>NC_134353.1:970371804-970692473 GCF_048569485.1 Anomaloglossus baeobatrachus
TGAATCCATGCTGTTTGTCAGTTATCATATTATTTTCTGCAATATATTTTTGCATGTCATCCCTTAAAATGCCCTCAAAAACTTTGCATACTACTGATGTCAGGCTTACTGGACGGTAGTTGCCTGGATCTACCCTCTTACCTTTCTTAAATATCGGTACCACATCAGCAATCCTCCAATCCTGAGGCACCAACCCTTTTACAAGGGAGTCTAAAAAGATGAGATACAGCGGTCTGTCGATTACGGAGCTCAATTCCCTCAATATTCGTGGATGAATGCCATCTTGCCCTGGGGATTTGTCAATGTTTAATTTACTCAGACATAGGCGTACTTCATCTTGTGTTAAATTAATTATATCGGGTGGTGGACTTTTATTTTTCACTTGTTGAATGATCCCTGGTACAATCAGTTCCTTGGTGAATACAGATGAGAAATGCCTATTTAATATCTCAGTTTTTTGTTTGTCCTCTATAACTAACTTGTCATTATATTTTAAGGGGCCGATACTATCCTTTGTTTTCCTTTTGGCATTAATGTATTTATAAAAGATTTTGGGATTTATTTTAATGTCATTGGCGATTTTTGTTTCAGTAGCTAGTTTTGCTTGTTTGATTTCTTTCTTGCATTGCCTATTGATATCTTTATACTCCTGCAATGCTATTTCTGTATTCTCAGCCTTCAAGATTTTAAACGCCCTTTGTTTTTGTTTTATTATACTTTGTACAGTCTTATTTATCCATAGTGGTTTCTTTTTATTCCTGGACATTTTATTACCAGAGGGTATAAGTTTTTTACAGGACTCTAGTAGTATATCCTTAAACTTACCCCATTTATGTTCGGTATCCCCAGTTACCATGACTTTGTCCCAATCTACACATTTAAGCTCTTCCCTTAATTTGTTAAAATCAGCTTTCCTAAAATTCCAGGTTTTAGCATTCCCCCTTTGAAATGTTCTATTGAATATTATGTTGAAGCTTACCATATTATGATCGCTGGTGCCCAAGTGCTCCCGGACCTGTAGATCTGAAATTGTATCCGGTCTATTTGACAGGACCAGATCTAGCAGATTATCTCCCCTGGTCGGTTCACCTACCATCAGAGAGGAAATGGTCTTGAATGGTAGATAAGAATTTACAGCTTTTAGCAGAACCAGAAGATTCTATGTCCCACTGTATGTCTGGATAGTTGAAATCCCCCATAATAAGAACCCGATTATTATTATTAGCTGCCTTTTCAATTTGTTCCAGCATTTCACCCTCTATTTGTTCAGGTATGTTAGGAGGCTTATAGCAAACTCCAATTAGCATTTTTCCATTATTCCCCTCCCCATGTACATTTACCCATACTGACTCTACATTGTTGCTGTTCCCCTCAATGTCATCATACAACACAGGTTTTAGGTTAGATTTAATAAATATACACACCCCACCACCTTTTTGGCCTTTCCTGTCCTTCCTAAATGTACTATAACCCTGTATGTTTGTCACCCAGTCATGGCTTTCATCCAGCCAGGTTTCCGTAATGCCCACCACATCATAATCCATGGTTGACATAAGAGTCTCCAATTCATTCATTTTGTTTGCAAGACTTCTTGCATTTGCCAGTAGACATTTAATCCTATTAACACCTTTATTACTCCTAGCCTCCCTATGTTCCTTGTATGTCCCATCCCCCCTAATCCTTCATTGACCCCTACTGTCTCCCGGTCTCTATCTGCTCTATCTATCCCCTTATTTGCTCCACTACCCTCCCTCCCCCCCCGATCCTAGTTTAAAAGCTCCTCCATCCGTCTGACCATTTTCTCCCCCAGCACAGCTGCACCTTCCCCATTGAGGTGCAGCCCGTCCCTACCGTAGAGCCTGTAACCGACTGAGAAGTCGGCCCAGTTCTCCATGAACCCGAACCCTTCCTTCCTGCACCAATTTCTAAGCCACATATTTATCTCCCTAAGCTCCCGCTGTCTTTCTAGTGACGCTCGTGGCACCGGTAGTATTTCTGAAAACACCACCTTGGAGGTCCTGGACTTCAGCTTCTCTCCTAGTTCCCTGTAATCATTTTTAAGGACCTTCCACCTGCCTCTAACTTTGTCATTAGTACCAATGTGCACCATGACTGCTGGGTTTTCCCCAGCCCCACCCAGCAATCTGTCTATCCGATCCACAATATGCCGAACCCGAGCACCCGGCAGACAACACACTGTTCGGCATTCACGGTCTCGGCGACAGGTGACCCTGTCTGTCCGCCTAATTATAGAGTCCCCTACCACCAACATCTGTTTGGGCTTTGCTGCACTCCTATTTCCCTCCTTCCTACAGCAGTTGTTTTCCTGGTTGCTAGGAGCAACATCCTGCTGTAGTGACCCTAGTCCAGGCCCTTCATTCCTAATATCAGCCAAACAGGCATATTTACTAGGTTGTGCCAGGTCAGGACTAGGCTCCCTGACACTTTTCCCCCTACCTCTTCTTCTAACTGTTACCCAGCTACCTACCTCTGGGTCCTGATCTTCCCCACCTCCACCCTCCTCCATATCACTGGCCCCAGACAGAGAAAGCTCAGTGAGCTCTAAACTCCTCTCCAGGTTTGCAATGCCCCTTAGTGTTGCAAGCTGCTTATTTAGATCAGTTACCTTGGCTTCCAAATACGCAACATGCTTGCATCGAGTGCAGACATATTCACCCTCGAACGGCTGCTCAAGGCATGCATACATCTGACAAGATACACACCTGGTAGCATTGTCCATGGAGCACCTATTAAATGGGGATAAGCGTTAAAGTAGTAAAAGAAAGAGAAAAAAAAAACAACAAAACAATGGAAAACGTATAAGGATAAATTCAAACTATGTTCTTGTGTCAAACTATGTAATTGTGTTGAAACTATGCACTTATCTAAAATTCAGCACTTTACTTCAGCTCAGCACCTCGCTTGCACCGGGTGGTTTATATAGATGTACAATGACTATCAGAAGCTGCTAGAAGCTTCTAGAAACAGGTGTGACTAATCCTACTAATTAAATCACAAGACTAACTTTTTTTTTTTTTTTTTTTTTCCCTTTTCACAGAATCATAAACAGACACCCAATTCCCTAATGAAATTCAACAATTACAGTTATCACCACTATGTAATTGTGTTGAAACTATGCACTTATCTTAAATTCAGCACTTTACTTCAGTTCAGCACCTCGCACGCTCGCACGATTATTTTATTTGCTCTTTCTAATGTGGATATAAATTATTTTACATTTGATTCTGACAATCTTTACTACTTTATTTGTGAGCTCTTTGATCCAGGACACAACCAGTGACTATTATCCTGTCTCTCGGTCTCGCGATCATGTGATCGGCCTCCACAATACATGTTCCCGCTCGTGTCAGTAAAGGGTTACAGGCGCCATATTCTAAACCATTGATCTTTCTCCTCACATGTGGGAACGTCTTTCCATAATCTGTGTCTTGTCTTCGGTGGCTTTTCTCCGGTCTCTTGTGAATGATCCGCGTGTCTCTTCCTCCATCACTAGACCCCCGGTCGTCTTCACCGGACACAGAAGCTTCTCTCCTGCCGGATCTCCAGATCACATGGAGGATCACCAGTGTCCTTACACTACAATGTCTCATTTTCAGACACTTGAAGGTTTTATTGTATAATTTGTCATTCCAGGACACCAGTGAGATGTAACGTTTTATTTTACTTCTCATATTCTGCCTATAAGACGACAAACTAAGTCACACAGATCTGAAGACTGAGAATGTAAAGGGCTTCTGCTCAGAAAAGTCACAATTTACACATTAACCCTCGAGCGTCTCCACTTGTTGCTCCTTTGTTACTCCTCTTCGCAGTGGCTGTAATTAGGATGACGACATTGCAGCGGAGTTGGCAAATTTTGATTGGTCGCACTAAATTGATAGAAAATTGAAGGCTCCATAGACTAAATAGATGTCATTGATCTTATTTCACCATCATTATTGCAGTAGGCGCTAAAGACACATATTTTTTTTTTTTAAGCTGCATGAGAGATCTCATAAATGAGTACACCCTCATCTGGATCTTGGAAATTAACTCTGCAAATATAAAAGCCTCATTAAATATTTACCTTAAGAAAATTAGTTATGGGTGCAGGACTTCTCCTGTTCTTGATAAAATTGGGGTTTCCGGTCTTTTCATTGATTCTTTCCATGGGGTTTTGGGTTGTTGGATCCTGGACCGGGTGATTTATGGAGGGTTTATTCCGGGGACATGTCTGCCACAGACTGGAATCTTGGGGTCAATGTTGATTTTCTGGATATTTAGTTGCCTTTCTTAGCAGATTTGACTGAATAACTTTTCAGCTGGGGAAAATACACAAGTAAGTTCTGATTTCTGCATTTTTGCCTTTCCCCTTCCCCCTTCATCTGTAATAACCCCTGGGATTCTGCACTCACATACAATGACGTTATTTGCTGTATTTCTCCTCATCCAGAAGTCAGATTGGATAAACTCCGCGTTCATCAGCGTCTTATGCAATTCACGTGAAGTGTAATAAATGTAAACTGGTCAGATTTGTGGGAATAAGAATATATTCACACTACGGGGACATTATCCGGGGAAGGGTCAGAGGGGATCTCATTACTTTGATATTGTAGTAAATCCACAAAATCCAGACATGGAAATCTGTATTCCAAGGAACATCTCCATCTTCACAGGTGATGAGACTAAAAGGAAGAATTATTGATAAAAATTAATATTAGGAGGTAGAGAAATGTCTTTTTTGGGGACCCCTATGAATGAGGGGGATCTGCCCTGTAAAGGTGCAGTTTTTATATAATTCTGTCCACACAAAGATCACAAGAAGCCGCCTACTGGATTAGAGGAGAACACTGCGCCCCCTCTGGTCACATAAAACCTCCTCATGAGCGTCCTAAGGAAAATGCTGATCTTATCCCATGTTCCACAGAGACCATAGACTGAGGAATATTCCCAGATCGGCCCCTTTCCCTACAAACAGCCACAAACCTTCCATGTGAGGAAACCATGAGGCCTATGAACAGGTCTTATGTGAACTGCATACACTTCATGGTGGCCTCGGTGATAACGGAGATTTCATAGCCATTGGGATGTACAGATGCTGCCCAGCCAGGTCACTGGTGTGGCTGGGATCTGTGGTGCTGCCCAGCCAGGATAATGGTGGTTTGCAGCCTATACTCCCTGACAGAAGTTCTGTCGCTTACCCATGTTATGTAAATAAAAGCTTTAGAACCTGACTTTAAATTCATCCATTGGTTTTATAAGTTACTCTTTTGAAAGCTGAAACTCTCCAAAAGTTGGTTTAGGTTCTGAAAATAAAGTTGCTGCAAATCTGAAATATTGATCATTTAATGAACACAGAAAGGTCAGAGTTTGGCAATACAAAAGTTTTGTCGCCCAAAGAAAATAATGTGAAATTCACACAAATAATTAACTTCTAATATAAAGATATGTTGCATAACATTGGTGAATGAAGTTGTGGTGCGATTTTAAAGCCATATTTAATATTTTGTGTGACTTCCATGAGCTTGAAGGACTGCATCCATGCGGTTCCACAATGATTCATACAATTGATTAAGTCATCAGGAATAGCAGAGAATGCATCTTACATGCCTCCCAGAGGTCATCTAGATTCTTTGGTTTTGTCTTCCAAGCTTCCTCTTTCATCCTACCCCAAACATACTCAATGATCATGTCTGGTGACTGGGCTGGCCAGTTCTTGAGCACCTTGATCTTCTTTTCCAGGAGGAGCTTTGTTGTAGAGATGGATGATATGGAGCACCATCCTGCTGCAGAATGTGACCCCTTTTATGATTGGGAATGTAAGAGGTAGCTAATACTTCTTGATATTTTATGCTATTGATATTGCCTTCCACCTTGCAAATGTTTTGCACACCCCCATACTGAATGTAACCCCAGACCATGATCTTTCCACCACCAAACGTAACTGTTTTCTGGGTGTACTTTGGATCCATACAGGCTCAGTAGGTCTCCTGCAGTATTTGTGGAAGTTGTGGTGTAATTCAAGTGAAGATTCATCAGAGAAATCCACCTTCTGCCACTTTTCCAGTGTCCATCTGTTTAGCAGGGTGTTGGATTTGAGAAATGCCACACTTTTTTTTTTTTTTTTTAATTGCCTTTTTTGTTTAGTACTGTCTTCTGGGCACTAATTTGACCATTGAGGCAATTTCGAGACAGAATCCTACAAACTGTTCTAGTTGACACAGGGACTTGAGGTGACCAGGCCTGTTGGAGTTCTGCTGCTGTGGAAGAGGGGCCGGCTTTGGATTTTTTAACAACAAACGTTCCTCCTGAGCAATTGTCTTGCGGGGTCTGCTGGACCTGGGCTTGTGAAAAACATCTCCAGTCTCTTCAAGTCTTTAATTCTTTACACTTGACGCTGAGACACATTAAAGGTGCCAGCCACCTCTGCAGTGGATCTGGTCTTCAGCCTCTTGATAATCAAGGCTTTGGTCGCAGGGTGGATTTATGGCATTTGTCAGAGGTCAAGTTGCAGTTCAAGTGAAGGTCTGGGGTACTTTTTAAAAAAAAAAACAAAAACACACCCACTAATTAACTGATCACTTAGTGAGCACAGGTGAGGATGTAAACTAGGATTGGGTGCATTATAGGACAAGGCGACAACTTTTTTTTTTTGTCTTGATAACAACTGACCTTTCTGTGTTCATTAAATGATCAATATTTCAGCTTCGCAGCAACTTTATTTTCATAACCTAAACCAAATTTGAGAGGGTTTCAGCTTTCAAAAGAGTAATTTATAAAACCAATGGATGAATTTAAAGTCAGGTTATAAGCTTTTATTTACATAACATGGATAAGTGACAGAACTTCTGTCAAGGACTGTATAAGGAGTAAATGGGTTCATTCAGTAAGCAATAGCGCAGTACCACACCTTGCTTAAACTCCCAGAATACTACTGGAAGTTGCCAGGTATTGAGTACTGATGGGGAGCAGTCCTATCTCCTTATCTTGATCTTCACTTGCATTTTGTCCCATCTGTGTTTTCTGTAAATCCTCCTGAATTTATGGCCGATCTGTTATCTGACTGTGTTCCTGGCATCTGACAGAGAGTAGTAATACATGGGTTTCAAAGCCGCGCCAATGACCGACAGATCATGAAGGTTTCAGATTAATGTTGCTTTATTTTATGCACAGGTCAACGCGTTTCAAGAGACTCGGCTCCCTTCCTCAGGACACGCTTCAAAGAAAGTCTCTGTACACTGCGTGTACAGACACTTCTTTTTTTTTTTTTTTTTTTTTTTTTTTTGAAGCTTGTCTCTACTCTACTCTGTTATCTGCCGTTGTGGGGACCGCTGCCATGGCTTGGAGTTACATGCCTTTACAGGAGTTGTGACTTTCACAACCCCTCTTGGTGAGTAGGACTTCTCATTTCTGAACCCCGTATATATTGGGGTAAGACCCTATTGCGCTTCTTTTTCCAGAGTCTCTCACAGGAACACTGTCAGGAAACAGACTGAAGTCACTTTGTCTTCTATATCTGTCCGGTTTTGTCCCTTCAGATACTGTTATTAGTTGTGACTATTTTTGCCTCAGGCTCGCTCCTCCGGACAGCAACTTTGTGGACGCAACCTGGGAGCCCCTGTAGTAAGTCCAGATCCCTGTATAGGGGTTAAAGGGTGAAGGCCGGGGTTCACCTGGAACCTTCTAGACAAAGTAGCTAGTGCAAAGTCTGTCCGAGGAGCCTTTTTTGAGCTGATGGCCTTTAACTGACTTGAAAGCAGAATTGGACAGAATGGAGAACAAACCGGCTGCAGTTGATTATATGCAAGGCCTGGCCCAATTTATTTTCCCGCATGGCCAGAATGCCATAATGTTACGCCCAACTTTCTACAGAAACTGCTTTGGACCATTTTTAGAACAAAAGGTGGACTTCTTGACCAGTTTTTCAGTTGACAGTAAAGACAATATCCCTATTGACGAGCAAGTGATCTCACTAGTTGATCGAGCATTGGAGTTTAATAATGCTCATTTCCCGGTGACGTCCATTATACTCGATGCCCGATGCTCGCTCATGTAATGGGCATTGGCCGCACGCTGTTATCACTAGAGATGAGAACACTTTAAGGTTCAGTTCGGATTCACCAAATGACCCAGTGTTCTCTGAACATAGTGAATACCATTAGATTCTATTGGAGGCAAAAATGTTATATAATGGTGTAGAGGGCTGCAAAAGCGAAAAGTAGAACAGTTGTACTTTAATGAGTCTCTTTTGCGGCTGTAACACTACTTCTAGATCCACGCATTATCTGTCATGGAAGGGAATGGAGATAACTGGGAAACATATGTAACGTAGGATGGGGGCTCGTAGACTAATCCTATGGCTAGAGGGGTCCTTGCTACCACTAATCCCAGAAGTACTCCTGTTGTCAGTCGTGGTCCGTATGACAGGCAGCTTGAACCTCTCTTGGGTTGGACCTCTGTCCCAGGTCTCTTTGCTGCTGTGCCCCGGACACGAACATTGGTGAGGAACCCTGATGATTCCCTCACTGGGCAGATTGATCAGGTGAGCTTGAAGCATCCTCCTGAACTAGGGCTCTGCACCCTGCCGGTGCCTGGTCCTGTGAGTGCTCACACCGTACTCTCCAAAGCGACCGTACTCCTTTAGCCCAACAAGTCTCTTCATACTGTCTGAACGCCAACTTCTGACTGTCAAGATGGGTCTACCGTCAACTGCACTGACTAGCCCCTCCTCCTCCCAGGTTTCTGACTAGTGAATTGGATAAGTCCCAACCAATAGGTGGCCATCCATTAAATCAGTCTCTAGCCTGCTACCCATTTTGGGGAAAAAAAGCATGGATGTGTGTTTGAATGTTGTTTACTGCCACTGGTCTTCCAGGAACCCGGGGTTAGTACCGCACCTGTTATTCGATGCAATACCCTGTGGCACCTGATGCTTCAAGGGTGCCACACGTCAATTCTGCTTGCTCGTCAAAACCACCCGCTGCTCGTAATCAGTCCTTGTCTTATTGACGTATAAAGCGATTAAACGTCAGCTGTCACCATATTCATTCCCTCATCCACATGAATGATTCTTTGTAGGTGGTAGTGTCGCGGGCGGGGAGGAGGGTGTCAGCACGGCGCTCACCCCTCTGCTCGGGTCCGGCGGCTGCTGCTCAGTGGTGGCTCGAGCTGTGGGCCGGATCCCGGGGGTTCTCGAGCGGCGCTCCTCGCCCGTGAGTGAAAGGGGATTGGGTGTTGGGATATTGTCTATTGTCCGTGACGCCACCCACAGTTGTGGTGATTTCACCACCGCTGCTCTTTATGGGGATCCCGGGAGTGATGGTGTGGAGCAGCAAGTTGTGTCGCCCCTCCGTGGGTAGGGGTTGGTGATCCCGGGGCCCGGTGACTGGGTGTGAGATGCAGGGCCTGGTGGGCGCAGGGACGCGGGGGCAGCGCTGTGCCTTGCGGCACTGTGGTACTTACTCAGCCTGAGACGTTGACACAGTTTTACGGTAAACCACACGGCTGGAAAGACTGTTCCCACGGACGGCTGCACTTGCTTTCCCCAGAAGGTGACGGTGATGTCCCTTTTCCTGCACCTTTTGTTGTGGATGGTTTCGATGGGTCCCCACCGGTAAACCGCTCCCCGGCTTCAAGCTGGACCGGAGGAGCTCTACTCTTTGCCCGCTGGCGCTGGCCTTTAGAAACTGGTGCCCTGGCGGTGGCGGTGTCTCTACTGTAATGGTTGGGCTGTTGCCTTCAATCGGGACTTGGTTGTTGGGGGATCTACGTCCCCTTCACTGACGGATTTGGCAACTTATGGCGACTCCTAGCCTTGCCGCGGTCAGAGAGGCCCCTGCCCTGGTGCTGACTGTCCTTTGTACGCTGCTCCAGACCGCCGGGTCACCACCCGTCCGCGGTCCTTCCAGGAACTCCCGAACAGTCACCCCTCCAGACAGTCACCGTCGTCTGCTGACCTTGCTGTCACTTAGCCCGTGGTACACACCCGGACTCACTTTAGGCTTTTCAAACTGTCCCTTTTGCACCTTGCTTCAGCTTCTCTCTTAAGCTCTTCTACCACTTCCCTTCACTTCCTTTCACTTTCACCTCCTAAACTCATCTTAGCTCCACACTCAAGCTCTCCCGGAGCTAACTGCCTGGTTCTTCCCGCCTCCAGAGCTGTGAACTCCTCGGTGGGCGGAGCCAACCGCCTGGCCCACCCCCTGGTGTGAACACCAACTCCTGGAGGAAGGCAACAAGGATTTTGGGTTAGCTGTGTGTGAGTAACTGGGGTGTAGGGTGTGGTGGTGCAATGACCTGTGACCCCTGGCTTGCCCAGGGCGTCACATTCCCCCTTAGCAAAATGCAAACCGTCCGCGGGCTGCCCGTCCAACACCGGTTTTATTTTTCTGAAAATGCATAAAAGTAAACAGTAACATATTTACATTTTTAATAATTCTTCCCATAACGGGAGGCACATTACTTAAACGTTTCAAACGGTTTACGGTTACGGTTTCTGCTCTCTCCCACCCAAGCAACCTGGCCCTGATGCTGCCCCTAAAACCCAGGCAGCACCCCTTGACCCACAGTCCAGCACAAGTCACCCGAGCGGGATCTGTCCTTCCCCTCCAGAGGGTAGCCACCGGTTCCTATGGTGGCTGGGCCCCAGCCAGCTCTACTGCGGGCCCTCCCTCCAACCTGCCTCTCCGGAGGCGGCATTGCGGAAAACGGTAACGGCAAACAATTATTTACAAGCCACTTAACGTTTGTGGTTGCCCTGCAAGTTCATGGGCTTGTCCATGGATAGTTCCCATGCAAACTTTCAAACGGTCCCCACAGGGACAACTGTGCCGGCAACGGCCGGTTGCAAATCACGGTTAATCAGGTTACTTTCCGGTTATCAACATTTTTCATCATTTTCAAAACTTTCAAACAAACAAACAACTCAGACTTTCTGACCCCCCCCCTCCTTAAAGGACGGTCTCCCTGTACCTAAGTGGGGGTCTACCTAGGTTGGGACGGGTGGACCTCCGTGGTCCGGTGTCGGTGGGGCTATGCAGTGGGGCAGAGGGAACAACTGGTTCCTCCTCCCTGCTATCGTGTGGGGCAGGTGGAGGCATAGGGGAGCTGGGCACAGGTTCATCCCTGGGCACTGGCACTGGTTCTGGCTCACGGTTGACAGCTTCCACCACTTCTTCATCCACAGGTTGTGGGAACAGTATCACTGGAAGAATCACCGCGCCGTTCTGTGTAGGCCAGTCTGCTGGGAAGTCACCCATTACAGTGTGGATCACCTCTTTTGCCTTCTCTGCTGGTGGAGGAACTGGTACTTCAGCCGCCGCCCTCAATGCCGGTGGGCACCTTTTCAGATGGTCCCGGGAAACCGTGGCCAGAGTGCCCCCTTGGTCACGACTGATCTGGTAGGCCTTTCCATCTTCCTAGTCCGTGGGTTGTATGACGTATGGGATTTGTTCCCATTGGTCATCCAGCTTGTGGGTCTTCCTCTTCCGCTTTAACACCACATCTCCAGGCTGGAAGGGGCCCGCAGACGCTTTCTGATTGAATCGCTGCTCCTGCTGTTCTCGACTTCTACTTAGGTTCTTCTCCACATACTCCTGAATCTGCCGGTATTGTGCTCTCCGCCGAGTTTCCCATTCAGCTGTCGAAGGGAGTGCTTCCGGGGCCTCAAACCCCATCTCTAGGTCCACCGGCAGGCGGCCAGGCCGGGCCCTCGTCAGATATGCTGGGGTGCACTTTGTCGAGCTGGACGGGATATTGTTGTACATATCGACCAAATCGGGTAGCTTTTCCGGCCACAGGTTCTGCTCTTCCAGCGGTAACGTCTTGAGGAGTCCCAGGACCAAGTGGTTCATCTTCTCACACATGCCGTTGGTCTGGGCATGGTAAGGGGTGGTCCGGATATTCTTACAGCCATACAACTGGCAGAACTCGTGGAACACCTCCGCTTCAAAAGCTGGTCCTTGGTCAGTAAACACCTTTTCTGGATATCCATGTGGTTGGCAGAAATAAGCCTGGAACGCTCGAGCAGCAGTTCGACCAGTTAGGTCCTTGACGGGGACAACCACCATGAATCTTGAATAGTGCTCGACAATGGTCAACACGTAGGTGTACCCACTTCGGCTGGGGGTGAGCTTGACATGGTCTAGGGCGACCAGTTCCAGCGGCTGATGTGTGATGATCGGGTGTAGGGGCGCTCTCTGGCTGGTCTCGTCCTTCCTTCTCAGCGTGCAAGGACCACACTCCCGGCACCAGGCCTCTACCGACTCCCGCATCCCACTCCAGTAGAACCGCTCCCTCAACAGCATCTCCAGCTTCTTCCATCCGAAGTGCCCAGCACCATCATGGTATGCCCGCAAGACAGTAGCCACATCAGCTTGAGGAACAACCAACTGGCAGATTTTCTCATGGGTCTTCGGGTTGATCAGCTCACGGTACAGCTTCCCTTGATGCAGATAAAGCCGATTCCGTTCCTTCCACAAGCGCTGGGCTTCGGCTGGAGCGGCAGGGTCCATTCCCACAGCACCTTGTTCCACCAGGGTCTTGACGAGGCGGACAGCCGGCGCCTGGTTTTGAGCTTCCTGCCACTCTTGACTGGGCCGTGGGTCCAGATCCACCCGTTGTTGGTGTACTTTTACCCTCTCAGTGGGTGGCTGGTGAAATGCAGGCAACTCAATCTCCTCGAGGTCGTCATCCTCGCACCCTTCTTCTGACAAATGGGGCATCCGGGAGAGTGCATCAGCATTAATGTTGACACGACCAGCTCGGTACTTTATGGTGAAATCATAGTTTGCTAGCCGGGCCACCCACCGCTGCTCTAACGCGCCCAACTTAGCCGTGTCCAGGTGAGTCAACGGATTGTTGTCCGTGAAAGCGGTGAATTTTGCTGCAGCCAAGTAGTGGCGGAACCGCTCCGTGATAGCCCATACCAACGCCAGGAGCTCGAGCTTGAAGGAGTTGTAGTTCTCAGGGTTCCTTTCAGTTGGCCGAAGCTTCCGGCTAGCATAAGCAATCACTTTCTCCTTCCCATCCTAGACCTGGGACAGGACTGCTCCTAGTCCCACATTGCTGGCGTCTGTGTAGAGGATGAACGGGCGGCCATAATCAGGATACGCCAGGACCTCTTCTCCGGTCAAGGCCGCCTTCAGCTGGCAAAAGGATTCCTCATGCTTTTCCTCCCACACCAGTGGGGCTCCAATGGGTCTACCACCTTTGGTCTGTCCCACGAGGAGATCTTGCATGGGGGCAGCCATCTTCGTGTACCCCTTGATAAAGCGCCGGTAGTACCCCACCAGGCCCAGAAACTGCCTTACTTCCCACACTGTGGTTGGTCTCGGCCAGCTCTGGATGGCAGTGATCTTCTCAGGGTCGGGGGCAACACCTTCTGCACTTACCACGTGCCCCAGGTACTGCACTCTGGGTTTCAGCAGATGACACTTAGAGGGCTTCAACTTCATCCCGTATTTAGCAAGGGACGCGAACACCTCGGCCAGGTGCTCCAGGTGGGCTTCATACGTCTGGGAGTAAACAATCACGTCATCCAAGTACAACAGGACGGTCTCGAAGTTTAGGTGTCCCAGACAGCACTCCATCAGCCGTTGGAAGGTTCCTGGGGCATTGCACAGCCCGAACGGCATACTATTGAATTCACAGAGCCCCATCGGGGTGGTGAAGGCGGTCTTCTCCCGGTCTTCCGGGGCCACGGCCACTTGCCAGTAACCACTGGTGAGGTCCAGGGTGGAGAAGTAATTTGCAGTTCTCAGTGCGGCCAAAGACTCTTCAATACGAGGCAGTGGGTAGGCATCTTTATGGGTTATCTGATTAATCTTCCGGTAGTCCACACACATCCGCATGGTACCATCCTCCTTCTTGACCAGTACCAACGGAGCGGCCCAGGGACTACAGCTGTCCCGAATAACCCCTGCCTCCTTCATATTCCTTAACATATCTTTGGCACACTGGTAATGTGCAGGGGGAATAGGCCTGTACCTCTCTTTGATAGGGGGGTGTTCACCAGTGGGGATGTGGTGTTGGACCCCTTTGATCTGCCCAAAGTCTAGTGGATGCTTACTGAAAACCTGTTCATACTCCTGCACCACCCTGTACACCCCTGCCCTGTGATGTGTAGGGGTATCGTCAGTGCCTACATGTAGCTGTTGGTGCCACTCCTTTACCTCCCCTTGGGGCGGGGGAGTGCTGGTGGTAGGTGGGAGGACTGAGGGACTGGCTTCATGGATAGTGTGGGGATCCAGGGTGAGCAGCTTGGCAATGGTGGCATACCGGGGAAGCCTGACTTCTTCCTCTTCACAGTTCAACACCCTCACAGGCACTCTCCCCTTCTTTACATCCACCACCCCTCGGGCGGCCATTACAGTGGGCCAGTGCTCAGAGGGCATGGGCTCCATCATGGCAGGGTAGTCGCGCCCCTGAGGCCCTACTGCTGCCCTACACCAAATCATCATCTCACTCCTAGGGGGCACAGTCAACGGAGCAACATCCATCACTCTCACTCCACCAATCTCCCCTCCTGTTGAGGTTACATGCTGGCGGTACGTCAGAGCCCGGATCTCACACTGCACAGCTCTCTGCCGACTTCCCGCCGCTGTGGCGGCCAGCTGTTGCAGTAGGGACAACACATCAGCCATGCAGTGCTCCATCACATTGGTTCCCAGCACTATCTTCGGGTTATGATCACTGGGTTCATTCATGATCACAATCATACCCTGGTGTTGCAGTTCAGCTTGCCCCACTGTCATAACCACTTGTTTATACCCCACTTGGGTCAATGGGAGTCCATTAGCAGCAATTAGCGTTATACTAGTATCTGGGGGTGCCAGCTCGTCTATCCCCCAATACCGCTGGTACAACGTGTATGGTATGGTGGTTACCTGTGATCCAGTGTCCAAGAGAGCCATCACCGGTATGCCGTCCACAGCCACGGGGATGATAGGGCGGGCCCCAATATATCGGTCCCGCCAGTCCGGGGGGCCACGATGTTCTACTCCTGAGGATTGGCCCGGGGCCCCAGGGGTTGCTCGTTTAACGGGCACTGTCGGAAGTAATGACCAGGCTTACGGCACTTGTAGCAGATTGGAGGTCTGCTCCGCGGGTTATTAGCACTTCTCCGCTGCATCCAGGGAACATCCTCGGGGCTGTCAGCAAGCTGTATCTGTGCGGGAGGCTGAGATCGGGTCAAAGGTTGTAGTGCAGCAAGGATCTTAGCGAGGTCTCCGTCCATGCGACGGACCTGGGCTGCCAGTTCTTCCACTGTGCTGCTTGGGGATGCAGGTATTGGAGAGGTTGGTAAGGCAGGAGCCACCACCACGGGGGCCGTCTCAATGGGCCACGGGGCTGGCTCCAGGACTTCTGAAGCTGGGGGCTGGAGTACTTTAATGGCCCGTTCCTTTAACACAGCAAAGTCCACATCGGGGTGTTCTAGGGCCCACAGTCGGAGTTGTTTGCGATCCTCAGGGGATTTCATTCCCTGCACAAATTGCTCTACTAACATCTTATTGTTATCCGCCTCATTGATAGGGTTCACCCGCTTTAGTGTGCGGAGGGCGGTCTGCAGACGTAAAGCATAGTCCCGAATGCTATCCACAGCCCGTTGCCGGCACTGGTAAAAATGCATCCTCAGCTCAGCTTCAATCCGGGTCTCAAAGGCAGTCTGTAGCTTTTCGGAGATGGCGGCTACAGAGAGCCGGTCCCCCTCGGCCCAGGTCTCCGCCTCCTGCTCAGCCGCGCCGGTTAACTGACCCAGCACTACCGCCGCACGTTGCTTATCGGTCAGGGGGTACAATTCTAGCAACGGGTTAAGCTTTTTCCGGAAAACCTGTAAAGCATCAGGTTTCCCGTCATACTGCGGTAGCCAGGTAGCTCCGGGCGCATAGGGCAAGGAGAACGGCATCACCTGAGCGAGTGCTGGGGCCGCGGCACCTCCCGCCAGCGCGACCGGGGCCTGGGCAGGCCCATTCCCATCCGCGGGTGCCACTGCGGCTGCGACCGCCGCTCCTCCAGCGGCTCCGTCGGGCGCAGACATCTTGTTTCCGTCCCCCTTAGCTTCTCTTCAGCCACTCCCCTTTTGGGGCGGGGTTTTGGCCTTCGCGCCTCTGCTGCTCGAAGACGCTCGAGCGGGGACTTTTCGCGCCAAAGATGGCGGCTTCTGAAATTTTTCAGCCGGATACCTCCGGCGGTAACAAGGCGCACTTCTACCAAACGGCAGAGCGGTAAGATCCTGTTCGTGACGCCAAGTTGTCGCGGGCGGGGAGGAGGGTGTCAGCACGGCGCTCACCCCTCTGCTCGGGTCCGGCGGCTGCTGCTCAGTGGTGGCTCGAGCTGTGGGCCGGATCCCGGGGGTTCTCGAGCGGCGCTCCTCGCCCGTGAGTGAAAGGGGATTGGGTGTTGGGATATTGTCTATTGTCCGTGATTCCACCCACGGTTGTGGTGATTTCACCACCGCTGCTCTTTATGGGGATCCCGGGAGTGATGGTGTGGAGCAGCAAGTTGTTGTGTCGCCCCTCCGTGGGTAGGGGTTGGTGATCCCGGGGCCCGGTGACTGGGTGTGAGATGCGGTGTCTCTACTGTAATGGTTGGGCTGTTGCCTTCAATCGGGACTTGGTTGTTGGGGGATCTACGTCCCCTTCACTGACTGATTTGGCAACTTATGGTGACTCCTAGCCTTGCCGGGGTCCGAGAGGCCCCTGCCCTGGTGCTGACTGTCCTTTGTACGCTGCTCCAGACCGCCGGGTCACCACCCGTCCGCGGTCCTTCCAGGAACTCCCGAACAGTCACCCCTCCAGACAGTCACCGTCGTCTGCTGACCTTGCTGTCACTTAGCCCGGGGTACACACCCGGACTCACTTTAGGCTTTTCAAACTGTCCCTTTTGCACCTTGCTTCAGCTTCTCTCTTAAGCTCTTCTACCACTTCACTTCACTTCCTTTCACTTTCACCTCCTAAACTCATCTTAGCTCCACACTCAAGCTCTCCCGGAGCTAACTGCCTGGTTCTTCCCGCCTCCAGAGCTGTGAACTCCTCGGTGGGCGGAGCCTACCGCCTGGCTCACCCCGTGGTGTGAACACCAACTCCTGGAGGAAGGCAACAAGGATTTTGGGTTAGCTGTGTGTGAATAACTGGGGTGTAGGGTGTGGTGGTGCAATGACCTGTGACCCCTGGCTTGCCCAGGGCGTCACAATTTCTTCAAACCATTAGTGGCAACGTTACCCTCATTTATTAAGGCTACTATCAATGGTGGCAGAGACTAATTTGCACAAACTACCGTTGCCTGAAATGATTGGCCTTCCTGGGGGGTCATTTGGATCTTTATGTATCTTTTGAAATTAAACAGAGTGGATAGGCGTGGTTGTAATTTTTTGTTTTTTTTTTTTTATTTTTTTTTTCACCAAATCAAGGATTTTTTTGGGGATTGTAAAATTGCTTTTTCCAATATTGTAACTGGTTTGTTTTGATATTGACCAGAGGGATTTGTTGCTGGCTGTTTATAACTATTTCTATCATTTAATAATTTGTATGCCTGTTTTTCATAGTCTTGAGGGCCATACTACTAGATTGCCGCCTTTATCGGCCGGCTTGAAAAGAACCTTTTCTACTTGCCCAAGATTTTTTAATGCCTCCCTTTCCGCAAAATTCAAAATGTATTTGGCTGATTTTTTTTTTTTTTTTTTTTTTTAATAGCATCTGTTCAATATAATTAGTGACTAATTTAGTGAATACATCCAAGGCTGGGCATAAACTTAGAGGGAAAGGTTTTTGATTTATTCAACAGCTGTGGAATGTTGGAAACTTGTATTAGTGGTATCTTTCCATTGCTAAGGATTCTGATGTTTCCAAAGCCTCCCTCACAACCGACGTATTGAGCATCTCGCCACCGTTGGACTTTGGTGTAATCGCCGAGGAACCAACTTACGGAAAGAGATGAATAGCCCTCATCACAAAGACTGTCTAGGGGGTGAGAGGGGGGAAAGTAAGTCTTCTCTCCAACACACGATGCTGAATATCAGGAAGATCATGCTCAGATACATGTATTACCTTACATTGATCCTGACTCTTACACTTTTCATTGGTGTTTCTTGAGATGTCATGAGATTTAGTCCTAGCCTTGTTTTTTGCTCGAGTTCCCTGGAAAATATCTCCCGTGTCCCTAGATGATGAGTAACTATCGGACATCGATGTGTAGGTATTCCCAGGCATATCTTTCTGTACATGAGATTTTTGTGGTATTTTTCTTCTTATTCTCAGTCACGATGGTATTTTTTCGATTTTATTCTGACTTATTTCGTGTTACCACTTATCAATATCCTTTTCAATCTCCGCCATATATTTATTTAATTGATCCAATGCAATTTCTTTTTTGATAGTTTACAATAAAATTTCCATTTCCTCATCTATTTTACTGAGGGGAAGATTGTTCTGGATAACTGGATAAATTCAGGCGAGCGTTTCTGCAGCTTTCATCCATCTTTAAATCATCACATCGTTGTGTAATTGAAATGACGTAAATAACTGCACTCTGAGGCCTCTCGGGATTATTTTTTGGGAATAATAATTAGTGATGTTTTATTCCACCATGATTTGGTCTTTTTATGTAATAGATTTCTATGTCCTTAATGCTCTTTATCAGGAGAATTTTCTGGGGAGACAGAAGGGGCTCCCTGTTTAAATAAATCGGACGCTTTTGTCACCCAAAGTGTCTTTTTGGCCTTGAAATCCATAATGCGATATAAAGTGACGGACAATCCGTACAAAGACTGCAAACACAACCATTAATCACCCTGAAGTCCTAATTAAGGCACATACTTCATTTCTTAACATTACTAAACCCCAGCCGGACAAAGTCATCGTGCACATGATGTTTCTTAACCCTTTTATTTCAAATATACAATTATTTTTAAAACCGAAAAAAAGCCACCTAGGGGGACACTGCGATTCCAAGTGAAATTTCACTCACATTGAGGGATCACATCTAATGGCATTCTTGTTTTGGTGGTTGCACGTCGTCAGGCGATCTCTCCGGGGGTTGCTGAGCCTGAGGGTGCAATGAATCCAGTGCCACACTGCTGGTCCTATCAAAACTCCATCCGGTTGTGTTGCCTGCCAGTTGAGAGCGGGGAGGCCTCGGTTCATATAAGGATGGATAGTCTTCCGATTTTCTCTTTTTGTCAGTCTTTATTTTAGGGGTTGCTTTTTAAGCCAAAATAAATGACTTGGATATACCGCCTCCAAGGTGTACTTAGGCTTGGGCACTACGCCTCGGCTCACTGTGCCGCGGAGAGAAGGCTGAGAACTGCGGCAAGACCGGGGGTCTGAAGCTGGGCTCGGGGTCTGCAGCCTCTGGAGATCCAGAGGTGAAAAGGGTGTGATGTGAGCAGGGAAGCAGGAGACCTCCTCTGAGCGCCCCTCAGATTAGAATTATTTATTCTGTCTGCATCCCTATAGACATGTAAAAATTAAACTTAAAGGCGCAGGGTCCCGCTCTCCTTAACAGAGTACTTGATATGGGTCAAACTTTGGAATTTGGGAGCGGGAAAGTATATTGGTTTTCACTAAGGGCTTCACATAAGGTTCCTTCTGCAGAGTTGGGGCCAAAATGTATTGGTCCATATGAAATTGAGCTTGTGAATCTTGTAGCTTTCAGTCTTGAACTTTTTTTTTAATCCTTGCCTTGTACCATAGGATCAATGTGACCTCGTGATGATTGGTACATTTAGTGATTTCCATGGTCGGACAAGGGTTCAACAATCCTTTGAGACACAATCGCCTGTCTACCCGGTCAGGGAAATACCTGTGAAGATCAGAGGAAACCTGCTGAGGTGAACGGTTCAGTGTTTCAGTATCTGGCTGGTAGAAAGGTTCTTGCCTAGAGGTCATTGGTTCTAGTCAATTTTATTTAATCGTATGAACGTATATCTTACCATCATATAAAAATAAACACCAGACAATAGACAGTGATTGAAAAATATCAAAAGGATAAAAATCAAATTTGAATATCAAGATTTTCTATATATGCAATAGCGTTATCATTTACAATATAGAAATCCTTCTTGTCACCATGGTAGGATCTCAGGGGGCTCCTCAGCAATGTGCTGGATAGTTTGACGATGTGCTCCACAGTCACAGGTCGCAGAGTCATATTTTCCCCACTTATACATAAAATCTGCACAGACGCCAAAGCTTGTTCTGAAACGATTTAGAGTAACCCATGTTTTCCTTGGTAGATTGAAGCCTGGTGGAGGGTTTTGTAAATTAGGGAACATTTGGGGATCACAGTCTACTACATTGACCCAAAGTTCTCGCCATTTCTCCTCTAAATTGAAGTCTTGTTCATGCCGGTGATTGCAGTTTGGATGGGTTTATGTCTTGATTTCAATCGTTGTATTGTAACATCTCTGATATTTTGGTGTATTTTTTGGTGTATGCATTTACATCTAATAAAGAAACTGCTGATTTGGAAAGTCGTCCGTTCCTTGGCATCGGCAGTCGCATGTTGTTTTTTGCCTTTTTCATGGGTAATGAGCATCTTTATTACGAATCCACGTACCTTGCACCGCAAGAAGTCAAATGAAACCTGTTCAAGTCCTGAACATAATCTAAAGTGTAAAATCAGAGCTCTGTATAGTGCAGAAGAGAAAAGGAAGAATCACTTATTCCAGGTGTGGGAATAAACCTGGTAAAATGTCGGTAATAACGTATTGGGCATCTTCACAATGTTTTCTACCTCGTCAGTGAATTATGCAATCAGTTCGGGAGTTGGTAACTAGTTTAGTAAAAATCCGCTCACCTCGTCCAGTGCTTGTCTTCAGCGGGATGTTACTAATGGGATTAACACTGGAAAACCTGAAATGTTCTGCAGGGTGATTGTGATAAGGAAGGGGGCAATGTTACATATTCTCTGTATAATTAATTTTTAATTGAAAAATTTAAATTTATTCTAAATTTTGTTTTTCATTCCTGTGAATTTGAGGGTTTCAAACTTATACTAAATTTGCCTCCTCCATATCCCACCAAAAAGATGGAGGACGTAACATGCAAATAACTTATCCTAGTGTTAGTAAACCACCATTAAAATATTTTTTTTTCTTAAATTTTTGTAAAAATGTTTCTTTTTTAAAGTGACAACCCATGACTTTTGAGACATGAAAGAGAAAAAGATATTAGTCATAATGTCATGGATTATAGTAAAGTAATTTCAAAATGTTGAATCCAAAAATCATTAAATTAACGAATATGAAACGTTGCGAGGCGCTGGGGAAACCCGGGCTCAATGTGCACTGTGTGTGACTATAGTGAGGACCGGATTCTTCAGAGTCTAATCTTAGGCTGTATTGGAAGATTTTTTTTTTCTTAGAAGCTTTTGAATGTTTTTTTTATAAGCCACTTCTCTAGTTTGATTTTGCACCTTTAATATCGCATGTAGGGCAGACATAGTTATATCTTTAATTTCTGTTTGTGACTTTCACACAAGAATAGTGACTCCAATTCCGGCAGATTACACTGACACGGAGATGCTTTTCCTGAGCAGATTACACGCTGACACGGAGATGCTTTTCCTGAGCAGATTACACGCTGACACGGAGATGCTTTTCCTGAGCAGATTACACGCTGACACGGAGATGCTTTTCCTGAGCAGATTACACACTGACACGGAGATGCTTTTCCTGAGCAGATTACACGCTGACACGGAGATGCTTTTCCTGAGCAGATTACACGCTGACACGGGGATGCTTTTCCTGAGCAGATTACACGCTGACACGGAGATGCTTTTCCTGAGCAGATTACACGCTGACACGGGGATGCTTTTCCTGAGCAGATTACACGCTGACACGGAGATGCTTTTCCTGAGCAGATTACATGCTGACACGGAGATGCTTTTCCTGAGCAGATTGCACACTGACACGGAGATGCTTTTCCTGAGCAGATTGCACACTGACACGGAGATGCTTTTCCTGAGCAGATTACACACTGACACGGAGATGTTTTTCCTGAGCTGATTTTCCAGGAATCATCTAAACCTCCAAAGCCGTTAGAAACCCCAGATCTGCTTTCCATGGAAAGTGCGTAGTTTCTCGGCTTCTGTAACTTTTCAGTAACTTGTTGTTGTCTTCTTGGTAACCCTTTACATGGACATGGTGTTTTCTTCTGAATCAGACACTGGTCGTACTGATCAGCACCCACAGGCGGGTTTTGTATGATGAGAAAATTCTGAGGCTGCTGTAACCTTCACAGTTTGCTAGTGCGAGAGCTGTGCAAATGGCACCGGCCACAATCGTATGTATTTCTTTGCACGTCTGTGTCAGTGACATTTGTCCCATCCATCAGTGTCAGTCTTGGTCTCTGGAAGATGTTGGACAAGTTTCCGGTTACGAACGGGACGAGACAGGGGTGTCCACTATCACCTCCCATAATTGCTTTGGCGATCGAGCCTCTAGTGAAAAAAAATCAGATCTCACCCAATGATATCATCAGGGATTCAGGTGGATATAACGGAGCACAAAATAGGTCTATTTGCGGACAGCATCATTCTAGCGATGACAAACCCCAGAGTCATTACCGGCAGTAATGCAAATAATTGACTTGTTCTCTGACATATCATATTATAAATTGAATACGTCTAAATGCCAAGTATTAAACCTAACTCCATCCACAGTGTACCCAAAGAACCTCGAGAATAAATACCCTTTCCAATGGAAAAATGACAGTATTGAGTATTTAGGCATCCGGCTAACACTCAGCAGATAAAATGTTATCCTTGAATTAGGAGTCCCTGAGGAGGAAAATCCAAGCTGACAAATTACGCATGAAGAAACCCGAAGTATCATGGCTGAGCAGGATCACATCGGTGAAAATGTTTGTCCTCCCACAGATATTGTATTTGTTTCGCAATCTCCCCATCATATTCCCAATGAAAATACTAAGAGATCCAAGCGATGCTTTTACAGTACATTTGGCAGGAGAAACAATCCAGAGTCCAGGCGGACACTTTACACCCCTATGAGTAAGGGAGGTCTAGGTTGCCCCTCAGTGGTCCGTTACTATTGAGCCGCACTATTCGAACAATTACGATTCATGTGGAACAATGATGATGACCCGCATTGGATAACAATCGAAAAATGAACGTATTGATCTTCAGATCCCGTGTGTGGTGGTTGTCTATTTCCGGTTTGTGCCTTGTTTATTCCTGAAAGTAGTCCTGCTTTTTGGCTTGTTGTAGGTTGTCGGTAATAGGTGATATTTTTCATGGAGGGTTCGTTTGTTACATTTCTCTTGTGATAACACTAGGTCTTCTGAAGATTCACTGGAATCTCATGCTTGTGGGTTTCTTCTCTTCTTAACTGTTGACAACTTTGTATTGTTTGTGAGATTTAATTCAATCTCTGATGTTCGCTTGGAGCAGTGGAACAAAGTCTCCAGCGTGGTGCCTTCACCTTCTCTGAATTATATCAGGTTTCAATATCTTACATCAATTTTCAGCGTTGCCGTTGCTTTCACGATTTAGTTTATCAGGTGTGATTGATACCAGATTCCTGTCCACAGTGGAGTGTAGGGTGGCTGATACGTGACTAATCTACAGCTTCAGGGCAGTAAAGTGGCTTATCTGCTTTTGGATTATTGATGATTTCAGAAACCTTAGCACTCAAGCTGAAGCATGAAGAGGAATTGAAGTGTCTTCCCAATGGGGAAATCTTTTACAAGGGTTGTTTTCGCGTACCTTCCTCCAGTGATTCTGCGGTGACTGTTTCGCTTGATTGAATCTCTTCCTGAAGATGAAATCCTAGTATATTCTGAATGCGTCAGGTTCAGGTGTTTTGAATTCAGGTGTTTTGTATTTTCGTAAGCATATTGTACATATATGAACTTGGCCTAATGCAAAGATATGTTGCATAACATTGGTGAATGAAGTTGTGGTGCTATTAGAGCCATATTTAATATTTTGTGTGACTTCCAGGAGTTTGAAGGACTGCATCCATGCGGTTCAAAAATGATTCATACAATTTATTGATGAAGTAATCAGGAATAGCCGAGAATGCATCTTACATGTCTCCAAGAGCTCATCTAGGTTCTTTGGTTTTGTCTTCCAAACTTCCTCTTTCATCCTACCCCAAACATGCTCAATGATGTTCATGTCTGGTGCCTGGGCTGATCAGTCCTTGAGCACCTTGATCTTCTTTGCCAGGAGGAGCTTTGCTGTAGAGATGGATGTATGAGATGGAGCACCATCCTGCTGCAGAATTTGACCCCTTTTATGATTGGGAATGTAAGAGGTAGCTAATACTTCTTGATATTTTAGGCTATTGATATTGCCTTCCACCTTGCAAATGTTTCACACCCCCATATTGAATGTAACCACAGAGAATGATCTTTCCACCACCAAACTTATGTTTTCTGAATCCATACGGGCTCCAGTAGATCTCCTGTAGTATTTACAGTGGCTGTGGTGTAATTACACTGAAGATTCTTCAGAGAAATCCACCTTCTGACACTTTTCCAGCTTCAATCTGTTTAGCAGGCTGTGGGACTTGGCAAATGCCACACAATTATTTTTAATTGCCTTTTGTTTAGTACTGGCTTCTGGGCACTGATTCCACCATGGAGGCAATTTCAAGACAGAATCCTACAAACTGTTCTAGTTGACACAAGGACTTGAGGTGACCAGGCCTGTTGGAGCTCTGCTGCAGTGGAAGAGAGGCTGGCTTTGGATTTTCTAACCAACAAACGTTCCTCTTGAGCAGTTGTCTTGTGGGGTCTGCTAGACCTGGGCTTATAAGAAATTTCTCCAGTCTCTTCAAATCTTTTAATTCTTTGTACTTGATGCTGAGACACATTACAGGTGCCAGCCACCTCTGCAGTGGATCTGGTCTTCAACCTCTTGATAACGTAGGCTTTGGTCACAGGGTGGATTTTGGCATGTTGTCAGAAGTCAAGTTACAGTTCAAGTGAAGGTCTGGGGTGCTCAGTTTCTTTTATACACAACCACTAATTAACCGATCATTTAGGGAGCACAGGTGAGGATGTAAACTAGGATTGGGTGCATTATATGACAAGGCAACAAAACATTTGTCTTGCCAAAATCTGACCTTTCTGTGCTCATTAAATGAGCAATATTTCATCTTTGCAGCAACTTTATTTTCATAACCAAAACCACATTTGGGAGGGTTTCAGCTTTGAAAAGAGTAATTTATAAAACCAATGGATGAATTTAAAGTCAGGTTATAAGCTTTTATTTACATAGCATGGATAAGTGACAGAACTTCTGTCAGGAAGTGTATAAGGAGAAAATGGGTTCGTTCAGTGACCAATAACCCAGTACCACACTTTACTTAACCTCCCAGAATACTGTTGGAAGTTGCCAGGTATTGAGTGCTGATGAGGAGCAGTCATATCTCCTTATACTGATCTTCACTTGCATTTTATCCCATCTGTGTTTCTGTAAATCCACCTAAATTTATGGCTGATCTGTGTCAGATGCCAGGAACACTGTCAAATACTGAAGTCACTTTTTGTCTATAGTTTTGTCTTCTATATCTGTCTGGTTTTGTCCCTTCAGATGCTGTTTTTAGTTGTGACTATCCTTGCCTCAGGCTCGCTGCTCCGGCCAGCAGCTACTTTGTGGACGCAACCTGGGAGGCCCCGTAGTAAGTCCAGATCCCTGTATAGGGGTTAAAGGGTGAAAGCCGGGGTTCAACTGGAACTTGCTAGACAAAGTGGCTAGAGCAAAGTCTGTCCGAGGAGCGTTTTTTGAGCTGATAGCCTTTAACTGACTTGAAAGCAGAATTGGGCAGAATGGATCACAAACCGGCTGCGGTCGATTATACACAAGGCCTAGCCCAATTTTCCTGATTGGTCAGAATGCCATAATGTAAAGCCCAAATTAATAGGAAATGTATAAAAAATAAAGCCTGAGACTAAGAGAGAGCTATTAATGGTCAGTGAATGCCCAGATCTGGTTACAACAAAAATGATAAAACAATTCACTGACTATAAATGACATTATAATATTGCAGGATTTTCAGTAAAATACTTTGTAATCTCGATTTTAGCCCCCGGGTTCCAGGGTCTGGAGTGTGTGTATCCAGAGGGATCCCCTCTGAGTTTCTGATCACGGTTACCCCCTCTTCTGGTGATGGGTCCATGTTCAATGACCTGAAACCTGAGCTGCGCTATGGTGTTTGGATGAGATGAGCGCGTGTTGGTAGCAATGTCTGTCCACATCTAATGGGGGACTTATGTTGGGGAAACCACACAGCATATCAGAGACCGCATTAGCACACACATGAGACCGCACGGGCACTTAATTATATAGACCACAAAAGATGAATCGCATGTAACATGCTATTAATGGGAAAGATTCTTCCGGTACGAGGGGGACTTTCAGTGTCCGCTTTGGTCATGTTTGAACATTGCATACAATATAGGCAAGGAAAATTACCATTACGAGTAGGAGTGAAAGCACGGAGTGTTTTCTTAGCAGAGCCAATATCCGCTCGTACCAATTGGTCACTCGGTATTTTGTGCCTTTTATGGCAAAATAGTGGTGTATGAAATTCAGGTATTTCGGGGTAGGCTGCTCCAAGGAGACGCCAATGTCTATTAATGGTGTGGGTTTTTTTTTGTTTTTGTTTAAAAAAAAAATGACAAATTTTATTAATCAAATAAAATAAAATAAAAATAGAGTACACAGCATCATGTCAAAAGCTGCCATTATTTGAGAATATCTGATACCCAAGCATTTATTTTATGGGGTCTCTATTTTGGTAGTATTAGCTACTTCTAAACATATATATTGGTTATTATATTACACATTTTTCATAGATTACTGTTACAAATCAGCCCTATCCATCTATTTAGCTAGAGATTAGTGCAGAAGCCTTTTTTGTATAAACCATATTTTTCATTTTATAAGACGCACCTGATTATAGAAGATGCACCCCAACCTTAAGAGAAAAAAAAATGGGGTCCATCTTATAATCCAGTAGTAGTAGTGCCTTACCTGGGAGAGGGGGTTGTGGGTTTGGAGCAGGGTCACAAGAGGCAGGGGCAGTGGTGGAATAGGGCGATGCAATGGGTGGTGCGGCTGGTGTACCGGATGCTTGCTGCAGCTGCTGTCCGAGGCAGACCGTGTTGTCAGTGTCCAATCTGCACACGTGGTAACTCCGGGCACAGCATCGCCCCTGCCTCCTGCCCACAATGAGTACCTCCTGCCCACACAGCTCACAGCATCGCCCCTGCCTCCTGCCCACAATGAGTACATCCTGCCCACACCGCTCACAGCATCGCCCCTGCCTCCTGCCACCCTTCACCACACCCCGGTAAGCTACATTTGGATTACAAGATGCACCCCCCCCATTTTACTGCCGCTGTTCTTCTCATGTGGTGTACTCCATTGGTTCTCTGCCGGGCAAGCAGAAAAGCGGTTTCCCAATATCAACACAGCCCATCATCTGACCGTAGTTCAAGGTGTTTGGTATGGCGGTAGAGCAGTGTGCAACCCCTGATGACTTGCTGTTCTGAAGAAATGCGTCGGGAGGTACGCCATGCATAGTCTAGGGCTGTATAGGTATTAGGAAACAACGGTGGCATTTTCTTGTGGGAAGCTAGGGCCAGTGTATCATAGGGCCTAGTAAAGCACTATGAACTCTGCCGACTGACCATCTAACTATGGGACTGGTGGACCCAAGCAAAAAGAGGGAACGGATACAAACGAGCTGCCAAGAGATCGGTGAGAAGGTTCCAAATTACATATCTTGTTTGTTTCTTTTATATCTATGCAAAATAGAGGTGTGTGTGTGTCTGTGTATATATACATATATATATTCACACACCTCCCAACCGTCCCGGATTCTGCGGGACTGCCATGATTTTTCAGGTCTGTCCCGCACTCCCGCGGCTCACAGCTGATGTCCCGACTCCTCCCCTCAGTGCAGTGAATAAATTAAATTATTATTGGCTCTGACCGGGGACTCGAATCCGTGAAACTGTGAAGCTCATTGCTCCATAGGCAGCAGCTCTACCGCTGAGCCACTGCCTGTATTGAAAACCATGGGAAGATTTGGTAATCTTAACCTCTATAGTGCAGGAGACAAAGCAGAAGCAGATTATTTAGCTGCAAAGATGGATGGATGATAGGTTGATGGGATGGATGATAGGGGGAGGGATGGATGATAGAGGGATATATGGTGTGTGTGTGTGTGTGTGTGTGTGTGTGTATATGTATATGTGAAGCCCCACAGGTGTAGTGTCGGTGCATTACCTTCAGGGACTCCACTCGGCTGGATCTCGTCACAGGTAGGGAATCTTCTATTTGTCGTGACGCCACTCTCAGTATTGCGGTCAGTGGGGACCGCCACTGCAGGTTGAGGGACGCCTGGGGCTGATGGTGAGTGCAGTTAGTTGGAATAGCCTCCTGAGAGTGAGGCAAGCCCCAGGGCCCTGTGTAGGTGCGTAGTACCACAAGGCGCAGAATAACTCCACACACGCAGGATGTCTTTCAGGGGTTTTACTCACTTCAGGTGGCAGGGTGAGTAACCCGGGCGTAGCTGGGATGAACCAGGCGGGAACCAGGTATCCTTCAGGCTGACTTCTGATGGTGACTACCAACTCGCCTTCCTTAGCCCTTGGTGGTTTGGGGTAACCCCGACTTTTAGTCCCTATGGGGGTCACCCAGGGAAGTTGCTGAAGCCTCTCTCCCCTTCGTTTGCCGTTTGCTTGTTGCCTGGGCCAGATCACTCCAGCTGCTTGCCTCCTGTGAGCTATGGGCCCTAACTGTGGCTACGTGGCTGCGGCTTTTAGGTGTTGTGGTGTGGGCTTTGAGGGCCCCACACCGGCAGGTTTAGCAAGGAAAGGTGGATCTATCCCCGCTCCGGGATCTGCCGCCCGTTTGGGCCTGGTACTCCCTAGCAGTCTCCTTACTTCCCACTCTGTGCTCTCTCTCTAGCTGGAGATGGGTTTCGGGTAGCACTCCTAGGTGACCGTTCTCCCCCGTCGGTAGCCACTGCGCGGACGCTGTCAGACTGCAACAGCCCCAGGGGTAGGGGTCAGCTCCCTCTCGGAGCTCCCTGGACTCTGCACTGAACCGGCTCACTGCTCCTCCTCTCCTGTTCTTGCCTACGCCACCTAGCAACCAGGCTCTCTTACCACACCCCTTGAGTGGAGATGGAGGCTTTTGGCCCCCTCCACTATTCCAGTGGAGGTGAAGGCTTTTCCCCCTCCTGGGATCCCCAGGGGTCCTCTCATAGGTACATGTGTGAGACCTGATCACTATGCGCCTGTGTAGTCACACCTCGGTCAGCCTTCTGGATTACCTGTATTGTACTGTCCCCAGCATGGGTGCAGTACTCAGTGGTGCCTGACCAGGTCAGGGGCGCCACATATATATATGTGTATATATATATGTATATATATATATGTATATGTGTATGTGTGTATGTGTGTGTAATATATATATATTATATTATATTATTATATTATATTATATTATATTATTATATTATATTATATTATATTATATTATATTATATTATATTATATTATATTATATTATATTATATTATATTATATTATATTATATTATATTATATTATATTATATTATATTATATTATATTATATTATATTATATTATACACACATATACAGTGTGTGTGTGTGTGTGTATATATATGTGTATATATATATATGTGTGTGTAATAAATATAAATATATATATATATATATATATATATATATATATATATATATATATATATATATATAGATAGATATATATATATATATATATATATATATATATATATATATATATATATATATATATATATATATATATATATATATATATATATATATATATATATATATATATATATATGATAAATAGACATATAGATACATGATAGATATAATAGAGGGAGAGGTAGGTGGATGGATGGATAGATAGACACTGCATCTCTTTGTAGGTGAAGGAAAGAGTCAGATTCATTTGTACCCATAAAACTACTATAAAGAAATGTGGAAAAAATACAAAATAAAATTTTTTATTTTTTTTTCATGAACTTGGATTCAAACCAGGAACTTTCAAACATGTGTCCAGCAGCCTCCTAGCTTTCCTAGCTGCTCTAGCTGTTGAGCCACTAGGATTGATGACATCAGACAGAGGATTTTACATAAATGAACCTACAATGCAGCCTCTTACACAGCAGATTACACTGGACACAGCTCAATTGTACAAAGCAGCGTCTGTGTCCTTTATTCTAGAGGGAGAGGAAAAGAGGATTTTTTTTTCTTTTAATAAAATTACTAAAAATAACAAAGAATAATGTAATTTTTATTACACTTTTTTATAAAATAATAAACATCACAAATCAGTAAATAACATGGACATATTTGGTGTCCATGTAATCGTAACGACCTGAAACAACGCAGCGATCAGATTATTTATGGGGATTGGTAAATGGCGGGAAAAAAAAAGGCGCAATTTATTATTTTTCTTTATTAAAACCCATAAAAATGTAATAAAAATGGATCACTGAGGCAGTGTTCACACATAGCGTAAATGCTGCATTTTTTCTGCAGGTGTCCGCGCTAAGAGTGCAATAACAATGTTCTCTGATTATTGCGTGTTTGCGGTATTTTTTATACATTGTCCCCCTTATTTGATACATGTTTGGTGCAGATGTGAATCCTGAAGCTTATAAAGAAAGAAACACCAAATCCGCGCAGTTCAGCGGCGTCTTTCCACGCACCAGGAGCGGAGATTTCAGGACGTCTCATCCACTTTGCTTGGACAATTAGTCCATATTCACATGTAGTGTAAATGCTGCATTTTTTTCTGCTGTTTTTTTGCACATTTATTCTGCTGTGTTTAATTGTCCAAGTAAAGTGGATTCCAGGAGAAGACGCCGCTGAATTCTGCGGTTTTGTTTTGTTTTTTCTCTGGAGGTTTCTATGTGGAGCTTCAAATAAATGCAGGAAAAAGCTTCTCTACAATAAAACCACTTTAAAACACAGATTCACATCTGAACCAAAAACACATTAAATAATGGAGGAAAGGCCGAAAATGGAACAATCAGAGAAGATTGTTATTGTGTAGTTTGGTGCAGACAGCGGCAGAAACAAACAGAATTTATACAACGTGTGAACACGGCCTTATAGGCACAAATAAGCAACATGTCATATAGTGACACACAGAAATATAAGAACATTCTGGCTGCTATGACTATTAACGAACAGTCTGGGGCATCTGCTGAATGACCCTTACTGACAAATAGGTGTGGTCAAATTTTTGCCGCGGCGCGCTTTCCTTTCTTCAAAAGTTCAGCACAGCTGATCCACATACGACTGGCTGTCAGTTTCCCAATAAGTCAGGGGAGATCCAGGTGCATGTCCCAAAGCAAAGACTATGCAAAATCCAAATATAGAAAAGGGCCGCACTCCACAAGGATCTGGATGAAGCTCTAATCCAAGCACATATCAGGGGTACAGGTGGTGGAAGGGGGAGGACGTGCAGCGCCAGACAACGGTGGGCCGTTTCGCAAATAACTTGTGTGAAGCCCCACAGGTGTTGTCGGTGCATTACCTTCAGGGACTCCACTCGGCTGGATCTTGTTCAGGTAGGGAATCTTCTATTTGTCGTGACGCCACTCTCAGAATTGCGGTCAGTGGGGACCGCCACTGCAGATTAAGGGATGCCTGGGGCTGATGGTGGGTGCAGTCGGGTGTAGTAGCCTCCTGAGAGTGAGGCAAGCCCCAGGGCCCTGTGTAGGTGCGTAGTACCACAAGGCGCAGAATAACTCCACACACGCAGAATGTCTTTCAGGGGTTTTACTCACTTCAGATGGCAGGGTGAGTAACCCGGGCGTAGCTGGGATGAACCAGGCTGGAACCAGGTATCCTTCAGGCTGACTTCTGATGGTGACTACCAACTCGCCTTCCTTAGCCCTTAGTGGTTTGGGGTAACCCCGACTTTTAGTCCCTATGGGGGTCACCCAGGGAAGTTGCTGAAGCCTCTCTCCCCTTCGATTGCCGTTTGCTTGTTGCCTGGGCCAGATCACTCCAGCTGCTTGCCTCCTGTGAACTGTGGGCCCTAACTGTGGCTACGTGGCTGCGGCTTTTAGGTGTTGTGGTGTGGGCTTTGAGGGCCCCACACCGGCAGGTTTAGCAGGGAAAGGTGGATCTATCCCCGCTCCGGGATCTGCCGCCCGTTTGGGCCTGGTTCTCCCTAGCAGTCTCCTTACTTCCCACTCTGTGCTCTCTCTCTAGCTGGAGATGGGTTTCGGGTAGCACTCCTAGGTGACCGTTCTCCCCCGTCGGTAGCCACTGCGCGGACGCTGTCAGACTGCAACAGCCCCAGGGGTAGGGGTCTGCTCTCCTCGGAGCTCCCTGGACTCTGCACTGAACCGGCTCACTGCTCCTCCTCTCCTGTTCTTGCCTACGCCACCTAGCAACCAGGCTCTCTTACCACACCCCTTGAGAGGAGATGGAGGCTTTTGGCCCCCTCCACTATTCCAGTGGAGGTGAAGGCTTTTCCCCCTCCTGGGATCCCCAGGGGTCCTCTCATAGGTACATGTGTGAGACCTGATCACTATGCGCCTGTGTAGTCACACCTCGGTCAGCCTTCTGGATTACCTGTATTGTACTGTTCCCAGCATGGGTGCAGTACTCAGTGGTGCCTGACCAGGTCAGGGGCGCCACACTTGCTTCTACGGGTGCAGTGAAGTGAGGGATGTTGCACCCACCCTTAAATGCAAGGTGAGTGCAGGTGCAGCATCACTGATTAAAATATATTAAAATCAAGAACACCAGATGCAATTATATGGAGTGGGCACAGAACAAATAGCCTGCAGCATAGCATGAATCACTGTAATCACTACATCAAGAGTAAAACACGGAATACAGAGTATTTTCATTGACAATATGCAAAAATGCAATTTTTTTTTTTTTTGTAATCCACTAAATATCTTGTGCGGAAGGAAATTTAATAAAGCCTAAATATTACAAAAAGACTGATAGGTCGTTCTTATCATTTAGCCCTAGGGGCCCTAGGATCTGACGTCCAGAAAATCGAGTTTCTGGCTGCCAAAATCAGACGTGAACAACATATTGTAAGAATTGGTATTATCTAAATACGCTTCAAAGTCTCAAAAATCCTGCTTTGATCCGTCCCACACCAAGAAGGCATCGTCCACATATCTAGCGTATTTTTTTATGTTTTAAGTATGGATTCCTAATGCTGTGTGTGTATATACGCACGCACGCACATACATACATACATACATACATACATACATACATACATACATACATACATACATACATACATACATACATACATACATACATACATACATACACACACATATTACACATATTACACATATTACACATATTACACATATTACACATATTACACACATATATACACACACACACATACACATTCCTACACACACACACACACACACACACACATTCCTACACACATATACACATACACACACACACACACACACACATATACATACATATATTACACATACACACATACATATATTACACATACACACATACATATATTACACATACACACATACATATATTACACATACACACATACATATATTACACATACACACATACATATATTACACATACACACATACATATATTACACATACACACATACATATATTACACATACACACACACATATATTACACATACACACATACATATATTACACATACACACACTGAGGGCCTACTTTAAATGTGCAAATATTTCACCACTTAGTTGCAAAGTACATAGTGGATCACTGTATAATCTCACTGGATCCCAGTTCTATTTGTTCTATTTGGGTCAAATGTATGTGGTAACAATTTTCGGTATATTCACTTGCTCTTCTGCTTATCTACATCTTATCCTTATTCAATACTTAATGAGGAAATTCTCAGCTGCTGTGCTCTGCAGCAACTTGTCATCAGCTGGACGGTATTGAGCCGGATATCGGCATGACCAGCTGAGGGAGGATTCTCCGGTGGTGATGTTGTTACCAAACCCCTTAACCTATATATAAATGAACACACGGACTGCATGCGACTTGGTTCAAAATGGCCACAGCAGCCTTTATTGCCTATTGTTTACAAACTAATAACTTAGGGGCGCCGTCCAACGGGCGACCCCAAACAACAACATAAAGATAACAATAGACAATGCCCAGTCCATAACTACTGCACCCCCTGTCCCTGGCCGCAACTCACCGACCCAGAGATTAGGTGCCAATCACCCACGTATTGACACCCACACTTTAGCAGAACCCCGTGCCTGCCACATCCCGGAACAGAGAGCCACCATACCAAGACAATGACTCCCGGTCCAGCCACCAATCACTTCCAAACCTCTGGACCAGACCTACCCCCCCCCCGCCACAGGACAGGCCACGTGACACCTTACGTGGCCTGGACCCGCCACACACCGAAAGCACGTTCTACACCGTCCTGCAGGCCCAACGCCCATATATCCACACCGATGTCATTGAGGTGCACACCATCACCCCTCAGAAGTCACCAATCTGCCGGCTCCAAATCCCTGTGCCTTACCACAATCCCACCGTTCCTGGTCACAAACAGAGCAACCACCCAATTCACCTGGGCCCTGGCCTTATTGACCTTCTCCACTGACCGAGCCCCCCCTCCATGCCAACCTGGTCACTATGTCGGACCATACAACCATCAAACCAGGGTACTGCTTCCACAACTGCAGTAAATCAATCTTTATATCACGGATCATATCCCGCGACGCCCGAGCACGAAGATCATTACCCCCCACATGTAATACCAGCACATCCGGGGGCCACTCAACTTTACAATGGAAACGAAATTCCGGGACCACCCTGCATCACTCCATGCCCCGAACACCAATCCACCGAACAGTCGCCTGAGCGCGATCCAAACCCAGCTGCCGACCATTTGGGCGAACCTCCACCCGACTGGCACCCCAAAATAGAAAGGAATGCCTCAAGATCCAGATCAGGCACTTCCCTACAACAAAATAAAACAGAACGAAAAAATCAAAACCAATAACATCACAACCACCAACACAGCTAGAAACACCCCCTTCACAAACCACCCGCACGTAACCAAATAACCATGATGCTTAGAACAGCTGCGGTCTCACATACCGCCGAAAAAAAGATTCCCATCGACCAATACGCTTTACTACCTCCTCTCCAAGCCCCCAACGAGCTGCCTCTGTGGCTGCACCAATCCGGAATGAATGCGACCCGAATTCCTCCGGGCGCTCCCCCGCGTTTACCTAAACTTCGCCGCAGAATCGCCACAAACTGAAAGCTCTAAAAAAGACTCATCCAAATGCCGCAACAACGTGCCAGGTAAGCCCCCCCCCCCCCCCCTCACGGCCACAAATCTCTCGACTAAACGCACAGGGCACAATTCCTCTCCTGGAACCGCAAATCACACCACCAACCTACCACGGCCCAGCTGATCCGTCTTTGACCGACGAATTCGGCACTCCACCTGACTACCGCCCACACGCACATCCTCAAGCAGCAAACCGCCACCCATCACCCTGGACGGGCTTACCAGCTCACCGATCAGGAAAGCCCCATAAAAAATAAAAGACCAAAAGCTGTTGTAAACAAAACGTCTCGTATGCCGACTCACAAATGCCACTCAGGCCACCCACCATCCGTCTCAACAAACCGAACGATACAGGACGCCTCTTGTCTCTCACCCGTACACCGCGGCGAAACCCCCCCCAAAGCGTGACGAACCCGAAAATCCTGCGAAACATCGCACTCCCCTCTCATTTTCAACCAAAACGTCACCGCCGACACCCGGTGTGCCACAGCCGATGCCGATCGCCTGGCTGAGAAATCTGTACTCACCAATGACAGCAAAGCCACCAAGTAATCCACGCTCACCCCACCAAACATCAGACACAACAACTCCTCCCATTCAGCCCACACCTTAGCATACCGGCACCAAGTCACCTCGGTCACCAAGTTCCGAATTAAGTCTGAGATCACTGCCTCACCAGATTCCACATAACCTTGGGACACTCCACTCCGACTTCGTCCGCCCACGGCAACAGCGCCCGAAACCTGCCGAACTGAAAACGAGACAAACCGTCAGCCACCTCGTTGTCCACTCCTGGAACGTGCTTTGCCACTACCTGCACATTTAACTGCAGACATCTCAACACTAAATGCCACAAATACACCACTACCGGCTCCGACTTAGCAGACAAGTTGTTGATCGCGTGCACCACCGCCTGGTTATCGCAATGAAAACACACCTTCCTTCCGGCAAAGTGCGACCCCTCCCCCCCCCCCATAGTTCCACTGCCACTACAATGGGAAATAGTTCCAACAGAGCCAAATTCCTAACCAATCCGCTCTCCCTCCACGCCTGTGGCCACTGCCCTACGCACCAATGACCTCGAAATACTGCCCCAAACCCGGCCGCATCCGTGAACTGCTACAACGTCCCGTTAGACGCCACCTTCTCCATCACCAGCGCCCGGCCATTAAAATGCTGCAAAAATTGATCCCATACTCCCAGATTGTCCTTAATCGTCTCCGTGATTCGCACAAAATGTGCCGGCGACCTTACATCGGCCTTCGCAAAGCACCTCGCAAATACTCTCCCCATCGGCACGATTCTGCAAGCAAAATTCAATTTCCCAAGCAAGGACTGCACCGCCCGGAGCCGCACCTTCTTCGCCGCTTTCACCCCTGCCACCGCGGCCCTCAAATCACGAACCTTTTCCTCCGGCAACCTGCATTCCATAGCAATGGAATCAATCTCAATTCCCAGAAAACACATCACCGGCGCCGGGCCTTCCGTCTTATCAGGTGCCAAAGGAATTCCGAAGCTGGCCACGACTTTTTGCAACGCAAATAGCAAACCCGTACAAACCATCGAACCCGCCTGCCTGACACAAAGGAAATCGTCCAAGTAATGAATAATGGACGTAAGCCCGGACACATCCCGAACCACCCACTCAACAAACGAACTAAATGCCTCGAAGTATGAACACGAAATGGAACAGCCCATTGGCAAATCACGATCAACATAAAAACTGTCTTCCCACCAGCAACCCAACAAATGCTGACTATCTGGATGAACCGGTAACAATTGAAACGTCGCTTCTACATCTGCCTTTGCCATCAATGCACCCCGACCCGCCATCCTGACAAGGTCCAACGCCTTATCGAATGACACATAATATACCGCCGATCGCTCCGGGTGCAATGCCATCATTCACCGACAACCCTTCCGGGTAAGACAAATGATGAATGAGCTGAAATTTGTTCTGTTCTTTCTTCGGTACCACCCCCAGCGTCGAAACCACCAAATTCAAGCACGGCGGGGTGTCATAAGGACCACCCATCCTGCCCAAAGCTACCTCCTTCTTCAGCTTCTCATCCACCACTTCCGGATGATCCCGAGCGGAACACAAATTTACAATACGGCGGAACCGATGAACTAACAACCGACGGGATACGAAAACTGTCAGAAAAAAACAAAACCTAACGCCACCGCCTCACCGTCCGGATACCCATTTTAAAAACGGAACCATCACTTCTACCTTCACTGGCATCATCCCTCTTACCAGCCCCGTCACCAGCCTTTCCTTTCCCCTTTTTAAAACACTTGGACAGGCTATGTCCTCCCCCACATCCGTAGCATTCATGCTTAAAGCGGCACGCCGCTCCAAACTTGCACTGCCCTTCATTGTATTGCCAACAGAAACCGTTTTTGTGGCTTGCCGGGGACCCGACCCCCGGCACCCCCCCGAAAGGGCTGAGTTGGTGCCGCCATCAGTCGCATCCATAAGGAAATATCCTTATGGTCCCAACGCATACCCGGCCGCAGCGTTTTCCGCTGCCTGAAATGCTCGTCGTAACGCAGCCACGCCAGCCCACCGTAAACCCGATAAGCCTCCCCTATCGCATCCATGTAACTGAACAAGGCAGAGTAATCCTCTGGCTCCTTTTCCCCAACTACGCTCGCCAAAATCGCAAACGCTTGCAGCCAGTTTGCAAAAGTCCGAGGAATAAGACTATAACAGCGCTTTTCCTCCTCTTCCTTCTCCTTTTTGGAGTCGCTCGGCTTAACCCTAACCAGATTAAATTTCTCCAGAGGAAGTAGAGAAAATATCTCCACATATTCCCCTTTTCAAATTTTTTTTCCCGCACCTCCTTCTTTAAATGAGCCCCCAGCGGGCCTTCAAAACAAACATAAACTTCGCTTTTAGCCCTATCATCCAAGCGCACCACTTCGTCCTTTTTCCTTTTTTTTCTCCTTTGCCCCCCCGCCGCACAGCCCCCCCCCTCTGCCGCACCTGATCTATCAACCCCCTCCGACGCTGCCCCCTGACCTGCCGTCCCCACCCACGCCGGCGCTTGTGCCCCCTCCCCTGCTACCCCGGTAACCGCAGCCAGCCCCTGCAACAGCCCCAACAATTGGCTCAACACCACTAATCCGCCGGGCGCTGCCGTAGCCGCAGCCACCCCCCCTCCCCCGAACCCTGCCAGCACAGCCCCTGCCGCCTCCGCGGCCATCTCACCCGACCGCGGCTCTGCGTCCCCCGAGACTGCCGCCTTGCTGTCCTCAGTCTGCCGTCCAACCGACTCCTCTGAAAGAACGACATCCTCTTCCTCCTCTATGCCGCTGACCTCCTCTTCCATCCGACATCCGGGGGGCACCGCCGCCAAATTGAGCCACCACGTGGGCAGAACCGTACCCGCTCCTCTTGCCCCGGGGCGACAACCCGGGAGACCGTTCTGTCCCCCGTGCCGGCACCCCGGGCCTTGACCTCTTGCTCCCAAGCCCGCCCCCTTGCCGACTGCCAGGGGTCTCCGGATGCGGACGGACAGACGCCCTGCTCTGGATCCCAGCCGTCGCCGCCTCTTGCCCTCCTTGGCCGCTGCAGGCCTCCTGCCGCCGGGTCCTCTCGCTCCCACGAGAGACCGCCACATCCGGGGGCTGCACAGCGGTCCTGAGTAACTGGGCGGTCGCCGCAGGGCTCACGCTGTCACTCCTGCTTGTTGCCGCACCAGGGTCAGGCACCACAGACCTTCCCCTGGCGCTGGACCTACTGTCGCCTGCAGCCCCACGGTCCCCCCGCCGACTGCAGGGGGATCTGCTGGCCTCTCTCCCATGCCGAGCGCGCTACCGACCTGGAGCCGCTGCCTTCTCAGTAACTCCAGCCCGGAGGCCGGGACCGGAAGTAGGCCACTCCCACCTCCCGACCGCCGGCGCTGGAACGCAGATTCCTCCTGCTGTGAGCAGCAGCCCGACTCTGCTGCTGCTGCTCGGCCCGCTGCGGAGGGCCCCTGGAGGGACTAAGGCATCTCCTCCTCGCCCCCCCCCCCCCCTCCGCACCCGGGGAATAGCTGCTTGTGGGGGGGCACGATTGGTGCCCACCGCTGCTGGGGGAGCGAGGGGCAAGCGCCGACGGGTTAACCCTGGCAGCCCTGAGGTGGGTCTGCACTGCCAGGGGCCCCGTGCACTGCAACTGCTGCTTGGATCATCCGCTGGAGGTCCGCCATGGAGGATGTGGGAATTAGTTGGTGTCTGGAAGCAGAAGAGGAGGTAACCCCTGACTCTCCCAGACTAACCCTTTCCCTGCCCCTCCTCTTCCTCCCAGGCTCAATCCACCCATAATGCCATATTAGGCATTCCTGCAACTTTCCCTATTAACCCAATCACTCCCTGCCTCCCCCTTGGTCATGTCGCCCCTCTTCCCCAAGGGGTTCCATGGCTTTGAGCTGCACGCACACTTTCTTTTTCAGCCAAATGCATGCTATCTCGTAAATAGGAGATTGGCAGCTGCTGATGCCCCGGAGTAACATTCTGCAGCATCCATTTTTTAAAGGCTGCCCCGGCAGCAGAACCAGGTACAGGAGTGAGCTGAAACGTCTCATGTAAACGTTTCAGATTATTGTAGTTGTTGATCATTTCTCCGCTGGATGACACAAAAAAATGTTCTGATCTTTATCATTTCTGGAGAGGAATAATGTTCTTATTACTGAAATAGAGATGGAGCCACTTTCCTCCTCTTCTTGCAGGATTAGACACTGATAATGGTAATTGTCACGTAAATCTGAGTGCTTTCACACTGATGAACTTGATGTCTCCTTTCCAACCAGTCTGTTACCTGTGAAAGTTCACAGTAGGAAAAATTACTTGCAGTCATTTTCTGTATAATGAATCCACTTGGCAAATATTTAGGAACAATGATGGCCTCCAAACAATACAGGAATCTGTCCTCCGTTCCCCGCCCGGCAGCGGTCCCTGCGACACACGCGCCCCTCGATGTCCCATTAATGGTATTTTTAATCAGAGGGTGGAAGGGATGAAAAGTGCTAATGAAAGGAATGCGCGTGGTGTCGCTTTTTGTATGTGGTGTGATGATATTGGAAGATCTGGTTAAAGATGGAGGGTAACCGCGGGCATTAAATTTATCGCACATTTCTTTGTGTCTAATAGACCGTGGTGTAGGATTGGACACTTCTTCTGATTCGTTCGTGCTGTGATTTGGGAAGGGATTTTTTAATGTGCCTGGGGTGACAGCTGGAATAGTGTAATAAGCTGTTCCGGTCTGTGGGTTTGGTGTAAAGGTCTGTCCATAGAGTGCCTGTAGGTGTAAGATGAATCATGGTATCCAGAAAATTAATTTGATTCATGTCCCGATTCATAGTGAAGAAAAGATTTGGAAGAACCCTATTGAAGTTCTGGAAAAATAAATTTAATGTCTCATGGATACCATGCCAAATAACGAAAATATCGTCTATCTTTTCCATAGGCGTACGTGTGTATATATAGTGAATGGGTGTACACTAATCTATCTTAAAAATGAGACATAAATACATTTGCATAGGAGGGCACTACCTTAGCACCCATCGTTGTACCTCGGCACTGGACGAAATAATGGTCTTCAAATAGGAAAAAAAATTCTTTCCAGCACAATGCGTAGAATGTCTATGAAAAATGTTTCGAGTGGTCAAATCACTTCTGGAGTCCAGAAACCATTGGACTGAGTTTATGCCCTGTGAGTGTTAAATACTAGTGTATAGGCTGTTCACGTCGAAGGTGGGCAGGGTACTGTTAGGGGGCAGGGTGTCTAATAATCGGAGTTGATGGAGGAAATCAGAAGTATCTTTAATAAAGGACGGAATTGATGGAATGAATGGAGTCAAGATTTTATCAAGGACAATTGAAAGTGGTGAAAGAAGAATCAGTGGAGGCTACAATTGGTCTACCTGGTGGGTATTGTAAGTTCTTATGTACCTTGGGGAGGGTATAGAAGACGGGCGTAATAGGGTTATTGTTGATCAAGTACTCGGCTAGTTTATCTAGGACACCCTCTTTCGCGTAATCAGCTACTATATTGTAAATGTCAGTTTTAAGGGAAGGTGACGGGTCCCTTGGTACAGGACAGTAGGTAGATTGATCGCGAAGTTGTCCTCGTATTTACGCTATATAGTAAGATTTGTCTAAAACCACGATTGCTCCCCCTTTGTCCGCGGGTTTGATAATCTGTTTGTTCTCTTTCAAACTATGTATGGCGTGAACTTCTTCTGTTGTCAGGTTCCGTTTTATGTGCATATGTACCGCCCCGCGCTCGGCTGCAGCTGAGCCGCTCGGATCCGGGCTCGTTTGTGGGTGGCTCGAGTGCCTCCGGACTGGGGGTCACGGCGCTCTGAAAGGGGCTGGCGCTTTGAAGGGGGGTTAGGGTTACGGCCGAGGCCGTGTTTTTTTGTTAGTTCATGACGCCACCCATGGGTTGTGGTGAATGTGGACACCACTGCTGCTGTTCACTAGGCACCCGGGGGAGATGTTGCGTAGCTTTGGTGTTAACCCCTCCGTGGGTAGGGGTGATGGCCCTGGGACCCGGTTGGTGTATTGTGTCTGTGCAGGGCGATGCGTGGCCCGAGGGCACAGTTGTACTCACTATTACAGATGCACGAGTCTCTGGTAAACCAAGAAGATGGTGGTCGGTGCCCGCAGCCGGCTGCGTCTGGTCCCCCACTCAGGTTGGTGGTCTCCGCCTTTCTCCTGCACCTTCTGTGTAGCTATGGACAGCCCGTGCTTCAGCAATGGGAGTCCGCTCCCCGGCATTGTGTGTTGGGAGAGCCCATTTGCCCGCAGACGCTGGCCCGTGGGATCTCTTTGCCTGAGCGGTGGCTTTTTATCCCCCTTGGTGGGCTGTTGTCTTCAGTCGGGACTTGGGTGGGAAAGGACCTAAAGTCCAGACCTCAATCAGTTAATTAATTGGGTCCTCTGGTTTCTGGTCCGAGTTTCAGGGTCTGAGTACCCCCTTTGTGCTCCGGTTTCCAGTCGGTTCCCCGGTTCGGTACCGGCGGGCCACTACCCTGTCACAGTCCCTTTATGGTTCCACCGAGCAGTCTTCCCGGCTCCTGCAGGCTGAGGCCACTGTCTGCCTCCTAGCCAGAGGTGACTGGGCTACGACCCAGACACCTGGAGTTGGACTGCGGCAGAACTGGCCACAGACCTGCCTCTGCACTTGAACTTCACTCCTTGAACTCCACAACTAATCTAACTTGTTTTTCCTGCCTCAGGAGCTGTGAACTCATCGGTGGGCGTGTCCAACCGCCTGGCTCCGCCCCCTGGTGTGTCCATCAAATCCCGGGTGAGGTGACTAGGGTTTTAAGGTTGGCTGATGACACCTTTTTAGGGGACGGGTGTTTGTGCAAGGTCCTACTTTTGACTACCTGGCTAGTCCAGGGCATCACACATAAATGTGTGAAATCCAGAAGCCGTATGATTTAATAGAAACCCAGATGGCTATTACAAGTAAGGTGCATCCCCACTATGAGGTCAGTGAGGGAGTGTATAATGCAAGAAAGGGTTAAACAGAATGATGTACCCTAAAGATATAATGCGTATCTGTTATAGAAATGTCTTAATACAGACAGCAGGGACCAGCTTTTGGTTTGATGTCCTCTAACTTTGCTATTTTGGCCGGATTATACAGTACACTCCACTTTACTATATCTGTGTATTCATGATGGTGGCAAGTCCATTAGTCGACAGATCTGCATAGCTTGTGGTGGAGAGCGGCTTCTGTGAGTGTTGGAGATACTTGTCCTGATATTCCGGAGTCCTCGGAGAAGTGCTGGTTGTGCTGCACAGGAGCCTACCCCGGCCGGCGCTGTCTCTACTGTGTAAAGTTGCTGTGTACTTAATAAAAGCTGTGACGTCACGCACTGAATTTACTGAATTCCCAATAAAAAGGGTCATCGCATCCGAGGGAACATGTTCACGACACATTTCAACATCGACTTAAGCAAGTCTTAATCGTGACAAATCACCTGTATGCGATACTGACATCTTAAATTCAGTGAACACTCCTGTTTTTGGTGGTTGCTCATCATCAGGCGATCTCTGTGGGCGACTGAGGGCGTGATGAACCTAGTGCCACACTGATGGTCCTATCACAACTCTGGCCGGTTGTGTTGCCTGCCAGTTGAGAGCGGGGAGTCCTTGGCTTCATATAAGTATGGATCGTCTTCCGATTTCCTTTTCTGCCAGTCTTGATTTTAGGTGTTTCTTTTTTAAGCCAAAATAAAGAACTTTGATACACAGCCTCCAAGATGTGATTAGGCTTGGGCAGCTATCCGGGCACTACGCCTCGGCTCACTGTGCCGCGGAGGGAAGGCTGGGAACAGCGGCAGGACCGGGGGTCTGAAGCTGGGCTCTGAGTCTGCAGCCTCTGGAGATCCGGAGGTGAGAAGGCTGCGATGTGAGCAGGGAAGCAGGAGAGCGCCCCTGAGCGCCCCTCACAGATTAGAATTGTTTGTCTACATCCCTAGATATGTAAAAATAAGCTGAAAGGTATAGGGTCCCCTTCTCGTTAACGGAATCCGCCATATAGGTCAAACTTTGGTATTGGGGAGGGAGAAGGTATGTGGGTTTTCACTAAGGATTTAAGGTTCCGTCTGCACAGTTGGGGCCAAAATGTATTGGTCCGTATGAAATTGATGTTGTGAATCCTGTAGCTTTAAGTCTTGAACTTTGATCCTATGGTATAAGACAAGGGTTAAATGTGACCTCATGATTGGTACTTTTAGTGATTTCCATGGTCAGACAAGGGTTAAACCATCATTTGAGACACAATTACTAGTGATGAGCGAGCATGCTTGTCACTACTCGGTACTCGCACGAGTATCGCTGTACTCGGGCTGCTCGGCGGGGACCGAGTAATCTCGCGATACTCGTGCTGTACTCGTGGTCTTCATTTCTGCATGTTGGCGCTCTTTTGAGAGCCAGCCCTCATGCAGGGATTGGCTGGCAGACCACTGCAATGCCACAGCCCTGTTAGTTGTGGAATTGCAGTGATTGGCCGGCCTGCACAGCGTGACCGAGCCTTTATACCGGCCGGCGCGCTGTGCTCTGCTCACAGCTATCCAGACTGTCAGTGCAGGGAGAGTGTCGCTGATTCAGGGAAAGCTTTGCGGCCCTTTATAGCTTTTTCAGTTGCAGGGCTGCAAACAGTGTGACCAAAAGTCCTTCTCAAGACTATTCTAGTTGTATACAGGCAGGCAGGGTATAGCCAGGTCGGAGTACAGTAGCAGAGTCCTTCTCAGGACTACTGTTGCTATATACAGGCAGGGTATAGCCAGGTCTGAATACAGGCTAGTGACCAAAAGAGTCCTTGTCAGGACTATTGTACCAGTATACAGGCAGGCAGGCAGGGTAGTGGTGACCGTATACCAGCCTTCATCATATCTGGGGCTGGTGTACACTGTGTAAAACAGTCCAGATAGTGTCTGACTTGTCTGTAATTGTCGCTCCCCAAAAAAACCTGTTAGGTTCTTATTGCGTCCGTGCTTGGTTTTTAAAACCGCACGTGTGTGCCTGTTGGTGGCAGCGTACAGGTGCACTTGTGTGCAATTTCCAGAAACTTTAATATAACGCACAAGTAGTGAATATACACGTCAGCAGTGCACAGCATTGCAAAATGCGCAAGGGCATTGGCAAGGAACAAGGAAGTGGACGTGATGGTGGTGCAGGCAGAGGCCGAGGTCGTGGGCAAGCTCTAATTTCGCCACAACAAAGGGCCACATCTAGTCGCTCGCACGTCCTGTCCCAAATTCTTGGGGACCGCAGCAGTACACCGCTCTTGAACCAAGACCAGTGTCAACAGGTTGTTAGTTGGATAGCAGATAATGCTTCCAGTCAGATTGGCACCACCACAAACACTCTGTCTTCCACACGGTCAAGTGTCAGTAGCCGTGATACTGCACCGCACATTTCTGAACCTGATCCTCCTTCCTACCACCAGGCTGAGTACACGTCCTCCTCGGACATTAATGATCCCACACTTGGACACTCGGAAGAGCTGTTCACGTTTCCATTCACACATTCTGGCCTCTCGCCAGCTCATATTGAAGTGGGTCATGAGGAGATCGTCTGTACAGATGGCCAAATATTTGAGCAGCCTTGTTCTCACGAAGTTGGCAACGTGTCTCAACAAGTGGTGGACGATGATGAGACACAATTGTCATGAAGTCAGGAGGAGGAGCAGGGTGCGGAAGAGGAAGACGACGTGGTGGATGATCCAGTAACTGACCCAACCTGGCAGGAGGATATGCAGAGCGAGGACAGCAGTGCACAGGGGGAGGGAGGCGTAGCATCACAACAGGCAGTAAGAAGCAGGGTGGTGGCCCCAGGCAGAAGTCAGGCAACCGTTCCCCGGAACAACACGACGACACAAGGTGCCTGTACAAATGTTAGGTCTTCCCGAGTCTGGCAGTTTTTTAAGTTGGATCCAGATGATTCAAAAAAGGCCATTTGCAACACCTGCCGTGCCAGCATCAGCAGGGGTACCAAAACTAGCAGCCTGACCACCACCAGCATGATCAGGCACATGTCAGCCAAGCACCCGACTTTGTGGGAAGTACAACAGAGTCGAGGAGCAGTGCTTGCTGATGTCACTGCTACGTCTTCGCTGGTTGTGCATGCGAGCCAATCCCCTGTCCATGCTGCCTGCGAACAAGCCTCCTCCACTCCTGCACCTGCAGTTGCCTACGCAGAAAGAACACCATCATCAAGCACGTCCTTGTCCCAGCGCAGCGTTCAGTTATCCATTCAGCAAACCTTTGAACGCAGGCGCAAATACACTGCCAACACCCCACATGCCACAGTTCTAAATGCTAACATTTCGCGACTGCTTGCGCTGGAAATGTTGCCTTTTAGGCTGGTGGAGACAGAAGCATTCCGTGACCTGATGGCGGCAGCTGTCCCACGTTACTCGGTCCCCAGCCGCCACTATTTCTCCCGGTGTGCCGTCCCCGCGTTGCATAACCACGTGTCACAAAACATCACACGTGCCCTGAACAACGCTGTTTCACCCAAGGTCCACCTAACCACAGACACGTGGACAAGTGCTTGTGGGCAAGGCCGCTACATCTCGTTGACGGCACACTGGGTTAATATTGTGGAAGCTGGGACCCAGTCTGAGCGAGGGACGGAACACGTCCTTCCCACACCAAGGTTTGCAGGCCCTACCTCAGTCAGTGTTTCACCCACACTCTACAGCTCCGGAATGTCATGCTCTTCAGCCTCCTCCTCCTCCTGCGCATCCTCATCCACTGTGCCCTCCACACCAGTCACAAGCTGGAAGCACTGCAGCACTGCCTCGGCGAAGCGGCAACAGGCTGTGCTGAAGCTAATCTGCATAGGTGACAAACCCCACAATGCAGAAGAGCTGTGGACCGCTCTGAAACAGCAGGCAGATCACTGGCTCACACCTCTGAACCTAAAGCCAGGAAAGGTCGTGTGTGACAATGGCCGGAACCTGGTGGCGGCTTTGAGGCGAGGCCAGCTGACACATGTTCCATGCGTGGCCCATGTGCTCAACCTCGTGGTTCAGCGGTTTATAAAGTCATACCCAGAGCTGTCTGATCTGCTGGTAAAAGTTCGCCGCCTGTCTGCACATTTTCGAAAGTCACCTACTGCTTCAGCCGGCCTTGCCGGCTTTCAGCGCCGTTTGCATCTTCCGGCTCACAGACTGGTGTGTGATGTCCCCACGCGTTGGAATTCAACTCTGCACATGTTGGTCAGGATATGTGAGCAGAAGAGGGCAGTTGTTGAGTACCTGCATCACCTAAGCCGTCGGGAAATGGGTCAAACTCCACACATAACACCTGAGGAGTGGAGATGGATGTCAGACCTATGTACCATCCTCCAAAACTTTGAGGACTCCACCAAGATGGTGAGTGGTGATGACGCCATTATTAGCATCACCATACCGCTACTCTGCCTTCTAAAACGGTCTCTGCTGAAAAACAAACATGATGCATTGCAGGCGGAGCGCGATGAGTTGCAGCAAGAAACAGTAGTGGGTGTGGGTGATAACACACAGCCCAGCCTCGTCTCATCACAACGTGCAGTGGAGGACTATGACGAGGAGGAGGATGAAGACATGGAGCAACTCTCCGGCCAAATTGAGGATATGACATGCACACCAGTCATATCCTCGGTTCAGCGTGGCTGGCCAGAGGACAGGGTAGATGAGGAGGAGGAGGAGGAGGAGGAGGAGGACAGCATGTTCAGTCATCGTGTTGGTCAGGATACTGAAGTGATGGCTGTGAAGAGTCTGGCGCACATGGCTGACTTTATGGTAAGTTGCCTGTCTCGTGACCCTCGCGTTAAGAACATCTTGGCCGACAATCATTACTGGTTGGTAACACTGTTAGACCCACGCTACAAGGAGAACTTTTTGTCTCTTATTCCCGTGGAGGAGAGGTCAACCAAAATGCAGCAGTTCCGGAAGGCCATACTCACGGAAGTAGGCAAAGCATTCCCCTCACAAAACGCTAGCGGCATAGGTCAGGAATCAGTGGACAACCGAGGCGTACAGCCGAGAGAGGCACAAGTCCAATCCGCCAGAGGTAGGGGAACAGTCTTTAAGATGTGGGACAGTTTTCTCAGCCCCTCACGTACCACAGCCCCTGAGGTGCGGGGTAGTGCCACAAGAAATCCTAAGTTTGCCCAGATGCTGAAGGAGTACCTTGCAGATCGAACAACTGTACTCCGACATTCCTCTGTGCCTTACAATTATTGGGTATCCAAGCTGGACACGTGGCATGAATTGGCTCTCTACGCCTTGGAAGTCCTGGCCTGCCCTGCTGCTAGCGTTTTGTCAGAGCGTGTTTTTAGTGCCGCAGGTGGAATCATTACAGATAAACGCACCCGCCTGTCAACTGAAAATGCTGACAGGCTGACTCTGATCAAGATGAACAAGGGTTGGATTGGGCCAGACTTCACCACACCACCAGCAAATGAGAGCGGAATTTAAAGTTTGCCATGTACCTCCACTCACCCATGGGTACACACTTCTGGACTTTGGATAATCGCTGGACTGCTCCTCCTTCTCCTCATGCGCCACCATGATGATGACCGTTACAAATTGCAATACTTAGGCCTTTGTTTCAGGTATACCCCCAGTGGTAAATTTTTTCGCCCATTCTTTGCAGAATGGACATTACAACGACAGGAGACCCGCTCCTTTGCAATGGGAACAATGTTTTGAGGCCCTCATGCACGTCTCTACCCAGGGACAACGTGGAGCCTCCCAATTTTTGGCTGCCCTGCCTAAGGGCTATACTATAATACACCCACTTCCTTAAAATGGACACTTAATGTTTTGAGGCCCTCATGCACGTCTCTACCCAGGGACAACGTGGAGCCTCCCAATTTTTGGCTGCCCTGGCAAAGGGCTATACTGAAATAGACCCACTTCCTTACAATGGGCACTTCAGGTTTACAGGCCATCATGCACGTCTCTATCCAGGGACAATGTGGAGCCTCCCAATTTTTGGCTGCCCTGGCAAAGGGCTATACTGAAATAGACCCACTTCCTTACAATGGGCACTTCAGGTTTACAGGCCATCATGCACGTCTCTATCCAGGGACAATGTGGAGCCTCCCAATTTTTGGCTGCCCTGGCAAAGGGCTATACTGAAATAGACCCACTTCCTTACAATGGGCACTTCAGGTTTACAGGCCATCATGCACGTCTCTATCCAGGGACAATGTGGAGCCTCCCAATTTGTGGCTGCCCTGGCAAAGGGCTATACTGAAATAGACCCACTTCCTTACAATGGGCACTTCAGGTTTACAGGCCATCATGCACGTCTGTATGCAGGGGCATTGGTGAACCTCACAATTTTGGACTGCCCTGGCAAAGGAAAATACTACAAAGACTCACTTCCTCAAAATGGGCACATTAGACTCAAGAGGCCTTCATGTACGTCTCTTCTCAGGGACATCGGAGTGCCACACAATGTTTTTCACGTAAAATCTTTCATGTATTAATCTCAAAAAGTAACATACACCAGCTCTATCTCACTATTGGGTATGTGCCCTTAACATTTCCGCCATGAAAAATCATTTTGGTGTCATTTTGGAAGGTTTTCTGGTGAGTCCGTAAAAATGGCGTGAAACGCGGACAAAATTGTTCACAGCTGTGACTTTTGAGTGATAAATGCTTCAAGGGGTCTTCCCCATGCTGTTGCCATGTCATTTGAGCACTCTTCTGAGACTTTTGTGACATTTTTAGGGTTTCTCCATGCTGCCGGGGGTCATTTCACAAAAATACTCGGGTCTCCCATAGGATAACATTGGGCTCGTTGCTCGGGCCGAGTACACGAGTATCTTGGGAGGCTCGGCCCGAGCTTCGAGCACCCGAGCTTTTTAGTACTCGCTCATCACTAACAATTACCTGTCTACCCGGTCATGGAAACATACCTGTGAAGATCAGAGGAAACCTGCTGAGGTGCGAAGGTTCAGGGTTTCCAATTTCTGGCTCATGGAAAGGTTCTTGCCTAGAGGTCACTGGTTCTAGTCGATATAAACACCTAATCAGGCAACATCCTAAGTCCTTCCCCGATAAACCTGAATCTACAGGTTCAGAGGCACCATTATAAAGGCATTTTACTCTTCTACTGGACCATCAGAAATAGATCTGCTCCAATGAGATCTCGGTTGTTAAGCCTTGAGGACTCTATGGGCAGCACTGGTGACCTCTGCTGTCTGTATTCTCTGTAGGTGACACTGATGGTGGAGGAGACATCACAGCCAGCGTTCCTGGGAGATGCAGCCACTTCTCAGTCAGGAACTCTGAGGCTCGGACAAGTTATGGGGCATAATGGAGAGTGCTGGCCAGAAGATCACCAGTGGGCTCTCTGCTGTGGAGGCACAGATGTCGTGGTTGGGAACTGGTACGGGACAGGAGGCTGGTATTGTACCGGAGGGGGATGAGGGACAGTGGCTGGAGCAGGTGCGGGAGGAATTACAGGGATGGGTGGAGGAGGTTGGGAGCTAACCTGCACCGGAGCAACCTGGCAGGCTTGCAATACATGCATCTGCTGGTCAGGAGAAGGCTTTTCCATGCACTCGAGTACTGCCTGGAACAAAAAATGATTTGGTGACATTCTTTCATATAACTGCATCCTGTCCAGACGCGTGCACAAATCCAGCATAGTGTTGTGCATTGGGCTGAATCCAGAACTAGTTTGTTCTGAAAGTAGTTTGAGTGCGTTCTGGAAGGCTGCATTTTAGATGCAAGAACTCTGGCACATAGCTTCTATCCAGACCCCTCTGGCGCTGCCGCCCAGAACCCAAAGGGGTTCTAAGGAGAGCAGTAGTGTCAGGCGTGGGGTAGGGGAAAAGCCACCTCGTCACCAGCAGCTTCATGTAACAGTCTCATCAGATGCTCCAGCGCTGGTGGATGGGACCGAGGGACCAGAAGGCAGTGAATGTGCAGAAGGGTCTGGTCTGTCCAAGTGTTCCCCAGTGGTGGACTCTTGTGGGATTGCTCCAGAAGGGTTTTACGCTTGCTCCCGAGTGCTGCAGACGGTGCTGTGGTAGAAAGGGAAAAAAGCAAAAAATTTATAATTCTAGTGCTATTGCTTGGCCCTGGCTGAATCTCATAAGAAGGTTACTCATGTAAACAGTTTTACTTTGTACATCATGTGGGGAATATTTACCTTCTGCACACCATAGTTGTCCGGAGGAACGACAAAGCTCTTGCATAGTCATATGAAAAAGTTTGGGCACCCCTATTAATGTTACCTTTTTTCTTTATAACAATTTGGGTTTTTGCTATTTCAGTTTTATATATCTAATAACTGATGGACTGAGTAATATTTCTGGATTGAAATAAGGTTTATTGTACTAACAGAAAATGTGCAATCCGCATTTAAACAAAATTTGACTGGTACAAAAGTATGGGCACCTCAACATAAGTGACTAATATTTTGTAGATCCTCCTTTTGCAGAAATCACAGCCTCTAGTCGCTTCCTGTAATGAGTTCCTGGATCCTGGATGAAGGTATATTTGACCATTCCTTACAAAACAATTCCAGGTCAGTTAGGTTTGATGGTCGCCGAGCATGGACAGCCGCTTCACATCATCCCACAGATGTTCAATGATATTTAGGTCTGGGGACTGGGATGGCCATTCCAGAACATTGTAATTGTTCCTCTGCATGAATGCCTGAGTAGATTTGGAGCGGTGTTTTTGATCATTGTCTTGCTGAAATATCCATCCCCTGCGTAACTTCAACTTCGTCACTGATTCTTGTGACTGTTTGTGGCGTGCTTGCAGAAACGGCTTCTTTCGCATCACTCTCCCATACAGCTTCTCCTTGTGCAATGTGCGCTGTATTGTTGACCGATGCACATTGACACCATCTGCAGCAAGATGATGCTGCAGGTTTTTGGAGGTGGTCTGTGGATTGTCCTTGACTGTTCTCACCATTCCTCTTCTCTGCCTTTCTGATATTTTTCTTGGCCTGCCACTTCTGGGCTTAACAAGAACTGTACCTGTGTTCTTCCATTTCCTTACTATGTTCCTCACAGTGGAAACTGACAGTTTAAATCTCTGAGACAACTTTTTGTACCTTCCCCTGAACAACTATGTTGAATAATCTTTGTTTTCAGTCTATTTGAGAGTTGTTTTGAGGAGCCCATGATGCCACTCTTCATAGGAGATTCAAATAGGAGAACTACTTGCAAGTGGCCACCTTAAATACCTTTTCTCATGATTGGATACACCTGCCTATGAAGTTCAAAGCTCAATGAGGTTACAAAACCAATTTAGTGCTTTAGTAAGTCAGTAAAAAGTAGTTAGGAGTGTTCAAATCAAGAAATTGATAAGGGTGCCCATACTTTTGCATCGGTCAAATTTTAATAAAATGCAGATTGCACATTTTCTGTTAGTACAATAAACCTCATTTCAATCCAGAAATATTACTCAGTCCATCAGTTATTAGATATATGAAACTGAAATAGCAAAAACCCAAATTGTTATAAAGAAAAAAGGTAACATTAATAGGGGTGCCCAAACTTTTCCATATGACTGTATTTGTATTTTGATATCCTCCGGATCCACTCGGGGCCAGCATCTCTTTATTGAATTCCTTCTTGAAGCGATCCCTGATGGACCGCCACCACTTCTGAACTTTATCCCCTGGAAGGTGAAAACACAAAATGGTTATTATACAAAACATTAAATCCTGCAACATAACCTACTGAGCTGTGAATACTTGCGCGCTTGATTCTGGCCTCGAGGATTAAGGTTCTTGCGTGGTGGTGGTCCCCCGTATTCCACAGCGGCTCCCGCTCTCGGACTTCATTGATGAGGAGGTCGATCTTTATACGTCCGGTCTCCTCATCGTCCGAATCGGGATCCCGCTGTGAAGCCTGTTGAAAAGATAAACCCCTTACTCTGTTGACTGCCATGACGATTACGCCGACGACCATGGGAGGTGCTTGGAGGACCTCTGGCTTGAGTCCTAGAATCGGAAACCTAAAGAAAAAACAAACATTGTGCTTGGATGTGTTGGGTGTACTGTGGTGATCTTACTGTGGTGATCTTACTGTGGTGATCTTACTGTGGCACATGTGAAACAAACTTACTCTGTGTACCCACTCCGTGTCTTTCTCTACCCTTTGCGTCCCCTTCTGGAAGCACCTCTAACGGTTCAGATGCCTGTTAAAATTTAATTGGGTTTGGTTTTAAATAAAAAAAAAAACAAAAAACCCCAAAACCTCATTTTGCTGAGAAGGTGCGGGAGGCCTCCCAGAATAAGACATTTTGTTTTATGGTAAATTACCAAAGGTGCTTTCCTGTGAGACACAAATCCAAAAATGTACAGTTACCTTTTAGGAGATGCACACGTTTTGGAACATTTTTTTTAATTTTTGTTGTTTTTGTTTTTTTTTCACTTTTTTAAATTTTTTTTTTTTTCTGAAAAGCAGGAGCTACACAGCTCTTTATTTAAAATAAAAATAATGAAAAAAAGAAGAAACTTGCGTTTAAACTGGCAGGATCTCGCTGGCTGGCAGGATCTCGCTGGCTGGCAGGATCTCGCTGGCTGGCAGGATCTCGCTGGCTGGCAGGATCTCGCTGGCACGCAGGATCTGGCAGGCTCTCGCTGGCTGGCAGGATCTCACAGGCTGGCAGGATCTCGCTGGCTGGCAGGATCTCGCTGGCACGCAGGATCTGGCAGGATCTCACAGGCTGGCAGGATCTCGCTGGCTGGCAGGATCTCGCTGGCACGCAGGATCTGGCAGGATCTCGCTGGCTGGCAGGATCTCACAGGCTGGCAGGATCTCGCTGGCACGCAGGCTCTTGCAGGCAGTCTGGGACAATGAGGATTGAAGGGGTTTTTATACCTGTACAGCCAAATTGGAGCATGCTCAGTTAAAAAAAAAAAAAAAACAAAAAAAAACCCCCCCAGATCTGGCGCCGTAATCCTTTTTTTTGCCGTTTTACGATCTGGCGTCCATAGGCTTCTATTATAAAACACGCCGTACGGCGCGATACGGTTTTTCGCCAGACAAACTGTTAAATTCAACATTCCATCCAGCCGCCGGACAAGTAAATTTTGCCAGATCCGGGGAAAGCCCGATGGAACGCAAGGCTATTCGGCACAATCCTGCGCTAATAGAAGTCTATGGGGAAAAACTGCAACAGACGCTGGATCCGTTTTTGCATGTTTTTGCCAGATTATGCAAGATGGCAAAAACTGATGTGTGAAAGCCGCTTTAAAGACAAGGATAATGTACAGCAAGTCAGTGTGAGCAAGCATATAAATCTCAGACCTTCTACGTCATAGGACCTCCCCCTAGTTTGAAAACTGGCGGGATCCTTATCTGTAAAAAAAAAATAGATAACAGCCTTCAAGATTTAGTACAGATCATGCAAAACCTTATATCCCACTTCTAAAACTGAGGTTTTATTGTAAAAATCAAAGAAGATATAACTGTTGTTTTTCACTAAAGTTAAAAAATATATACAATACACAGTACAGACCAAAAGTTTGGACACACCTTCTCATTCAACAAAACTATGAATTAAAACATGTGGAATGAAATACTTAGTGTGAAACAACTGAAAATATGTCTTGCATTCTAGGTTCTTCAAAGTAGCCACCTTTTGCTTTGATTACTGCTTTGCACACTCTTGGCATTCTCTTGATGAGCGTCAAAAGGTAGTCACTGGAAATGGTCTTCCAACAGTCTTGAAAGAGTTCCCAGAGATGCTTATCACTTGTTGGCCCTTTTGCCTTCACTCTGCGGTCCAGCTCACCCCAAACCATCTCGATTGGGTTCAGGTCTGGTGACTGTGGAAGCCAGGTCACCTGGCGTAGCACCCAATCACTCTCCTTCTTAGTCAAATAGCCCTTACACAGCCTAGAGGTGTGTTTGGGGTCATTATATAAGAATAAGGCTGCACATCAAACTTAGATAATGGTATAATGCCTCAAGCATATGGAAAAATATTGGAATATACAATGAAAAATGCTACTTGCTAATTTGAACATGTGAATAATGAATTGCATACCTGCTATGAATATTAGGAAAAAGGAGATATTTAGCAATCGCATTGATCAATGTAACTGAGCCCCAAAACCTCGTCAAGGTATATCTCTATACTGGGGTCCCTAGCTCTGTGACCCTAACTGTGTGTCATCTCATTGCAATTAAAAACTGCTATGGGTGGAGAGGGGTAACTAAGGACTTTCTTATATAGGAGATGGAAAAAACATGGCCGAAAGGGGCGGAGCTGTGTTCACATTCAGAAAAAAAAAAAAAAAACTACATATAACTGAATAGGATAACTGAAGTGAGCACTAATATATATATATATATGAGTGCAAGCCAAAAATACATACTATATATAAGAATAAGGCTGCACATCAAACTTAGATAATGGTATAATGCCTCAAGCATATGGAAAAATATTGGAATATACAATGAAAAATGCTACTTGCTAATTTGAACATGTGAATAATGAATTGCATACCTGCTATGAATATTAGGAAAAAGGAGATATTTAGCAATCGCATTGATCAATGTAACTGAGCCCCAAAACCTCGTCAAGGTATATATTAGTGCTCACTTCAGTTATCCTATTCAGTTATATGTTGTTTGGGGTCATTGCCCTGTTGAAAAATAAATGATGGTCCAACTAAACGCAAACCAGATGGAATAGCACGCCGCTGCAAGATGCTGTGGTAGCCATGCTGGTTCAGTATGCCTTCAATTTTGAATAAATCCCCAACAGTGTCACCAGCAAAATACCCCCACACCATCACTCCTCCTCCATGTTTCACGGTGGGAACCAGGCATGTAGAGTCCATCCGTTCCCCTTTTCTACAAAGACACGGTGGTTGGATCCAAAGATCTCAAATTTTGGACTCATCAGACCAAAGCACAGATTTCCACTAATCTAATGTCCATTCCTTGTGTTCTTTAGCCCAAACAAGTCTCTTCTGCTTGCTGCCTGTCCTTAGCAGTGGTTTCCTAGCAGCTATTTTACCATGAAGGCTGCTGCACAAAGTCTCCTCTTAACACTTGTCCTAGAGATGTGTCTGCTGCTAGAACTGTGTGACATTGACCTGGTCTCTAATCTGAGCTGCTGTTAACCTGCGATTTCTGAGGCTGGTGACTCGGATAAACTTATCCTCCGCAGCAAAGGTGACTCTTGGTCTTCCTTTCCTGGGGCGGTCCTCATGTGAGCCAGTTTCTTTGTAGCGTTTTCAAAAAATTTACACAACAGCGAATATAAACTTGAAAGATTTATGGGTAATATAAAACACATAAAAACAGGTTTTAACAAATAATTAATTTAGTGGCCCTGCAGTTGGGCTGCCATAAACTGTTAGCATCTCCCCATGTTGACGGATGGCTTCAGATAAATGCCGGTGTGATGTCAGCATCCGCCTGTGTGAGTCCACCAGGTCCTGTCGTGTGGGGATTTCTGTGGAGGGAATGGGAAAAGTTAACCAGGCTTGTTCAAACATTGAACTGACATGTATGTGTTTGTTGTTTACCACTTACGGTTTTGGGGTTCATCAGCTTCATCCTCGGAGGGGTTGACGACCCAACCAGATCCTGAGGCTAGGGAACACACATTTATTAATATTACATGACAGCCCTCCATTTTAACACCCATGTATACTTTACAACTTTTAGGGACACCATGTTATGTGCTAAAATTACAGGAAGGGTAGCCTGCACCAAACTCACAAACTGATGCGGGGGAGAAGGCCACATCGGGAGACTGGGAATTCGGAGGAGACAGGGTATAAGATGGCGATGGGGTAGAATGTGGAGATGGGGTTGCAGCAGGTGATGGTGTAGGAGGAGGAGAGGGTGCCTCAGCAGGAGATGGTGCAGCAGGTGGAGGTGGGGGATCCGCAGCAGATGCTGGACCATGAGATGGTGGAGCAGGTTGCGGTGGTGGTGCAGCTGGAGGTGGTCCTAGGTATAGGAGAAAATGTCTATTGAGCGGATAACTCCAGGCCTCCATGACTTAAGCCTGCTTTACACCATACAATTCTGCATACGATATCGTATGCGATGTGACACGCCCCCATCGTATGTGCAACAAGTTAAATTTGTTGACCATGTCGCACCAACGTTTAGTTCCTGTCACAAGTACTTACCCTTTCATACGACCTCGATGTGGTCGTCTAACATAGACTTCCTGGAGTGGGAGGGACGTTCGGCGTCACCGCAACATCACACGGCAGCCGGCCAATAGAAGCGGAGGGGCGGAGATGAGCGGGACGTAAACATCCCGCCAACATCCTTCCCTCCGCCTAGCCGGCGGGAGCCACGGGACGCAGGTAAGCTGCAGTTCATCGTTCCCGGGGTGTCACACACTGCAATGTGTGCTGCCTCGGGAACATTGAACAACCAGACGTTCAATTTTTAGTAATTGAATGATGTATATGCGATGAACGGTTATTCATTCAATCGCAATCGCATGTAGGTTTCACGCTCTACAATATCCCTAACGATGCTGGATGTGCGTCACTTACAACGTGACCCCGCCGACACATCGGTAGATATATTGTAGCGTGTAAAGCCCGTGTAAAGCCAGCTTTTTTTTTCTGTATGTTTTAGCAAATCTTTTCTCATGGGGTACCAGACACATGGGGACTCCTTGCCTCAAAGCAGCAGACATGCTGAATTCATTGAAAAAACAAGGCACAAAAATTAATAACCAATCACTAAAATTCTTATATTTTATTCTGTTATCTAAATAGTACAACATATGGCTTGGACACAAGTCTTCTAATGTCACTCTGATATGCACCTAGATAACAACGATAGTCAGGTCAATGGACAATACTCCAAACGCGATTACACAGCATGGTTTTTGCAAAGACTTGCACAGTGTTGATCAAATGCTAATATATGCAAAGAGAAAATAATCCTATTATACCCCAGGAGCATTGAAGTTTTTAGGTAGCAGAAATTTACGTATAATCAATACCATGCATACCATACTTTACAAAGGGTAATTATCCCTTTTCTCTCACATGTAGGCTTTTTCGCCACCTTGTCCCTCTGATATGCACACTAGATATCTTGGTATAATGTGATTATTTTCTTTGGAATATATTAGCATTTTATCTACACTGTGCCTTCCAAACAACCTTGCTGTAATCGCGTTTGGAGCATTGTCCAGTTATCTGACTATCCTTGTTATCTCGGTGAAATCTGAGTGACCTAGGAGCATGTTTGGCCTGTGTAGAAGCCATATGTGTGTGTATTTCTAGTGCCTATCTTTCTGAAATCAACCCCCTCCTTTGTGTCCTCGCCAAACTACCTCATATTTTACACCATTGTATTATTATTGTTTGTACTTTTTATATAAATGAATAAAATATAGGAATTTTAGTGATTGGTCATTGGCATTTTGTGCCTTTTTTCAATTGTAATCACTGGGTCATCAGTGTCGGGGATGAATATCCCCGGTAATGTCCATGTTAGGAAAGTATGTATGCTGCATTCAATGCTGCACTTATGCATGGGTGTGGAGTGGGTGACAGGTCCTCGTTAACCCGTTCGGCACCCGGGCGTTCTACGATTTCTTTTTTGTTTTGTTTTTTCCCTTTCATTTTTTTCAACAGACATAACTTTCTGATTTTTCAGTCAATCTTCCCATATGTTTTCTGCGGGACTAGTTGTACTTTTAAAGGGAACCTGTCACCACTTTTTTGGGCTGTAAGCTGCGGCCACCACCATAGGGTCATTATATACAGCATTGTAACATGCTGTATATAAGAGCCCAGGCCGCTGTGACTACATAAAAAACACTTTTATATAACTTGCCTAACGGTCGCGCTGCAGTGGAATAGGAGGATGAAGATGGTCGAAAGAGGCAGCGCCGGCACCGAACAACGGAGACACCTTCGTGACCCTATTCCACCGCAGCGCGACCGTTAGGTAAGTTATATAAATTGTTTTTTATTTGCTCACAGCGGCCTAGGCTCTTATATACAGCATTCCAACATGCTGTATATAAGAGCCCTGTGGTGGTGGTGGCCACAGCTTACAGCCATAAAAAGTGGTGACAGGTTCCCTTTAAATGAAACCATAAGTTTAACCATATAGTGTTCTGGAAAACGGAAAAAATAAATACCTAGTGTGAAAAAGCGGGAAAAAAGTGTGATCCTACAATAGTTTTTTTTTTTTTGGGATATATTTACCATGTTCACTAAATGGTAACACCGATGTATCAGTGTGATGCCCCAGGTCGGTGTGAGTTTGGAGACACCAAACATGTATTGTTTACTTGGGGGGCCGTGACCTCCGATGGGGGCGGGGGAAGTTATCCTAATGGCGATGCGCATATAGCTCTTGCTGCCAGATTTTGTCAGAATAAAATATAAGGGGTTAATAGTCGTGGGTGGAACCCAATTCCACCCGCGACTACACATCAGTTGTTGAAATTAGCTTATATCAGTACGGATTGCCGCGTCATGCTCACGGCAGGAGGTGGCGATTTAACCACACACGATCCATGATGTACCCACTAAGTCATGGGTCGTTCAGGGGTTAAAAAAACAGAACCTTGCCAGAGCCGCCAAACAGCACTCACCACGATGCCTCTGGATCTGTGCCTGGATGCTGGCGACTAGCTCACTGGACCTGTAGCGCAGGTCCGCCAGCTTCTTCCTAATTTGGGTAATGGAGCGCTCCACCCCAAATCTTCGTGCCAGGCCCCGGCTTATCCTCTACAGCACTACCTGTTTGTGCAGCATTGGATGGTCATGATGTCCCTCACAGAAATAATCTCTGCTGTCCATGATTTTTATCAAATAACGGACCTCAGCAGGCCCCCAGGGTGAACAGCGTCTCCTGGCCGCCATGTTTCTGCCTCTGAGCACAACATAACCTGAACGCCGCCCACCAGACTTCAAAGACAACGGGAGAAACGTCCTGACGTCACGTCGCACGAGCGTCCGCAAAGCGGTCTGAACCGTGTCACAGCAGCATTCCCATGCTAGCGGTCTGAATGTCTCCTAACCCGCTTGAACAGAGTCACAGCAGTGTTCCCGTTTTCACCGCTAGCGGTCTGAATGTCTCCTAACCCACTTGAACCAAATCGCAGCAGCGTTCCTGTCAGCAAACTTAGCGGTCTGAATGCTAACTATCCTGCCTGAAACAGTCACAGCAGCGTTCTTAAAGCACCGGTTCCATGCTATAGCGTCTCCGGTCAGACTGGAGCGCTGGTGTGTGCATGGTCTATTTTAAATGTATGGATTTATGTTTATTGGATTTCTGTGTTATGGGTTTTGCGGTTGATATGCAGTCCCATATCATTACAGACTGTGGAAATGTGTGTGTTCTTTTCAGCCTGTTATATTTTTAAATGTCATTGTTATGACACCAAATAAAAGTTCCAGCATCATCACTTTGAAATGTAAAAAGGGGGTATTTACAGGGGATTAATGTTTTTGACGCGACACGTGGTTCGGGGTAAGGGGAGTACCGCCGCTGCCGATGGGAGTATCCGGGAGAGATGGAGTGGGGGCAGCTGTATGGTGTTCCCCTCCCCACGGGTAGGGGATTGGTGTCCCAGGACGTTGATAGGGTGGTTGTGCACAGTTTACTTTGTGGATTGGACCATGGAGGATTGGCGTACTCAGTATGGTTGTCGCAGATAAGGAAGACGACACCCTGACAACATTTTGCCATGGCGTCGCACTACTCTGTGATCTATGGTCCAGTACCCCCTTCCAACTCAAGTGACCAAGTCCCTCCAACCAGTCTGCCTGACCCTGCCCTGTGACACCCTGAATAGGTGAGGGGCGTCTCACAAACACATTATATCAATGCATCTGTATAGATGTGTGGCACCCCAGGGTTGCCACAGTAACAACACAAAGGGTTAACTCCCCACACACAACACCAAGACCTCCTGGCCAGAAGGGGGAGACCAAGCTGCTTCCCTGTATATTCTGGTGGGGGGAGGAAATGGTCAGTAGTTTCAGTTTGTTTGTGCAGAGAGTGCAGTTCAGTGCAGAGAACTGAGGAGACAGGATCTCTGCAGGTTGGAAGCTGGCTTTAGCTCACCTCAGGATCCACTGACCAATTCCAGGCCTAGCTGAGGGCCTGAAGAAAGGAGAAAGAGTACACAGAGGAACATTCCTGGGAGTCAGAGCATTGCTGAGTTCACCCCTGTGGAGCACACAGAACGGATGCTGGATCCGAGACTGCAGGTTACATACTGCAGTTACCACCAGAGAAGTGAAGATTCCAGATCTTTCACCTGTACCACAGACACAAGCAACATAGGAGAGTTCAGGAACATACTAGGAAGGACTCGAGTTGCCTGTCAGGTCGGTACCTAGGAGCAAAGCAGAGCCGGCTGCATAGTTCACACAGCAGCAGGGCCACAGACACACAGTGCAGGCAAGGAAGCCAAAACGGCCCGGCTGGGTGGGAGAAACCCTGAACCCCTCACAGACTCCGTGGACAGTACTCTGCTGAATACCATCATCAGTAAAAGACAAAGAAACTGCAAAACCGTGAGTCTGCCTGTTTATTGTGCTCGTGTCCTGCACCCCCCCATAAACTAACACCCTGCCCCGGGGAAAAGGCTCTACCCATGGGGAGCCGTCCCATCTCAAGCTGCCTTCCATCACCCCCGGAGGTTCTGCAGCAGCGGTGGTCATCTCTGATCACATTCCATGGGTGGCGCCACGAACATAACCCCCCTTTTTATTGTGGAACCAGGGAGCACAGACCGGGTCACGACGCCGTGATCCCCTTTCCAGAAGCAACCCCTTGGCCCGGTTCTGGGTATCCCCTTAACCCCTGGCGACACAACTTTGGCGTCACGAACAGGATCCCCCTTTTTATTGTGGAACCAGGGAGCACAGATCGGGTCACGACGCCGTGATCCCCTTTCCAGAAGCAACCCCTTGGCCCGGTTCTGGGTATCCCCTTAACCCCTGGCGACACAACTTTGGCGTCACGAACAGGATCCCCCTTTTTATTGTGGAACCAGGGAGCACAGACCGGGTCACGACGCTGTGATCCCCTTTCCAGAAGCAACCCCTTGGCCCGGTTCTGGGTATCCCCTTAACCCCTGGCGACACAACTTTGGCGTCACGAACAGGATGCGGACTGGACCCGGCTGCAACCCGGGTGACTTGTGCCTGTAAAGACTTATTGAATCGCATAAAAGACGTGCACTGTGAATTGTTGCAACAAAGAACGTACTTTAAACTTTGCAAAGATACCTGGAAAAATCCAAAAACATCATTGGTAAAATTTTCCAGGCGCCATCTTTAATCGCGCCATTTGCTGCTACGTGCGGGAAAACATCGCGCCTAAACTAAGACTCCGCCCACCGCTTGGAGAGGAGGTGCGCTCGGTGCTGCGACCCGAACGAAAACGTGGAAAAGTGTCCCAGGCTTACTGTCAAGAAGGCTGGTGAAATTAACTAAGGGGGCGCAAAGATGTCGCAGCAGGGAGACGCTGTTGTACCCGGCGGTGCAGCGGCACCAATCATGCCGTTCCTGATGCCGTACACCCCGGGTGCAGTGTGGCTGCCGCAGTACTCAGGTGAGCCCAACACACTTAATGACTTTATCGGAAAGCTAAAAATCTACTATAGCATGTACCCCCTGACAGAAGCCCAGCGTGTTGGTATGCTTATGGGACAGTTAACTGGCAATGCCCAGCGGGAGGCTACATCCTGGCCGGATGATGCAAAGGACACTGTAGAGCACATAATAGCTGGACTAAAAGCAGCTTTTGAATCCACTGCTGGCAGCCGGGCTAAAATGAGGTTCTTTGGATGCAAGCAAAAACCTAGAGAGAGCGCAAGAGACTTTGCCTTTTAAACTTGCAGGAGGCGCTCAGAGCACTTAAATTAGCAGAACCTGCCTTAGCCCCCGGAGCAGATAAGCTGCTGAAAGACCAATTCCTGGATGGACTCTCATCCCCTTCCCACCGGGGACAACTCAGCATGATGGTGATCCAGGATCCAGGACTAATATTTGCCCAGCTAAAGGATAAAGCCATCCGCCTCCAGCAGGTGGAGGAGCCGCAGGATATAGACTCTGTTCAACACCTTACAGTGGCACCCCAGCAACCAGTAGTGCCGGTGACATCGGCCATGTCAGCGGCTGCTGCTAACCACCTGGAGCCGATCACTAATGAGGCTCTCCATCAAAGGCTTGATGCCCTGACAGACACTGTTGCTTCCATGGCTAGAATCGTCCAGGAGCTGCGTGGATCCAAGTCTGCACCCAAGATTGAGCTGGCGACCAGCAAGGAGGATGTCCCGTGGATGAGGCCTAGGAGATACCAAGCGATGAGAGGACGACCCAGCGACCGCCACCAGCCGGATGGACAGCCCATTTGCCGCCGTTGCAAAGAGCCAGGTCACTTTGCCCGTGAATGTGCTTTAAATGGGGATCCCCTGGGGAGGTGGGCCGCTCCTCAGGAATGAACTCTCAAGGTCCCTCACCCTGGCATGACAAGTATGTGGGGGGACGTCCAGTCATCCCCATCGTGCTGGATGGCATTCCGCTCAACGCCTTGCTGGACACTGGTTCCCAAATAACATCCATTCCGCATGTCCTTTTATAAGAGGTACTGGGCTGATTCAGACGTTAGCAGTGGTCCATCTAATGTTGCATTGAATATTTGGGCTACCAATGGTGAATTAGTACCACAGGTTGGTTTCAGAGAAATGACCATTAAGATTGGGAGAGTAGAATTGCAGAACCAAGGTATTGTCATTGTTGATGTTGACCGGCGAGAACGTGAACCAACTATGCTGCTAGGAATGAATGTAATTGAAAATTGTTTTGCAGAGGTAATTACTGTCTTGCAGCAGATGGCCGAGACTGCCAAACCCAGGCAACAGACTCCTGCAGAAGGAAATTAAAGCCTTGATGCTGAAGCAGCAGGTAGAAATGTCAGGAGGTGAAATTGGCAGTGCAAGGGTAAGTGACCCAATACCTATTGTAATTCCTCCCAAAACAGAAATGCTGGTCTGGTGTAGAGCCGCAATAGGCATCAGAGGGCGAGACTATCAGGCCCTGGTAGAACCCGTGTACTCAGACAGTAGGCCCACTGTACTGACGGCCAGAGGAATAGTTGAGGTACATCGGGGAAGAGTGCCAATACGCCTTCTAAATTGTGGGGAAGATGAGGTCACCCTACCAAAGTATGCTACCATTGCTAAGCTATATACGGTTGATAACAATGCCATCACCACCGTTGAGCCCTTGAAGCCGTCAAGTCAGGCGGAAGACGATGGCTCAGAGGGAAAGCTGGAGGATTGGTGCCAAAAGCTACATGTAGGTACCGATTCTACACCCTCCCATCAAAAGCATGGAGTATACAGGGTAGTGAAAGAATATGAACAAATCTTCAGCAAACACCCATTAGACTTTGGGCAGATCAAAGGGGTAGAGCACACTATACCCACAGGTAACCATCCACCCATAAAGGAGAGGTATAGACCAGTACCACCAGCTCACTACCAATGCGCCAAAGACATGCTCAAAGAAATGAAAGAAGCATTCGTAATAGACAGTTGTAGCCCCTGGGCAGCCCCACTAGTGCTAGTTAGAAAAAAAGATGGGACCATGAGGATGTGCGTAGACTACTGAAAGATCAACCGCATTACACACAAGGATGCATACCCATTACCTAGGATAGAAGAGTCATTGGCTGCATTAAAATCCGCTACTTACTTTTCCACTCTAGATCTGACTAGTGGGTATTGGCAAGTTCCTGTGGCAGAGGCTGATAAGGAGAAGACAGCATTCACCATGCCGATGGGCCTCTGTGAGTTCAATTGTATGCCGTTTGGACTCTGCAATGCACCTGGAACCTTCCAGCGACTGATGGAGTGCTGTCTAGGACATAAGAACTTCGAAACTGTCCTCCTGTACCTGGATGACGTCATAGTCTACTCCAAGACCTATGAACAGCATCTACAAGACCTGGCAGAGGTGTTTTGAAGCCTTATCCGGATACGGCATGAAAATCAAGCCATCCAAGTGTCACCTTCTAAAGCCAAGGGTACAGTACCTGGGACATGTCATGAGCTCAGAAGGAGTAGCACCAGATCCTGAAAAAGTTACTGTGATAAGAGATTGGCCAAGACCCACCAGCGTGAAAGAGGTGAGGCAATTCCTGGGACTGGTGGGCTACTATAGAAGATTTATAAAAGGGTTCACGAAGCTAGCAGCACCCCTACAAGACATCCTGGTAGGACAGTCAAAGAAGTCTGCAGCCCGGAATCCTCCTTTCCAGTGGAGTGATGAGAGAGAAGAGTCCTTTAAGAAGTTGAAGTGGGCACTGACAGGAGAAGAGATCCTGGCATATCCAGATTACCATCAACCCTTCATTTTGTACACGGATGCCAGCAACGTAGGACTGGGAGCAGTATTGTCTCAAAAGCAGGAAGGCAATGAGAAAGTTACTGCCTTTGCAAGCAGGAAGCTCTGGCCTACAGAAAGAAACCCTGAGAATTACAGCTCCTTGAAGTTAGAACTACTGGCAGTAGTTTGGGCTGTAACAGAGCGTTTCAAACACTACCTGGCAGCTGCAGAATTTACCATCTTTACTGACAACAATCCGTTGACCCACCTGGACTCTGCAAAATTAGGTGCACTGGAACAGCGATGGATAGCCCGACTGTCAAACTACAACTTTGTCATCAAGTACAGGGCAGGCCACAAGAATGGGAATGCAGATGCCTTATCCCGGATGCCACACTCGGGGGACGTGGAAGAGGAACCGGAGGGTCTGGAAGAAATTGAGCTGCCGGCCTTTCACCATCCTAAGATGGGACAGTATCAACCGAGTGTCTACCAAAAACAACAGCAGGCAACTCTCAACCCATTAGCACACCACAGATGGGCTGACACACAAGACAGCGATCCAGCTGTGAAGCTAGTGAAAGAACTGCTTACACAACAAGGTGCATACCCTAATCAGAATGCCCCAGCTGAGACACAACATCTCTGGAAAGAGAGGTAAATTGTTCCTGTACCAAGGGAAGCTCTGTAGAAGGCACACCAATCCAAAAACACAAGAGTTGGTCTGGCAGATCATCGTGCCCAAGAGAGACGTCAAGATGGTTCTGGAAGCTTACCACAACGGTGCTGGTCATTTTGGTTGGAAAAAGTTGGAAGTGCTCTTAAGAGAGATTCTACTGGGTTGGCATGAGAAAATCAATTGAAGATTGGTGTAGAAAATGCGGACCGTGCAACCTCAGAAGAAAGGATCAACAGAACCAGAGAGCTCCACTCCAGTCCATAGTAACCAAGCAACCACTCGAGCTAGTCGCATTAGACCACGTCAAGTTGTCACCAAGCCGGTCCGGCTATGTTTATGCCTTAACCATCGTGGACCATTACTCACGCTTCTTAGTGGTGGTACCCGTGAAAGACCTTACAGCTAGAACAGCAGCTAAAGCATTCCAGATGTACTTTTGCAGACCCCATGGTTACCCAGAACAAGTTCTTGCAGATCAAGGTCCAGCTTTCGAATCACAGATCTTCCAAGAATTCTGCAACATGTATGGCTGTAAAAAAGATCCGCACTACAGCATACCATCCCCAAACAAATGGCTTATGTGAGAAGATGAACCATATTGTGATTGACCTGTTGAAGACCTTACCAGAGTCAGAAAGAAATCAATGGCCAGAGAAATTGCCAGACTTGGTGGACTTGTACAATCATGTCCCAGTGAGTTCTACAAACTGCACCCCCGCTTACCTCATGCGTGCAAGGCCCGGTAAACTGCCAATTGATTTAGATATGGGAATTCTGAAGCCAGATGCAGAAATTCAAGAATCCAATTGGGATACCCTACGTCAGCAACAGTATCGCCAAGTACAAGCGTGCGTAGAAAAGTCTCCAACAAGCTAGGGGAAGACAGGAGAGCACCTTCAACCGGCATGCTCTAGCAACCCTATTGCAACCTGGTGACCAAGTTCTCAAGAGGAAGCGACGCACGAACAAATTGGATAATCAGTGGGAAACTACCCCATATACAGTCTTACCATCAAGTATGGATAATCCTAAAGTGTGTCTCATCAGTAAGGATGAAGGAAGGACATCAGCTGTCGTGTCAAGAGATCAACTCAAACCGTGTCCTGAAACCATGAAGACACAAAAAGTCACCTTACCCATACAGGTACAACCTGTCAAGGAGGAAGATGTGTTCCATACAGTCTTAGAAGATTTCCCAAAAACATAGCCAAATTACTATGGAGCAGTAGTAGTCCCAATGATCGCCTTCCCTCAAGTGGTGGAACCAACATCAGAACTTGTACCACAAGAAGTCTCAAGACAAGAAGAACTGGAAGTCGAAACCGTAGAGGAAGAACAGATTCCTGGTCCCAGTGAGCTTGCCAGTCCTACAGTCAGCCCCCCATCTTCACAATTACCAGAAACACCAAATAGGTACACTTCCACCCACACCATTATGCTAAGTATACCAGCAGTACGCAGGTCACAGCGTAGTACTCAGGGTCAGATACCAGCAAGATATAAAGACTAATGTGGAATTGCATATAAAATGTACATATGTTATAATGTTTATATGAAAAACCGTAACAGTTTAGTGTACAGAAAAGGTGAGAGAAGAGTGGTGTAAGGTGGCAGCACGGAGAGTTACAACTTGATCACATTGTTGGTGGCCCGAGGGCCGTGAGGCCTACTGCACTTACGACCAGAGTAGAGACACCTGTAAGAAGCGCTTGGTTGTTTAAATGTTTATATAATTGCAACGTTAAGACCAAAAGCCCAGTACCTACAGAGACTATACTGTATGAACACTTACATATTTTTGAACATTTTGGACTCTTTTTGAGCTTTAAGGTTTTTGTATTTTTTCCTTTCGAAACTCTGTATATATATAATTGTTGTGATAACTTGTTTGTTTGTTTCACAGTCCCGGAGTACTGATCTTCACTAAGGGGGAATGTGGCACCCCAGGGTTGCCACAGTAACAACACAAAAGGGTTAACTCCCCACACACAACACCAAGACCTCCTGGCCAGAAGGGGGAGACCAAGCTGCTTCCCTGTATATTCTGGTGGGGGGGAGGAAATGGTCAGTAGTTTCAGTTTGTTTGTTTGTGCAGAGAGTGCAGTTCAGTGCAGAGAACTGAGGAGAAAGGATCTCTGCAGGTTGTAAGCTGGCTTTAGCTCACCTCAGGATCCACTGACCAATTCCAGGCCTAGCTGAGGGCCTGAGGAAAGGAGAAAGAGTACACAGAGGAACATTCCTGGGAGACAGAGCATTGCACAGCTCACCCCAGTGGAGCACACAGAACGGATGCTGGATCCGAGACTGCAGGTTACATACTGTACAGTTACCACCAGAGAAGTGAAGATTCCAGATCTTTCACCTGTACCACAGACACAAGCAACATAGGAGAGTTCAGGAACATACTAGGAAGGACTCGAGTTGCCTGTCAGGTCGGTACCTAGGAGCAGAGCAGAGCCGGCTGCATAGTTCACACAGCAGCAGGGCCACAGACACACAGTGCAGGCAAGGAAGCCAAAACGGCCCGGCTGGGTGGGAGAAACCCTGAACCCCTCACAGACTCCGTGGACAGTACTCTGCTGAATACCATCATCAGTAAAGGACAAAGAAACTGCAAAACCGTGAGTCTGCCTGTTTATTGTGCTCGTGTCCTGCACTTCCCCCATAGACTATCACACTGCCCTGGGGAAAAGGCTCTACCCGTGGGGAGCCGTCCCATCTCAAGCTGCCTTCCATCACCACCGGAGGTTCTGCAGCAGCGGTGGTCATCTCTGATCACATTCCACGGGTGGCGTCACGAACATAACCCCCCTTTTTATTGTGGAACCAGGGAACACAGACCGGGTCACAACGCCGTGATCCCCTTTCCAGAGGCAACCCCTTTGGCCCGGTTCTGGGTACCCCCTTAACCCCTGGTGACACACATGAACAACAGGAAACTCCCCAGTGACATCACACACAGAGCTAGACATGAGCAACAGGGAACTCCCCAGTGACATCACACACAGAGCTAGACATGACCAACAGAGAACTCCCCAGTGACATCACACACAGAGCTAGACATGAGCAACAGGGAACTCCCCAGTGACATCACACACAGAGCTAGACATGATCAACAGAGAACTCCCCAGTGACATCACACACAGAGCTAGACATGAGCAACAGGGAACTCCCCAGTGACATCACACACAGAGCTAGACATGAGCAACAGGGAACTCCCCAGTGACATCACACACAGAGCTAGACATGAGCAACAGGGAACTCCCCAGTGACATCACACACAGAGCTAGACATGATCAACAGGTAACTCCCCAGTGACATCACACACAGAGCTAGACATGAACAACAGAGAACTCCCCAGTGACATCACACACAGAGCTAGACATGAACAACAGAGAACTCCCCAGTGACATCACACACAGAGCTAGACATGAGCAACAGAGAACTCCCCAGTGACATCACACACAGAGCTAGACATGAGCAACAGGGAACTCCTCAGTGACATCCCACACAGAGCTAGACATGAGCAACAGGGAACTCCCCAGTGACATCACACACAGAGCTAGACATGAGCAACAGGGAACTCCCCAGTGACATCACACACAGAGCTAGACATGAGCAACAGGGAACTCCCCAGTGACATCACACACAGAGCTAGACATGAACAACAGAGAAATCCCCAGTGACATCACACACAGAGCTAGACATGAACAACAGAGAAATCCCCAGTGACATCACACACAGAGCTAGACATGAGCAACAGGGAACTCCCCAGTGACATCACACACAGAGCTAGACATGAGCAACAGAGAACTCCCCAGTGACATCACACACAGAGCTAGACATGAACAACAGAGAACTCCCCAGTGACATCACACACAGAGCAAGACATGATCAACAGGAAACTCCCCAGTGACATCACACACAGAACTAGACATGAGTAACAGGAATCTCCCCAGTGACATCACACACAGAGCTAGACATGAGCAACAGAGAACTCCCCAGTGACATCACACACAGAGCTAGACATGAACAACAGAGAACTCCCCAGTGACATCACACACAGAGCAAGACATGATCAACAGGAAACTCCCCAGTGACATCACACACAGAACAAGACATGAGTAACAGGAATCTCCCCAGTGACATCACACACAGAGCTAGACATGAGTAACAGGAATCTCCCCAGTGACATCACACACAGAGCTAGACATGAGTAACAGGAATCTCCCCAGTGACATCACACACAGAGCTAGACATGAGCAACAGAGAACTCCCCAGTGACATCACACACAGAGCTAGACATGAGCAACAGAGAACTCCCCAGTGACATCACACACAGAGCTAGACATGACCAACAGAGAACTCCCCAGTGACATCACACACAGAGCTAGACATGAGTAACAGGAATCTCCCCAGTGACATCACACACAGAGCTAGACATGAGCAACAGGGAACTCCCCAGTGACATCACACACAGAGCTAGACATGAGCAACAGAGAACTCCCCAGTGACATCACACACAGAGCTAGACATGATCAACAGAGAACTCCCCAGTGACATCACACACAGAGCTAGACATGAGCAACAGAGAACTCCCCAGTGACATCACACACAGAGCTAGACATGACCAACAGAGAACTCCCCAGTGACATCACACACAGAGCTAGACATGATCAACAGAAAACTCCCCAGTGACATCACACACAGAGCTAGACATGACCAACAGAGAACTCCCCAGTGACATCACACACAGAGCTAGACATGATCAACAGAAAACTCCCCAGTGACATCACACACAGAGCTAGACATGACCAACAGGGAACTCCCCAGTGACATCACACACAGAGCTAGACATGAACAACAGAGAACTCCCCAGTGACATCACACACAGAGCTAGACATGACCAACAGAGAACTCCCCAGTGACATCACACACAGAGCTAGACATGAACAACAGGGAACTCCCCAGTGACATCACACACAGAGCTAGACATGAACAACAGAGAACTCCCCAGTGACATCACACACAGAGCTAGACATGAGCAACAGGGAACTCCCCAGTGACATCACACACAGAGCTAGACATAAACAACAGAGAACTCCCCAGTGACATCACACACAGAGCTAGACATGACCAACAGAGAACTCCCCAGTGACATCACACACAGAGCTAGACATGAGCAACAGGGAACTCCCCAGTGACATCACACACAGAGCTAGACATGATCAACAGAGAACTCCCCAGTGACATCACACACAGAGCTAGACATGATCAACAGAGAACTCCCCAGTGACATCACACACAGAGCTAGACATGAACAACAGGGAACTCCCCAGTGACATCACACACAGAGCTAGACATGACCAACAGAGAACTCCCCAGTGACATCACACACAGAGCTAGACATGAGTAACAGGAATCTCCCCAGTGACATCACACACAGAGCTAGACATGAGCAACAGGGAACTCCCCAGTGACATCACACACAGAGCTAGACATGACCAACAGAGAACTCCCCAGTGACATCACACACAGAGCTAGACATGAACAACAGAGAACTCCCCAGTGACATCACACACAGAGCTAGACATGAGCAACAGGGAACTCCCCAGTGACATCACACACAGAGCTAGACATGAACAACAGAGAACTCCCCAGTGACATCACACACAGAGCTAGACATGATCAACAGAGAACTCCCCAGTGACATCACACACAGAGCTAGACATGATCAACAGAGAACTCCCCAGTGACATCACACACAGAGCTAGACATGATCAACAGGGAACTCCCCAGTGACATCACACACAGAGCTAGACATGACCAACAGAGAACTCCCCAGTGACATCACACACAGAGCTAGACATGATCAACAGAGAACTCCCCAGTGACATCACACACAGAGCTAGACATGAACAACAGAGAACTCCCCAGTGACATCACACACAGAGCTAGACATGAGCAACAGAGAACTCCCCAGTGACATCACACACAGAGCTAGACATGAACAACAGAGAACTCCCCAGTGACATCACACACAGAGCTAGACATGAGCAACAGGGAACTCCCCAGTGACATCACACACAGAGCTAGACATGAGCAACAGAAAACTCCCCAGTGACATCACACACAGAGCTAGACATGAACAACAGAGAACTCCCCAGTGACATCACACACAGAGCTAGACATGAGCAACAGAGAACTCCCCAGTGACATCACACACAGAGCTAGACATGAACAACAGAGAACTCCCCAGTGACATCACACACAGAGCTAGACATGAGCAACAGAGAACTCCCCAGTGACATCACACACAGAGCTAGACATGAGCAACAGGGAACTCCCCAGTGACATCACACACAGAGCTAGACATGAACAACAGAGAACTCCCCAGTGACATCACACACAGAGCTAGACATGAACAACAGGGAACTCCCCAGTGACATCACACACAGAGCTAGACATGACCAACAGGGAACTCCCCAGTGACATCACACACAGAGCTAGACATGAGCAACAGAGAACTCCCCAGTGACATCACACACAGAGCTAGACATGATCAACAGAGAACTCCCCAGTGACATCACACACAGAGCTAGACATGACCAACAGAGAACTCCCCAGTGACATCACACACAGAGCTAGACATGAGCAACAGGGAACTCCCCAGTGACATCACACACAGAGCTAGACATGACCAACAGAGAACTCCCCAGTGACATCACACACAGAGCTAGACATGAACAACAGAGAACTCCCCAGTGACATCACACACAGAGCTAGACATGATCAACAGGAAACTCCCCAGTGACATCACACACAGAGCTAGACATGATCACAGAGTACTCCCCAGTGACATCACACACAGAGCTAGACATGAACAACAGGGAACTCCCCAGTGACATCACACACAGAGCTAGACATGACCAACAGGGAACTCCCCAGTGACATCACACACAGAGCTAGACATGAGCAACAGAGAACTCCCCAGTGACATCACACACAGAGCTAGACATGACCAACAGAGAACTCCCCAGTGACATCACACACAGAGCTAGACATGAGCAACAGAGAACTCCCCAGTGACATCACACACAGAGCTAGACATGACCAACAGAGAACTCCCCAGTGACATCACACACAGAGCTAGACATGAACAACAGAGAACTCCCCAGTGACATCACACACAGAGCTAGACATGAGCAACAGAGAACTCCCCAGTGACATCACACACAGAGCTAGACATGAACAACAGAGAACTCCCCAGTGACATCACACACAGAGCTAGACATGAACAACAGGGAACTCCCCAGTGACATCACACACAGAGCTAGACATGAACAACAGGGAACTCCCCAGTGACATCACACACAGAGCTAGATATGATCAACAGGGAACTCCCCAGTGACATCACACACAGAGCTAGACATGATCAACAGAGAACTCCCCAGTGACATCACACACAGAGCTAGACATGAGCAACAGAGAACTCCCCAGTGACATCACACACAGAGCTAGACATGATCAACAGAGAACTCCCCAGTGACATCACACACAGAACTAGACATGAGCAACAGGGAACTCCCCAGTGACATCACACACAGAGCTAGACATGAGCAACAGGGAACTCTCCAGTGACATCACACACAGAGCTAGACATGAACAACAGAGAACTCCCCAGTGACATCACACACAGAGCTAGACATGAGCAACAGGGAACTCCCCAGTGACATCACACACAGAGCTAGACATGAGCAACAGAGAACTCCCCAGTGACATCACACACAGAGCTAGACATGAGCAACAGGGAACTCCCCAGTGACATCACACACAGAACTAGACATGAGCAACAGAGAACTCCCCAGTGACATCACACACAGAGCTAGACATGAGCAACAGAGAACTCCCCAGTGACATCACACACAGAGCTAGACATGAGCAACAGGGAACTCCCCAGTGACATCACACACAGAACTAGACATGAGCAACAGGGAACTCCCCAGTGACATCACACACAGAGCTAGACATGAGCAACAGAGAACTCCCCAGTGATATCACACACAGAGCTAGACATGAACAACAGGGAACTCCCCAGTGACATCACACACAGAGCTAGACATGAGCAACAGAGAACTCCCCAGTGACATCACACACAGAGCTAGACATGAACAACAGAGAACTCCCCAGTGACATCACACACAGAGCTAGACATGATCAACAGAAAACTCCCCAGTGACATCACACACAGAGCTAGACATGAACAACAGGGAACTCCCCAGTGACATCACACACAGAGCTAGACATGAACAACAGAGAACTCCCCAGTGATATCACACACAGAGCTAGACATGAACAACAGGGAACTCCCCAGTGACATCACACACAGAGCTAGACATGAGCAACAGAGAACTCCCCAGTGACATCACACACAGAGCTAGACATGACCAACAGGGAACTCCCCAGTGACATCACACACAGAGCTAGACATGAACAACAGGGAACTCCCCAGTGATATCACACACAGAGCTAGACATGAACAACAGGGAACTCCCCAGTGACATCACACACAGAGCTAGACATGAGCAACAGGGAACTCTCCAGAGACATCACACACAGAGCTAGACATGACCAACAGGGAACTCCCCAGTGACATCACACACAGAGCTAGACATGAACAACAGGGAACTCCCCAGTGACATCACACACAGAGCTAGACATGAGCAACAGGGAACTCCCCAGTGACATCACACACAGAGCTAGACATGAACAACAGGGAACTCCCCAGTGACATCACACACAGAGCTAGACATGACCAACAGGAAACTCCCCAGTGACATCACACACAGAGCTAGACATGACCAACAGAGAACTCCCCAGTGACATCACACACAGAGCTAGACATGAGCAACAGGGAACTCCCCAGTGACATCACACACAGAGCTAGACATGAGCAACAGAGAACTCCCCAGTGACATCACACACAGAGCTAGACATGACCAACAGAGAACTCCCCAGTGACATCACACACAGAGCTAGACATGAACAACAGGAAACTCCCCAGTGACATCACACACAGAGCTAGACATGAGCAACAGAGAACTCCCCAGTGACATCACACACAGAGCTAGACATGATCAACAGAGAACTCCTCAGTGACATCACACACAGAGCTAGACATGAACAACAGGAAACTCCCCAGTGACATCACACACAGAGCTAGACATGACCAACAGAGAACTCCCCAGTGACATCACACACAGAGCTAGACATGAGGAATATATATATCTCTAAATGGCTTATATGCATGTAGGTGTTTTTTCCACAGATTTGTGCCCTGCAGTTAGTGACCTGTTATAATGATTTTTCTTTTCTATGTAGATTTTTTCCCTGTCTCTTGTTCCTGTTCAATGGACTGTGGATTTTGCGTCATCGAAAATCAGAACAGCTGCCACTGCCAGTGTGATAACATCGACTGGACATCAGCCAAATGCTGCAAGATGATTTCTTTTTAATGATGTATCCGTTCTTCACGCTACGAGTCATCCAACTTTGTATAAATATATGGCTGACGTCTGTGTACATTAATTGTGATGTGGTGAGCTCATGACATTCTTCATAGAAATGGTGGTGGTCATACGAGGTCTGTCTACAAGTTAAGATTATGTCTGGCTGTCATTGTGAAGTAATTCTGCCATTGCTGATTAAAAAGGTTTCCTATTTGATAAATATTCATTGGTTTATAAAGAAAATGTTCCATTGGTGATCTGTCCAGAAATTATCAGGGTGAGGTAGTCTGTACGCTGCAGAATAGCATTGCCATCAAGAGTGGTGACCAAAAGAGGATGACAAGCTATGCACTGTAGGGCTGGACCAGGACTAACATTTTGCTATAACATGTGACAGTACATAGACCCATGAGCCCCAACCCCTCTTCCGTAGAAAGGGGTCTCTGTAACACCCCACCTACTGTCTCCTCCCCAAAATCCTATAGAATGTAAGCCCGCAAGGGCGGGGCCCTCTTCCTTCTGTACTAGTCTGTCTACTGTAACTTGTATGTATATTCTGTATGTAACCCCTTCTCATGTACAGCACCATGGAATCAATGGTGCTCTATAAATAAATAATAATAATAATAATCACTCTCTGGAGGAAATCAATATGTACAATACCAATATAATTGTACCGCCCCGCGGGCTCGGCTGCGACCGCCGAGCCGCTCGGATCCGTGCTCGTATGCTGGGTGGTGGCTCGAGCTCCTCACGGACCCGGGGGTCACGTCGCTCTGCAAGGGGGTTGGCGCTACACGCAGGGACTTCGGTGGGGATTTTTACGGCCGGGGCTGCGGTGATTTGGAAGGGATGTAAGTTCGTGACGCCACCCACGGGTTGTGGTGAATAGATGGACACCACCGCTGCCGTTAACTAGGCCTCTCGGGGATGGTGTTGCTCAGCTTGGTGTTGACCCCTCCGTGAATAGGGGCGTTATGGTCCCAGGGGCCCGAGGGAGGTGCTGAGGCGTGGGAACGGGTGCGGGCGTATTCTCGTGTGGTGCGGCGCAGTGCACGGCCCGAAGGCACTAATGTACTCACTATGACACAATACATGGGAGTCTCTGGTAAACCAAGCGGGATGATGAACTGGGCCCGCAGCCAGCTGCAGCTTCTCCCTTGTCAGGTTGGTGGTTTCCGCCTTTCTCCTGCACCTTTTTTATATGAATGTTTGACTCCTATGCCTAAGCAACGGTAGTCCGCTCCCCGGCTTGCTGGTTGTCGGAAGAGCCCTATTTGCCCGCAGACGCTGGCCCCTTGGGTCTCTATGCCTTGGCGGTGGCTTTACCCTAATGGTTGGGCTGTTGTCTTCTAATGTGTCTTGTGTGAAATAGGTCCTAAAGTCCAGTCCTCAATCAGTTGTTTTGACTCTGCCCTGTCGGTTCAGGGCCTCGTACTGGGTCGGAGTACCCCTCCTGGTGCTCCGGTCTCCAATCGGCTCCCTGGTTCGGCACCGGCGGGCCACCGCCCGACCCCGGTCCCTACGGTTCCACTGGCTGTAATCCCAGCTCCTGCAGGCGTCCACCACAGTCTGCCTCCTTGCCAGAGGTGACTGGGCTTCGACCTAGTCACCTGAGTAGATCATTGGCAGGCCTGGTCACAGGTCTGCCCTTGAACTCAACACCTCTCCTTCACTGTCAAGACTACTCTCTTTTCACTACTCCCAGAACTCTACTGCTTTTTCCCGCCTCCAGGCCTGTGAACTCCTCGGTGGGTGGAGCCATATGCCTGGCTCCGGCCCCCTGGTGTGGACATCTGGAGGGTGGTGACAAGGGTTTCTTGGTTGGCTGCTGTTACCTTTTTAGGGAGGGGGTGTGTGTGCATGGGACTACCTGGGGCGACCTGACTAGTCCAGGGCGTCACATAATCATTTTCTGGCTTCATATCTTACTAACACCACTATTGTCCTGCTGCACCATCTTGTTCCCAAAACGTCTGACTGGCTGGAGGTCAGATATTACATCACAACTGCTCAATGCAAGTCTAACAACCAGAACAAGACCAGGACGAGGTTGTAGCAGGGCCAGAATGAGGCTCTCGTACAGATATATTGGAAAGTGACTTCCAGCTCCTCCACGAAACACTAGAGCTGCCGGATGATCAGTTTCACTGCAGACCAAACTGAGCGCTGCTAGAAAATGATGAAAGCAGTGGACAATAAGTATCAGATCTCAGGGGAATTGTATTTAAAGCATCACCACAGTAGTGCAATAAAAAAAAGTGCTACAGGGGTGCTATAAATATGACCCCATACCTCCTTATTATAGATGAGTGAACCTTTCAAGGTTCGGTTTACCTAGCCCAACTGAATGAGTGGTACGTTCGTCGAACCGAACTTTGAACCTTTATCAAATGTTTCCGAACCATATTGAATTCAATGGGAGGCCAAACATATGGCAGAGGTCTGATGGTGGAATATGGGGGGTTGTATATAATTTTCTGTAGGTTTGTATTTTAGGCATGGTGCTCTGTTCACTCTGTGTATATCTTGTGTGACATTGTCCTATTTGCTGGTTAATCACCCCCTGTCTGGCTTTTGTCCCTAAGTCTGGGGTAGGGGAGCCTGGGATCTACCTAAACTCTGTTTACCTGGGGGATTATTCAGTTTCGCTGGGAAGGACAAGAGACAAGCAGGAAGATTTATCATCTGGGGGAGAAGCTGTGGCTACAGGTAGCGCTCGGAGAGCCGTTAAGAAACCCCGATTTCCCTGGAAAAGGACTGCTGGAGGATTGTGACTGATCCCCAGGACATGTGTGGTGGATTATTTTTATGAACCTGCTGACTTGCTTGGAATAAATGTTCTTTGGATTTTTCACTCCTCTCTCGCTCTGTTCATTGTGTGATATCGGAGAAGGATGCCGTGACAAGAGGAAACACCTTTGGGCTGTTTGAAAAACTTCTGAAACAGCAAAAATACATTTTATAGTGCAGCAACACTGTTTTGGCCTAGCTATTAACTTCCTAGGCTAATGACAGAAGAAATCTAGAGGTGGATGAGAGACAGGGGAATGGGAGCATCAGCCCTATTCCTATCAGGGCAGACAAAACACAACTTTGAGACCCATTTTGAAGTCTATAAATTTAAAAACATTTCAGGCAGACAGCAGGACAGGGGCATTAATGAGTGATCACACAGTGACTGTGCCTTCTGCATCAGCGCATCTAGGCAGGAAGTGTCCTAGAAATTTCTGTACAACCAGGTTGAGCTTGTGAGTCATGCAATGCACATGTGATGTCGCCCAGGCATAGTGTCGTCACCAGGTTTACACAATTATCACACACCGCCTTCCCAAGATCCTGGTTCAGTGGAGACAGCTATTTATCAAACTGGGCCTGGATAGTGGTCCACAACTTTGCAGCTGTGTGACTGCATTCTCCAATGCATATTAATTTTAAGCACTGCCTGATTGTGTTGACTTACATACAGGATGTGGCCTGGCATTTTCATTTGAAAAAAACAAATAGATGCATGAGTGACAGTAGTAGGGCTGGTGCTCCCATACCCCTGGTACTACAGACAAAAGCCATCTTAGAGACCCTAATTGGAGTCTCCAAATTTCCAAAAGGTCAGGTAATAGGAAATGTGGCAACAATTTGCACGCACTACAAATAGGCCAAATAAGCAACATGGCTGTGTGGGAACGGCCAGGAACAAGGCCTGAACGATCATGTCTACTTTCCCCAGAGACAGCAAGATAAAAGACAGGCATAGGGCTGGTGCTCCCAAACCAGTGAAACTGCAGTCAAGAGAATGTTGAAAACAGACTTAGGTTTTTAAATCTCAATACTCTTTCAGGCTTAAGACACATATCTGTGCCTCCGGTACGTGTTTGGCAGTTTTTTCACGTACCGGCACGGAGACACGTGGACCTATGTTTTCATTATTGTTTTAACACACGTAAGTATTTTGGAACGGAACGTGTGTCCGTTCCGTACTTGCGTGTGTCCGTGATTTTCTCACGCTGACATGGCCATGTATTCTCCGGCAGCATGGGTGTCACACGGTCCCACACCCGTACCACACGGATGTAGTGTGGTTGCGGTTTCGTGTGACACGTGCCGAAGAACACGTGTCATTAATTTAAAAATAAAAACACATACTCACCTCCACCAGCCCCACAGATTCTTCTGCTGCAAAATATTCCTGCCGGCCGCCACTCATTATGAGCGTGTAAAGGAGGTGGGCGTGCTGTCATGGTCGCTAATCTCCGCCCCTCTGCTCAGCGGGGAGTGGGCGGGTCTGGAGCCAAAGATCAGAACCCTGGACAGCAGCGCGGACCACGTGAGTCTGCAAATTACCGGTTCTCCATGTGCTATCGCGGATAGCACACGGAGAACACACCTGGACCACACGTACCCGAGACAAGTACTTGCCACACGCAACACGCAGGGAAAATACATGTCTCGTGGCACGTGCATGTTTTTAACGGAAGTGTGTTGAAGGCCTCAGGCAGACAGCAGTACAGTAGCATCAATTGCCCCCCTCCCCATAGGGCTTTAAAAGAGCTGGGCAAAACGGTCCATGCAATGCACAGGTTGTGGCCCGGCATTTTAATCTTAAAAAGTGAGCACTCCGCGACTGTGCCTTTTGCAGCAGGACATATTGCCCTAGAAATTGCTATACAACCAGGTTGGTCCATGCAGTGCATAAGTGATGTTGCCAAGCCGTAGTGCCGCCATAAGGGTGGCATCCTACTCGCACATGATCTTCCCTAGCTCCAGGTTCAGTGGAGACAATCTTTAATCAAACTCTGCCTGGATAGTGGTCCACAACTCTGCAGCTGTGTGACAGCGTTCTCTGATGCATATTAATGTAAGCAATGCTTAATTGAGTTGACTTAACCCTTTAACGACCACGGGCAGTAAATTTACGTTCTAATGGTCGTGTTAAGCCCCGCTGGCTGCTGCAGGCAGCCTGCAGTGATCCGCATCCATGTCAGCTGATTTGTACAGCAGACATATGTGCCTTGCAAATGTGACGCCCTGGCGCTGCCAGGTGGTCACCGAGAAACAGTACGCCCCACACAACACCATCCCACATCAGGTACCATCTGCCACAAAACCCTGACGACCCCCCTCAGGGTAGGAAGGACACACCAGTGGGCGGGACCAGGCGGATTGGGAGCGCCCACCTAGGGGTCTTGAGGATCCGGGGGTGAAAACCAGTTAGTTCAAGTTAGAGTTCAAGTGAGAGTTCAAGTAAAATGGAGTGAAGTCTGAGCCTAGTGAAGGGTAGCCAGGTTAGTGGCCCTGGTCTACTGGCTAGGTGGCAAGCAGTGGACCGTGTCCAAAGGCGACGGGAGTCCGGTCGCGGGAGATCCAAAGTGGAACGGGACAGGGTTGGAGCCCACCGATAGTCAGCGGAGATCCGGTCCGATAACTGTGCACAGGCGGGGTACCTGGATCCTAGTTAGAAGATGGGTGCAAGCCCCTTCTCTAATTAACCAGGCCAGGGACAAGGTTCCAGACTATGTTCCAGTGTGTTAGCCCAGAGAGCGCGAAACGGCAGCCCTACGCGGGGGATAGGGTATCCGCAACAACCCATTGAGATCCCACGGGTCAGTTTTCGTGGGCACATCTCCCAACCAAAACAGAACCGGGAGAGGACTTCCCCGTTACACATGAGGTTGTCCAAAGGAGAAGAAAAGTACATAGTGCCGGAGGAAGGGACATCGGTACACCAGCCGGGTGTGGGACCTGTATGCACCCGGACGCGGAAGCCGGCCTCTGACACCTTGGTTTACCAGCGGACTTGTGTGCAATCATTTAATCAGATCCGTCACCGTCCGTTGTTTGGTATAATAGCCTATGGGCGCAGGATCCGTCGTAATCCGTCAATTGACGGAATCAGGCGACAGATTTCATTTTTTTTAACTGAGCATGCTCAGATGGGGTGTAAAAACACTGTTGAGCTGAAAAAACTGATGCGACGGATCCGTTTTTCAATACCACAGGGAATGTGATGTAGATAATTCCACTGTGCTGCAAAAATATTTATGATCTTTATGTACAAATGACAAAAATAGATTTCTCCTGTCATGTGACTGAAATATAAAATCACCAGATATGGTAGAAACCATCACCCTAACAAAATACAATGATGATAGACCCGAATGTAGGATATAAATAGCAGGACATCATTTATAAGTGAATACTGCCACCTAGTGGAGACAAAAGTGCTGTAGTGATTAAAAATGATCTCACAACTATGTCCTTCTGCTATTTATATCCTACATTCGGGTTTATCATCATTGCATTTTGTTAGGTGTGAGGATTTCTACCATCTGCGTCATTTGGGGACTTTATATTTCAGTCACATGACAGAAGAAATCTATTTATTGCCATTTATACATAAAGATCATAGTAAATATTTTGCAGCACAGCAGATTATCTATATCAAATTCCCTGTGGTGTTTTGGATGGAATAAAGAAAATATATATATTTATATATATATATATATATATATATATATATATATATATATATATATATATATATATATATATATATATATATATATATATATATATATATATATATATATATATATATATATATATATATATATATATATATATATATATATATATATATATATATATATATATATATATATATATATATATATATATACACACACATATGTATGTATATGTGTATATATGTGTGTATGGTTAGGTCCAGAAATATTTGGACAGTGACACAAGTTTTGTTATTTTAGCTGTTTACAAAAACATGTTCAGAAATATATATATATATATATATATATATATATATATATATATATATATATATATATATATATATATATAATAATATGGGCTGAAAGTGCACACTCCCAGCTGCAATATGAGTTTTCACATCCAAATCGGAGAAAGGGTTTAGGAATCATAGCTCTGTAATGCATAGCCTCCTCTTTTTCAAGGGACCAAAAGTAATTGGACAAGGGACTCTGAGGGCTGCAATTAACTCTGAAGGCGTCTCCCTCGTTAACCTGTAATCAATGAAGTAGTTAAAAGGTCTGGGGTTGATTACAGGTGTGTGGTTTTGCATTTGGAAGCTGTTGCTGTGACCAGACAACATGCGGTCTAAGGAACTCTCAATTGAGGTGAAGCAGAACATCCTGAGGCTGAAAAAAAAGAAAAAATCCATCAGAGAGATAGCAGACATGCTTGGAGTAGCAAAATCAACAGTCGGGTACATTCTGAGAAAAAAGGAATTGACTGGTGAGCTTGGGAACTCAAAAAGGCTTGGGCGTCCACGGATGACAACAGTGGTGGATGATCGCCGCATACTTTCTTTGGTGAAGAAGAACCCGTTCACAACATCAACTGAAGTCCAGAACACTCTCAGTGAAGTAGGTGTATCTGTCTCTAAGTCAACAGTAAACAGAAGACTCCATGAAAGTAAATACAAAGGGTTCACATCTAGATGCAAACCATTCATCAATTCCAAAAATAGACAGGCCAGAGTTAAATTTGCTGAAAAACACCTCATGAAGCCAGCTCAGTTCTGGAAAAGTATTCTATGGACAGATGAGACCAAGATCAACCTGTACCAGAATGATGGGAAGAAAAAAGTTTGGAGAAGAAAGGGAACGGCACATGATCCAAGGCACACTACATCCTCTGTAAAACATGGTGGAGGCAACGTGATGGCATGGGCATGCATGGCTTTCAATGGCACTGGGTCACTTGTGTTTATTGATGACATAACAGCAGACAAGAGTAGCCGGATGAATTCTGAAGTGTACAGGGATATACTTTCAGCCCAGATTCATCCAAATGCCGCAAAGTTGATCGGACGGCGCTTCATAGTGCAGATGGACAATGACCCCAAGCATACAGCCAAAGCTACCCAGGAGTTCATGAGTGCAAAAAAGTGGAACATTCTGCAATGGCCAAGTCAATCACCAGATCTTAACCCAATTGAGCATGCATTTCACTTGCTCAAATCCAGACTTAAGACGGAAAGACCCACAAACAAGCAAGACCTGAAGGCTGCGGCTGTAAAGGCCTGGCAAAGCATTAAGAAGGAGGAAACCCAGCGTTTGGTGATGTCCATGGATTCCAGACTTAAGGCAGTGATTGCCTCCAAAGGATTCGCAACAAAATATTGAAACTAAAAATTTTTGTTTGGGTTTGGTTTATTTGTCCAATTACTTTTGACCTCCTAAAATGTGGAGTGTTTGTAAAGAAATGTGACAATTCCTACAATTTCTATCAGATATTTTTGTTCAAACCTTCAAATTAAACGTTACAATCTGCACTTGAATTCTGTTGTAGAGATTTCATTTCAAATCCAATGTGGTGGCATGCAGAGCCCAACTCGCCAAAATTGTGTCACTGTCCAAATATTTCTGGACCTAACTGTATATATGTATATATGTATATATGTACAATTATAGTTTCAGTTTTTCTTTTTGGAATAGTCATAAGAATAGTGAAAGGGAACGACAGAATCCGCATCATGGAACGAAGTGAGATAAGCGAGAAGGAAAGAAGATACAACATGAAAAAGTGTATGAGAAGGAAAGCCACATTCAGAAGAAAGGAGACTCCGCTGTCACCAGCCCCTCAGGGATCCAGAGTGCGGAGAAAATGGAACTTTTATTTACATTTTACAATATTTTTTTTACTTATAAAATAGTCCCAATGTTTGTATTCTGATCGGAGGGGACTCATACTCAATTTTTAGTCCTTATGTAAATGCTGAACAGGGTTGTATGATTTGTGTATATATATTGTAAGGATGCAAACGGCAGTGTGGCAGATGGCCGGTATGTGTCAGAGGTGGAAATCCTCTGCGATCTGAACCTGGAATGTTTCTCTGGAACTTGTAGTTCCATGAGGATTGTTGTACACATTCAGGGCTGGGTTCATGGGATGGTCAGAAGTGATGGGCGGGACTGACCATCCACGTACCTCCCATACGTAGGTGTGTCTCATTGGATTTAATGGAGTTGTCGTTTGTCACATGGTCTCTGTGTGCTGGTGGCAGCCATCTTGGTTGGAGCACATGTTCAGGAGATCCTGTGCATACAGAGCTAGTGAGGGCTCTGAAATGTCAGGGAGCTGCAGAATTCACTGAGGCTTTGAGGAATTGGAGCGTGTACAAGGGCCGGGATGGTGAGTCCAGTGTGAGAGTCTCCCTGGACTGGATGGAGGCAGACTGACAGCCTGCAAACCTACTGGCAGGTAACACCCCAGAAAGGGGACTATACTGACTGATGCCAGAGAATGAACTGTATGAACAATCGGCAGTTTAAACAGACGGTGAGACGTTGTCCTGCGGGAAAGTGGCTGTGGCCCATTACACTGCGTGGTTTATGAGGATGTGAATAAATCACCGAGATTGTTTAAGTGACAAAGTGCTCGTGTGTGTCTTGATCCCGCTGCCAGACGTGTGCCCCAAGACGTTCAGGGCCCAGGTCGTCACAAATATATATATATATATATAAATATATATATATATATATATATATATATATATATATATATATATATATATATATAATATATATATATATATATATATATAATATAATGTATATAACTACCACACCAAAGGCTGTCGCAAAGTCCTAAGTGTTGGGCAGGCGGAACTGGAAGTAACTCGTGTTACACATATAGTGTGCATCGTTGGTAACATATAGTAGTCAGGGACGCACTTCCCAGGTGATCGCTGCACCGGAAGTTGTCACGGGTCAGAAGAGGTTCAGCCTCCCATATCCAATGGTGAGATACGATGGATGATGCGCGCCGCCACCAGTTACAACCTGTGTTTAGTGACGTAAGTATACCGCGATGCGCCACCAGGCCGGAGGGCCCCACATGATTCAGGGGATGCGTCAGCCCCGTAACCACGCCCCGCCACTCCTAGTCAGGCTGGGTAGAGGGCGTGCAAAGGGAAAACACACCCCATCCCACGTGCCATATGACGCAGGCGTGCCCACATGACCCGAGGGACGCGTTGCCCCGGGAACAATGCGGGCGCACACAGCGACACAGTCACAGGCGCAGGAGGTAGTAAACTAATCATAGCGTCAGATCAGGCATCAGAGGAAGTGGCACAGACTACTCAAGGGCATCCCAATCAATAAAACTGCCATATCTAAATAAATCGCACAAATAAGAATACTAAAGGCTAAATCAGCATGGGAGATGGTGCTGTTACAGCCATCAATAAGACGGCAAAAAAGTGCTCATAATTGACAACACCCAATTAGGGAATCCAATAATTTAGCATATAATATAATCATAAATTAACAGTCCAAGGAAAAAAGGAGAGGAAGGCTTCATCCAGATCTTCAAAATTATGTTGAAGGTATGCCGAGGGTCTCCATCAGTATGGTAAGACGCAGTTCCGGAGAGTCACAGAAAGGGGCCACACCAATAGTAAACTAATATAAAAAAAGGAGGGAGTTAGTATGCAAGGAAGACAGCCGGTCTATGATCACCACCAATGAGCTAGAGGGTTAATAGTGGTGGTACCAGCAACAGAGGATGCAATACAACACAATCAATTTAAAAAAAAAAAAAAAACAACTTATTAAAAAAAGGAGTATGCCAAGGAGTAATACAAGAAAAAGTGGAGGAATCAGTGCGCAAGTTACAAAAAGGAAACAAAACTGATGTTCTCATTAAGCCCCTTAGGGGCTAAAGTGTCCAAAACAGAAATCCATCTGGCCTCGACCTGAGCCAGTCGCTTTTTTAAATCTCCTCCACGGGATCCACCGCGAACAATGTCGATCCCTCGTATCTTTAAGCCAGATGGATTGCTACCATGGAATTTCAAAAAGTGCCGAGGGAGTGTCTTGAGTAATGTTACATCCACGGCATCCCTGGCGGCGCTTATATCCCGCACATGCTCCCTCGTGCGCACTCGCAGCTCACGCGAGGTGAGGCCGATGTACACGAGGGAGCACGGGCAGGTGGCATAATAGATCACGTGTGTCGTGGCATGTGTGATATGGCATCGGATGTTTAGAGTCCTGGTTCCGTCAGAGGAGGTAAAAGAAGAGGCACGAAGAATGTTCGGACAGGCCAGGCATCGGCCACAAGGAAAGCAACCCACCAGTGGACCACGAGTACTGAAGGGATTATGAATTGGCGGTACGTAGTGACTTCTTACCAGAATGTCGCGGAGATTTTTGGAACGACGGGCCGTCATGAGAGGACCAGGGGGAAGCATATCCGCCAGGATCGGGTCTGATCGAAGAACAGGCCAGCGCCTCATCAGAATCTGTCGCATGGTTTGAAAATGGCTGTTGTACGTGCCTATAAAGCAGACAGGAGGATCAGATTGTTGGTGTTTAGGAATATAATGCAATAGTTGTTGACGTGGGGTCCGCTTTGCACGTAAGTACCCCCTCCTAATGCACCGTTTACTATAGCCCTGATCTCTAAAGCGGCATCCAAGATCGGCCGATTGCTGTTCAAAAGAATCGTTGGAGGAACAAATCCGCCTTGTCCTCAAGAATTAGCCGGTCGGGATGGCGCGTATCGTAGATGGTGTATGGGCCGATAAAGCATGCAGCAGGGCATTGACAGAGGTGGATTTCCGATGGATATTCGTGTGTAAAGTTGACATAGAATCTACCTCAATGTTAATATCTAGAAAGTCAATGCACCTGCTGCTATGCTTATAAGTCAATTTGATGTTCAAATTGTTAGTATTCAAATGTCCCATAAATTCGTCAAGCTGCTCCACTGTGCCCTGCCAAAAGAAAAGAACATCGGCAATGTATCTGAGCCAACACTGCACATGGGAGCTAAGCCCACTGCCACCCTCGCCGAAAACCAACCTCTCCCACATACCGAGGAAGAGGTTGGCGTATGAGGGGGCACACGCCGCTCCCATGGCAGTGCCACGTTGCTGCAGATAAAATTGATCCTTGAAAATAAATTATGAGTAAAGGCAAAGTGGAGCAGCTCAAGGATAAATCTATTGAGTTCACCATCCCGACCGCCCATCTCGAGGAAAAGGCGGGTAGCCTCCAACCCATCAGTGTGGGAGATACAGGTATACAGGCTCTCCACATCGGCCGTAACAATCAGCATGTCCTGGTCCATAATGATGCCGTCAATCCGCCGGAGCACATCAGTCGTGTCGCGGACATAGGAGGGCAAGGTTTCCACTAATGGTTTGAGATGGTAGTCGATAAATTTACAAATAGGGTCACACAAGCCTCCCATGCCTGACACGATGGGGCGCCCCGGAGGACTGAGAGCATCTTTATGGATCTTGGGTAGTAAATAAAAGGTAGGTACCTTGGGATATTTGGTGTAGAGCCCTTCTACCATCTTGTTGTTAATCACGCCAATCTCAGATGCCACCTCCAAGATCTTTGACAAACCATGCGAGAAAGTCTGTACAGGTGATTGGTGGCGGCGCGCATCATCCATCGTATCTCACCATTGGAAATGGGAGGTTGAACCTCTTCTGACCCGTGACAACTTCCGGTGCAGCGATCACCTGGTAAGTGCGTCCCTGACTACCATATCTATGTTACCAACGATGCACACTATATGTGTAACACGAGTTACTTCCGGTTCCGCCTGCCCGACACTTAGGACTTTGCGACAGCCTTCGGTGTGGTGGTGGTTACCAGGGAAATGCGTCCCTGACTACCACACTGATGTTGTTAGTAATGTTTATCTACTTTCCACATGGTATGTGTCACTTCCGGTTTCGGCGGTTCTGGCCGCTGTAAAATGATTAAAATTAATACATCTAGTTATCAAATATTTCATAGTAAGACATATACGTTCATAGTTCTGTTTATGTTGGAGGGCATAGGTTATTAATAAAGTTTATAAGGGTAAATATGCCCATATTGAATATACTTGAGTGCTGTGCATGGAGGGATATATTTAAATCCTTCCCGAAGCTTTTCGAAGTTTCCAGAAGGTTACGTAATATGGAACTATATTCAACTGTGTTACACTAGAATGCCCTATATGGTTTGAACAGCTGGTATATAATGCACGATGGAGGGGGCTACTGTTCGCTCTCCACACTGCCTGCTGTGAGAAGACTCCAGTGCTGCAAGATATGACACGCTGAGATGACATCCCCTGCATTGCCGTTCAGGAGCCAAAGAGAGATGGGTAAAGACTTCCCATTGTTCAGTATGGACTAAATGAACTCTTTTTACATAAGCTATCAAAGTATATTATTTTTTTCCTTTCTGTAACTGAACCCTGGCAACCATTTTTAAATAGATAAAATACATTTATTTTTTACATTTTTGAGGTCTTTTCATTCATGCGCCTTTACGTATTTGAAGGAAAATATATTTAAGAGTATATTTTTTAACATTTTGGTGAGCCACCCATTCGTAATTTTTTGCATTTTTTTGTTGTTCCTTCACTTTGCATAAGGGGGGTATCTCAAGTACGCAAGTATCTCCTGCAAAGGATCAGGAATCGACAATTTATAAAAAAATCACGCAGAACCTAGGAAATACGTATAAGTCAAGTAGCATGAATGTTTTTTTAAATGAACTTTAAAGACTTTATAAAGCCACAGAAGTTAACTTTTGACGCATTTTTGAGCAAGAAAGATGGTGTCAGTCCATAAGAAGTATTGGACGGGTTGAACAAGGTGAATCAAGTCTTACAGGATCATCCATCAGATCATCTGATCATTTCAGGTAAGAAAATGGATTTTATCTCTTCATATGTTAAGCAAAGTAAACTTCAGTTCACTTATCCAGATATTTCTAATGTAGAAGAGATTTGGTTACGCTTATATGAGGAGTGTGAACTTGAGAATTCACGTATAGAATGTGTAAGGTCTTTTAATAGAGAGAAACAGAAAATCAGAAATGTCTGTCATTTAGTCTATGATTTTCACAGGTTAATCGTAGAAAAGTGTAAAAATGGTGGAAATAGACAACCTGAATTGTCAGGAGAGTTAGTGACAGAGAAATCCAAAGACTGCTTAGAACTTGGAATGTCAGTCAGTAATATTGTGAATTCTGACTGTAATGTTGTAAATGATCAGTCAGATGATTTAGACTGTAATTTTGTAAATCAGAATTTTGATAATGGCGACAGACACGTGTTACCTAATCAAGGTGCCTTTCAAGATACTGAGAAAGAAGCAGGAAATGACGTAGTGAAGCCAGAAGGGGGAGGAGCCAGAATGGGACACAGGCAGAAAGCCGTCAGAGAAGGACACGTGGAGAGAGAAAATGGCGACGATCAGTTTCTAAAAATAGAACAGGCTAAGTTAGGGATTACACTTAGAAAAAATTTATTGGACATATGCAAATTAATTCCCGCATATAATCCTAAAATACATGTTTGCAGAAATTCAGAGATATTTGAAAGTTCCATCGAGAGGTTAAATTTAACCAATAGTGAGACGAATCAGTTATTCCGTATGTGGTTACCTCAGCATTTCTTTAGACAATTGGCATTAAAAAAGTCTTCTGACAATGAGACATTTGATTGTTCAAATGATAACGATCTCATAAGGCTGAAATATCTCATCTTCTGTGCAAGGAATGAATCTGATCCAAACTACGAGATGTTGAAGGAATTACAATTTGAACAGAATGAGAGTACGTTCTCATTTATGTCCGTTTTTGAACGTTTGTATAGGGCGGTCATTCCAAATGTCAGATTGGATGGAATGATACGTTTATTTATCAAGAAATTTAATTTCCTTGATAATGCCGCCTGTGCGGTGGCATTAAATAAAAAGTCCCTATTCGAATGTACGACATTTATCAATTTTGTTAGAAGTCGCCAAAGTCAATCAAGACAGAAATTAATTAATTCTGAAAAACCAACACGGAAAAGGGAGAGTTTCCGTGAAAAACCAACAGTGTCTCCCAGATCCAGATATTTCTGTGACAGGGTATATGCAATTCGGAGGAAGATGCATACGTGTTACAAACCATACAATCCACCCCAATTTTTATCATCTAAAAGTCTTTTTTCACAGGAAAAACCCCTGTCACCAGTGGCGGGATCGATCACTGGGATTGAGGATCCCAGACAAATGATGAGTAAAAGCTTTGAAAGACAGAAACAGGTGTCTTGTGCAGACTCTTTCCCTGGATTAGGGTTTGATAGTCAGCAACAGCTGGGTGGTTTTTCAGAGAGAGACATTCTCTCAAATAAGAGAAAACCTTGAATTACATAAGTTCCGAGATTCCGATAAGTTCAAAGGGAATCTAATAAATCGAATCTTTGAAGAAAAAATTAGGTATGGTCTTCAGTTAAATAAAGTGGATTTCTGGGTAAATTCATTTTATTGTTTGATAAATATGTTTATTCATATACAGTGAATCTATGCATATATATATATATATATATATATATATATATATATATATATATATATATATATATATATATATATATATATATATATATATATATATATATATATATATATATATATATATATTAAAGGTAGTGATAGTAAACCAAGGTCATATTTTCATTTAGTCAAATGATAGTTTAATGTTATAAATTAATAATTTGATCTCTGTATATGAATAATAATATTTAAAATAAAATAATAAGAGAAAGTAACGGATTTTAAGTGTTTCATTTTTATCATAAATATGATAATAATTTTATTCTTTTATTTCCCTCAGAATTTATCAGTAAAACAGATTGATGAAGTATTAACTTTTTATTTTTACATATGTTCTTGTCCTCAATCAGGTAACATATATTTTCTTGTGTAAGGTTAATTCGCGAAAGCATGATTGGATAATAATTATTATTTTCTCAGGTACCAATGGTCAGAGAAGTATACTTGAACGTTTTTTTTTATGAATATATATATCTCCTTTAGAGTTATTAGAAATGTAATCTGAGCTTTGGAAGTGTAGTAAAACTGCTTGCTGTTTTGGAATGGTGTTCCTGGCACGTAACCAGAGCATGACTTGGTACTAAAGCTAAAAATAAATGTTTGTTCCATGGTCATATGTACAGTGTGTAATACATTGGAATTTGTTTTTTCGAGAAGTACTTCAAATTAGTAACATAATCTTTGAAATGCGCATAGAATAATTGGGAATACAGGGATTTGTGTCCGTCAATGTTTTTATGTGAAAGTATATGTTACAGTCTTGTGTGCATAGATGTGTCTATGAATGATTGATTGTTTGAGCAGCTGCAAATGCTAAAGTCAGAGTACTTGGATCCAGAAAAAAAAAAAAAAAAAAAAAAAGGGGAATTTTTGTTTTAACTTAGAAGTTATAAGATATATATGTATATTATCTAGAATAAATAAGTTATAGTACATAAGTATTAATAATGAAGGAAGTTATACAAGATATATATTTTAAATTCTTAGACATATGTCTTTAGTATAGAGATATTAGGATTTTTTTTTTATTATTAAGGGTTTATTCTGAAGAGTTACATTCTAGAATAAGGTTATAACGTTTTGATTTTCTTATCTTTTTGTGTTAGTCACTTCTTTTACTGATACACAGATTGGTAATCATTTTTTCTTTTCAAATATGGAAGTGATATTTATAATATGGTCTTGAAGATATACCACACAAATTTTAATTTAATTTAATCTAAACATATTAATTTTTATAATATCATATTTCATGATATTGAAAGGGGGAGGTTTGGTCTCAATCACACACATTTATATTTGATAAATATATGTGTTTACAGGATACTTTAATAATTAATATTTCAAGTACAAAGGAAGAATTGGGAATAAAAAAATATATTTGAAGCATATCATAATGCATTTATATACTAAGAGAAGTGTATTATTTGCAAGGTTACATGACTTAATTATTTTTATTGGTTATTGATAGGTTTGGTAATTTTATAAGATACTGGTAATATTAAGGTTATCTGGTAACATTAAGGTTATGTATTATTAAAGACATAGGTGTTATATACATAGAAGGCCTTATTTTTATTTCAAGTTTTATTTTTATTCCGATTTTCATTTTTCTTTTTATTCCTATTTATATTAATTATTAATTTTATATTCACATTTTTAATTAAAATCTTAATTCTACAATTTTTATTTTTTTCTTCAGATTTTAAATATCTCAATTGAGAAAACACTTCAATATTTAGTTCAGTAATATCTAATATAAGAATATTACTTTATTAAATATGAATCATATTAAAAGGGAAAAGTTCCATTTTTTGGAAGAAAAGATACTTTTTTCATCAATATATACAATTGTTTACTTTCTGGTAATACATTATTTTTATATTAGTATGTTAACTCAATAAGGGTGAAATATCACTTATAGTTACACATTTTCTTATAGTAGGTTATTTAATAAATAATAGACAAATCAAATAAATTAAATTAGAGTAATAAAGATGGAAGATCGAGGTACATCTAGGTTTACCTTCCTATATTTACAAATAATATATATTATATTTTTAATCAATAATAATTTATAATGGGTATTATTGTGTTTTGATGGTATCATCCAGTCTTTTCTAAAAGGTTATTTGCTTTGATTTATAATTTACAAATGATCTAACTAAAAGCCACATTGTTGCCTTTCATATTTATAATATGATACATGTTATAGGTACATATTATATTATTTCATACTTTATATTATATTTTGGTTACATTCAACACATTGCCACCTATGGGTTTGGAAGGGTAATGCACCAACGACAAAAAGATCATTACAAGAAAATACTATCGTCTATACCATTATGCAGTATTTTATCATTCTGAGTATCAATTACATTAATACTTCTACGATAATAATAATGACATGGTATTATAGTATTAGAGTTATGATACGCTGTGACATTTATTAGTGATAGTTATTGCCATATTTGGTATTTAGATTAGGGAATGAAGTCAATCAAGATTACAAAAGATAAAAAGACTTTATAATTTTCCTAAAGTTAAAAGGGATTCTGCAAAAAGGTCCAAAAGGTAACGTCTCAAATAAGACTGTGAAACATACAATACACTTACCGTGCTTGCATCTCAGAAACGTAATATCTTTTGGTCCAAGGATGGACAATGACACATGGTCTGTGCATTAAGACCTCCCTAAAGTTACTAAGAAGAGCAATGACGTGTTAAAGTTAACCCCTGTCGTGCTGACCAAGAACGTCTTAACATCTGTCCAAAAGGATTTGACAACAGGCAGCATGGAGGATAAAAGGTGACTAATGTAAATTGCACTGCACAGACATCAAAGACTTTTGCTATTCTTCTACAAGTCATGAACTGTGGTTTATCAACATTGGCTATGGACTTTGCAATAAAAAATAAAGTTTATGGACTTTGATCTAACAATGATAAACGCAATATGGGACTGTATGAATTGGTAACCATTCATTTTTATCAAAGGATTTATTTCTAAGAGACTGTGTTTATGCCGGATTACATCGGAGATAAGAAGACATCAACTCAGAGGACATCATATGGTGACCGGATTTGGTTTTTGCATTTCTTTTTAGGTCTAGCGAAGTATAGTTATATATTTTTATATGATTGATCAGTCACAGCCTGTCATAACATGAATCCACATTATTATATTATTGAACTTACATGAACAATGCAAATTAATTATTCTTCATCATTATTATTGATATTAATCCGCTATTGACAAATAAGGAAAGAAGATTTGTTATTTTAATGATGTATTAATTAATTTTCGGGGTTGCTCCACCCACTTCAAGGGGGAATTGTAAAATGATTAAAATTAATACATCTAGTTATCAAATATTTCATAGTAAGACATATACGTTCATAGTTCTGTTTATGTTGGAGGGCATAGGTTATTAATAAAGTTTATAAGGGTAAATATGCCCATATTGAATATACTTGAGTGCTGTGCATGGAGGGATATATTTAAATCCTTCCCGAAGCTTTCCGAAGTTTCCAGAAGGTTACGTAATATGGAACTATATTCAACTGTGTTACACTAGAATGCCCTATATGGTTTGAACAGCTGGTATATAATGCACGATGGAGGGGGCTACTGTTCGCTCTCCACACTGCCTGCTGTGAGAAGACTCCAGTGCTGCAAGATATGACACGCTGAGATGATATCCCCTGCATTGCCGTTCAGGAGCCAAAGAGAGATGGGTAAAGACTTCCCATTGTTCAGTATGGACTAAATGAACTCTTTTTACATAAGCTATCAAAGTATATTATTTTTTTCCTTTCTGTAACTGAACCCTGGCAACCATTTTTAAATAGATAAAATACATTTATTTTTTACATTTTTGAGGTCTTTTCATTCATGCGCCTTTACGTATTTGAAGGAAAATATATTTAAGAGTATATTTTTTAACAGCCGCACACCTGCAATGTATTATCTTAGTTTAGGAGGGGTATTTAAGGAGACCGCTGATACTGTGGCTCATCACTTTGAAAAAGCTGACACCCCGCAAAACGCGCGTCAGATGGAGACCCTGGGCGTTTTATAGGGACCCCACTATGACCTAGAACTGTACCTGGGCCATCAGCACTTGGAGTACACTTTGGAATTCTCCATTGCACTAGCACTTTAGGTAAGGAAGCGAAGCAAAACCCTTTTGTGTGCTCCCTCTTGATTGTCTTTTACCTCTATTGGATTTGCACCCTTTACCTGGTTACTTAACCCTTTATCATCATGGTCTCTCCCTCTCCCTGATGGAGATTCCATGATGATATTTATGTGCTGTACTCACATCTACAGTTCCCTTCTTTATAGAAATACTATTTACCTTCTGTCCTGAGCTAAATCCCTTGACAGCCGCTAACTATATAGCTATTTGCTCCCATATATTGATATACTTGCAGGCTGTTATTATTTTTTCATTATACCAGGACTGTTGGTTCTTGTTCCCTCTTGATATGGCAGCGTACCATTTTAACTTTTAACCTTCTGTGTTGTGTATGTCTCAATAAAGTATATGAATTTTTGCACTTTACTCCTGTTCTCCTGTATATTATATATATATATATTATTGTGATGACACGAACTCTGAAGTTTAGCCAATAAGAGCCCAGTCATATCCACCAATCATGAAGACCCCAATGGTCTGAATGGAGAGCTCAGGGGTATAAGAAGGAGGACTGTCCATTGCCGGGGGAGACTCTTGCTACATGCTACCAATCTAGGCTCTGCAAGCCATAACCAAACCTGGATTATAACACTACATGGACTTCAGTATCGAATGCAAAGATTCGGATGAGCTATCAAGGACTACCTAAGGAAGGAATCCAGCTTGGGACAATCTAGTCACCTGGTACAGACTTTGCAGACCTCAGCTAGATTCCTAAATCTGGCGTTATTCCTTTCTCGGTGGGTGCCCGCCAAAAGCGGGGTGCTGCTGGATTGGAGTAAGTAACCCTGGAAGCTCTGAGACACGGACATTCAAATCCCTGGTGAGCCAGCGGAAGGGTGAGACTCTGTAGCCTGTTACATTTGTGTGTTTTGCTGGTTATGTGTTATGTGCCGTTAATTGTTTGGGGATCAAAAAAAAGGCTGCCTCACCCTGTGTTGTCTGAGTAATGTTCCGCCCACAGTTAAGGAGGCCGGCGTTCAGTTGGGATGAGCCCCCAGGCCATGTTTTCTTTCTAAAGGCGGCCTGGCCAGCGGACAAGAGCACCCACTGACCCCTGTGTCTCCACAATTGGTGACAGCGGTGGGATACTACTCAGCCTGGTTTATCCAAGGAAGCTGCAGAGGACTAGTGTTCGTGGACACCGTCCAGGGCTCAACAACCAGGGAGGCACATAAGTGTGCCGCCCCCGCGACAGCCGACGGGCTGCTCAGATCCGGATCCACAGTGGCTCGAGGGGTCTCCGGATCCAAGGCGGGGTCTGGTGTCTCGGGGCCCGGTGATGGGATGGAGTGGGGAACCCGTCAGGGGTGAAGGGATATCTGGTACTCACACAGTCCAAAGTCACTGACGCTGACACCAGGTAAACCAAACTCTTGAATGCTGTTTCTCTTGGTTGAGCACGCTGAGTCTGTGCCCCTTTGGTGTTGCAGGTTGGTCTGAAGCCTTGTCCCTTGGTACTGTGTGTCCTACATGTGGATCCCTTACACTTGAAGCATTTCGGGTCCCGCTCAGCTGCGTGGCTAGCAGGGTGAGCCTGCTAGCAGGGTGAGCCTGCTCTCAGGGTTCACGCTTGGGATTTTTTGGACGATTTTGGGAAGTCCTATCCCCTTTGTGCTAGTACCCCAATTCTCGAGCAGGTGGGGAACGGTTCCTGAAGACTCCATTCCCGTCGGGTGAATTACTGGCCTGCGTGAAGCTACTTCCCAGCTTAGGGTCCGCGTACCCCATCGTGCCCTGGCCCCTGCCCGGTTGTAGCACAAGGCAGCCGGCCTACTCTCTTTAGCAGCACCGTACCCCCTGTCACTACCTCCTGTCACTACCTCCTGCGACCAGGGTTCCAGCTCCTTCTGGCCAGGCCAACGTCTGGCACCTGGGACGGGTACAGGAGCCCAGCTCTACTGCGTGACCTGCACTGTCATCGCTGTCTCACTGCTCAACTCTACTCAAGTCAACTACTAACATCTCTGCCCTCCCTCTTCCATCCCCCCATCTGGGTGGCCCTATTCCCCTCAGGCTGCCCAATATGTGGTTGGTGGGTTTGGTGCAGAGTGTTCCTCAGGATTTATGTATACCTGTTGGTTTTGGGTCCTGTCAATTTGGTGTTGCTACCAAGGAGGAGCGGGTACCATGCAGAAGGGCAGATTGCACGGCACCCTTATGACGATCTGATAGGCCAGGACGTCACATTCCCCCTTGGTTAAAAGTAGCTCGTCCGCAAGCTACTGAAAACCAAGCATTTATTTTTTTAAAGGAAGAAAAGGGGTTAACATAAACATTTATTTAACAGATTCATCCCACATAAGGGAGGCACTTTCTTAAACCATTTCTAACATTATGAGTTCACCTGCCAACAGGGGACGCCCCCAGTTTTAGTGGTAGCGGGGAACCAACCTTTCACGTTGCGGTCCCTCCCTGCGACAGTCCAGTCCCAACGTCCCGGATCCCAATAACCCCCCTCCCAAACAACCTGGTTCCTCTGGAAACCTAGATGGGTCCTTGGGCCGGGTTAAGTTCCCGGGGTGTGTCAAACGACTCTGGTTGGCACAACAGGTGCAGTCTTTTTACAAGACACAAGTTTGTGTTGGTCCCACCAGTCCTGTGACCGTGGTCCATTTTTAACTATAAAAATGTGGAAGTCTTTGCAAAAACACAATAAGAGTCCCTGTACCGTAGTACAACTGCTGTCAATCTAGGAGAAATTCAGGTTACTTTCACATGCAATTAGCTTTCATTAATACGCTTATTTTCTAACATTTTTCTATATGAAAAATAACAAACTGTGGAAAATAACAAATGGAAAACACAGATAAATAACTGTTACGAGGGGGACCCGGGGAAGCGTGCCAAGATGGCATAGAGACAGCTTCCGCCGGTCAAGGTCCACTGTGCGGTGTAGGGGACCGCTGCTATGGTTATTGAAGAGTGAGCGGGTTGCTGCTGACTATTATCTGCTACGTCACAGACTATCTGCGTACACCGGCCCGCCCTAACCTGTGAGGGTTGTATGGCATGGGGCTCACAGCTTGGTGTACTTGTTGCACGAGGAAGCACAGCGGTGCCCACGCACGTGTGCCAAGAGGAAAGTCACGGAAAAGTGGCACGAGGGTAGCACAGCGGTGCCCACGCATGTGTGCTTCAAGAACCAGGTGAGTCTGAAGGAGCCCGAGGAGCTCAGCTAGGGCAGGAACACGGCCTGCAAACAAGGTACTGCCGGGGCAGTAAGGGCAGGAACACTGCCTGCAAACAAGATACTGCCGGAGCAGCAAGGGCAAAGCCCACAAGTAGACAAAAAATGCCTGTACAGCGGCGTAGCAGCACGCTGCCAGTCATCCAACAATAGAGGATGGTCGCGCGCCGCCATATTGGCAGGAGGAGCTTTTAAGGAGGCGCAGCTCCATCCAAGGGCGGGCGCGAGGCGGAGATAACGGCCTTGGCCCAAACAGGGTCCACGACGTCCCAGCCTGGCCAGTCAGGGTTCACCACATCACCAGCCTCGTCATCAAGCCGTGTGACATCAGTGGGCGATTTAGAACATGCCACGTAGTGCACATGCTCATCTTCCCGCCTCTGGGACATAGAAGCGGGATCCTCAGTTTCACAATGTGCAAGGATAACGGCAGTCTTGCTGCTTCCCTGAGCAGTTAGGCTCTGCACATTGCGTGGTCTCCCAGACCTTCAGCGATGCTGAGCAGGAGAGCTCGCGGCAGGTAAAGAATGGGAGACCGCCTCATTCCCTGCAACAGGAGAACTACGAGGTGCAACACTCCTGCTGCCTCTCTGAGCAGGCATCCCCTTTATATTGCGCAGTCTCCCAGACCTTTGGCGCTGCTGAGCAGGAGAGCTTGTGGCAGGCAAGGAATGGGAGACCACATCATTCCTTGCAACAGGGGAGCCACGAGGTGTAACATTACCTCCCCGTCTAGGGCCCCCCTCTTGCCTGTGCTCGAAGGCCGCTACCAAACCCGGGGTGCGGATATGATCCTCCAATTCCCAGGATCTATGCTCCGGGCCACGATCGGCCCACTCCACTAGGTAGTACCTCCTGCCCCGTATGACTTTTGTCTCCACATGCTTCACTACCTCAGGGTCGTTGGACGAGGAGCCTGATTGGGATGGCAGAGACCCTGAGAATTTATTAAGTCGTACGGGTTTCAGAAGGGACACATGAAAGGTATTGGCTATAGCCCAGCGTGGAGGGAGCTGGAGTCGATATGCCACCGGGTTTACCTGCTACAAGACTTTAAATGGGCCCAGGTACCTAGGGGCGAACTTGGCTGCCTGTACCCGTAGGTTGATATTCTTAGAGGACAGCCACACTAGGTCACCAGGGGTGAAAGATGGTAAAGGGCTGCGGTGTTCATCAGCCGTCACCATCCGGTCTTTAGCCCTCTTAAGGGTCTCCTGGGTGTTATCCCAGAACTCCCAGGCCTCGGTCGCCCAATCCTCCACTCTAGGATTGGGTGACGTAATGGGCATCGGGACCGAGATTCTGGGATGTTGTCCGTTGTTAAGCAGGAACGGGGTCTGGCCAGAGGACTCGTGGACCGCATTATTTATGGCAAATTTGGCCCAAGGAAGGAGGTTAGCCCAGTTGTCGTGGTGCGCGGAGATGAAGTGGCGGAGGTACGTTACCAGGGTCTGATTGGTTCTCTCCACCAGTCCATTGGTCTCGGGCTGGTATGCGGAGGAGATGTTAACCTCTATCTGCAAGAGCTTACAGAGTTCTCTCCAGAAGTGAGACGCGAACTGGGGACCCCGGTCACTCACCACCTTTTCAGGCATGCCATGCAGCCTAAATAGATGCCGAATGAAGAAGGTAGCGAGGGCACGTGACGTCGGGAGTCGTGGGAGAGGCACCAAGTGGACCATTTTAGAAAAGTGATCCGTGATGACCCATACGACCCTGTGCCCTGCTGACTTGGGCAGATCTCCCAGGAAGTCCATCCCCACCACTTCCCAGGGAGGATCTGGCACCGGCAGTGGGTGAAACCCGCAGGTCTCTGCCGTGACGGCTTATTCCGTGCACACGACATACAGGCTCCCACATACTCCTGTATGTCCTGGGCTACTCTCGGCCACCAATAATGCCTGGCCACTAGGTCTCTGGTCCTTTTAACCCCGAAGTGACCCCCGACCTTGGAGGCATAGGCCCAGGATAGCACCTCGTTCCATAGCTCAGGGGGAGCGAGGGTCTTGCCAGGTGGCACCTGGTCCAGAGAAGTGGGGGTGACCATCCTCAAGCTGTCCCGGGGTAATATAAGATGAGGCTCCTCCTCTTCTTCCTCCAGCACGACCATACAACGCGACAAGGCATCGGCCCGTACGTTCTTCTCACCGGCCACATGGCAGATAATAAAGCAGAACCGGGAGAAGAACAGAGACCAACGAGCCTGCTTGGGTTCAGGCGTTGTGCACTCTAGAGGTATGTGAGGTTTTTATGGTCGGAAAATACCTCAAATGGATGCTTCGCACACTCCAGGAGATGCCGCCACTCCTACAGTACCGGCCCAGCGCCCAGCTGAGCGCCCTGACACGCCGGCGGCCGAGCGCCCAGCTGAGCGCCCTGACACACCGGCGGCCGAGCGCTCAGCTGAGCACCCTGACATGCCGGCAGCCGAGCGCTCAGCTGAGAGCTGTCACATGCCGGCGGTCGGGTGCCCAGCCGAGTGCCTTGACACGCCGGCGGCCGAGCGCTCAGCTGAGTGCCCTGACATGCCAGTGGCCGAGCGCCCAGCTGAGAGCCGTCACATGCCGGCGGCCGGGCGCCGGCGGCCGGGCGCCCAGCCGAGCGCCCTGACATGCGGCGGCCGAGCGCCCAGCTGAGCGCCCTTACATGCCAGCGGCCTAGCGCTCAGCTGAGCACCCTGACATGCCGGTGGCCGAGTGCCCAGTTCTTCTTTACAGTGCCGGCCAAGCGCCCAGCTGAGCGCCCTGACACGCCGGCGGCTGAGCGCTCAGCTGAGCACCCTGACATGCCGGCAGCCGAGCGCTCAGCTGAGAGCTGTCACATGCCGGCGGTCGGGTGCCCAGCCGAGCGCCTTGACGCGCCGGCAGCCGAGCGCTCAGCTGAGTGCCCTGACACGCCGGCGGCCGAGTGCCCAGACGAGCACCCTGACACGCCGGCGGCCGAGTGCCCAGCCGAGCGCCCTGACACGCCGGCGGCCGAGTGCCCAGCCGAGCGCCCTGACACGCCGGCGGCCGAGTGCCCAGCCGAGCGCCCTGACACGCCGGCGGCCGAGCGCCCAGCTGAGTGCCCTGACACGCCGGCGGCCGAGCACCCAGCTGAGTGCCCTGACATGCCGGCGGCCGAGCGCCCAGCTGAGAGCCGTCACATGCCGGCGGTCGGGCTCCCAGCCGAGCGCCCTGACATGCCGGCGGCCGAGCACTCAGCTGAGTGCCCTGACATGCCGGCGGCCGAGCGCCCAGCTGAGAGCCGTCACATACCGGCGGTTGGGCGCCCAGCCGAGCGCCCTGACACGCCGGCGGCCGAGCGCTCAGCTGAGTGCCCTGACATGCAGGCGGCCGAGCGCCCAGCTGAGAGCCATCACATGCCGGCGGTCGGGCGCCCAGCTGAGCGCCCTGTCACGCCGGTGGCCGAGCGCCCAGCTGAGCGCCCTGACATGCCGGCGGCCGAGCGCCCAGCTGAGAGCCGTCACATGCCGGCGGTCGGGCTCCCAGCCGAGCGCCCTGACATGCCGGCGGCCTAGCGCTCAGCTGAGTGCCCTGACATGCCGGCGGCCGAGCGCCCAGATGAGAGCCGTCACATGCCGGCGGTTGGGCGCCCAGCCGAACGCCCTGACACGCCAGCGGCCGAGCGCTCAGCTGAGTGCCCTGACATGCAGGCGGCCGAGCGCCCAGCTGAGAGCCATCACATGCCGGCGGTCGGGCGCCCAGCTGAGCGCCCTGACATGCCGGTGGCTGAGCGCCCAGCTGAGCGCCCTGACATGTCGGCGGCCGAGCGCCCAGCTGAGCGCCCTGACATGCCGGCGGCCGAGCGCCCACTGAGCGCCCTGACATGCCGGCGGCCGAGCGCTCAGCTGAGAGCTGTCACATGCCGGCGGTCGGGCGCTCAGCCGAATGCTCGGCCACCGAGAAATGTTGCAGTAATGTTGTCCGTGGTCCATCAGGACCACGGACAACATACAAAAACACGCAGCCTCAGTACCCTCATGTGCAGCAATCGCGGCAAGTCCCCATACGGTACGTTGCATGGAGACTTGCTGCGATTGCTGTGGGATTTTTTTCCAATAATAAGACATACCCCGAAAGTAAGACATAGTGGGACTTTTGGGGGTAAAAATGTAAGACACTGTCTTACTTTCAGGGAAACACGGTATGTGTCCCCTCTGCCCACAGGAAAAGCAGATGACAGAAGACCGAGGACCTGTGGTAGAGGAGGCCGCTTTGGACACCTCCATTGACTCCACGGAGTCGTCTACAGAGCTGGCTGGGAGACCTGTCCGGTGGAAGATAGGGACCAGACGCTTTTTAGGCCGGGTAGACGTGGGTGCCGAAGAGACCTCGAGCCTCCGTTCTGCCTGGTGGATATCTATGCGAGAAGCAACTTGAATCAAGGACTCTAAGGTGGCAGGCACCTCACTCGTGGCCAGTGCGTCTTTCACGAACCCTGCCAGGCCCTCCCAGAACACAGGGACAGGGACCTTATCCGGCCAGTCCAGCACTGCGGCGAGTGTCCTGAAGTGCACCGCAAAGTCCCCGACCGAAGCAGACGCTTGCCGAAGTCGTAGGAGCCGCAGCGCGGAGTCGTGGGTGTCTTGAGGCCCGAGGAACACCATTCTCATCTCCCCAAGATAAGCTGCAAGGTTATTCACCACCCGAGCTCCGCGCTCCCACAACGGCGTGGACCACTTCAGCGCTCTTCCTGTGAGCAGGGACTGGACGAAGGCTACCCTCGCCATCTCAGTAGCATAATGAGTGATGGACAGCTCCAAGTAGGTGGTGACCTGATTTATAAAACCACGGCACTCTGAGCTGTCCCCGCTAAAGCGCTCTGGAAACGCAAGGCGAGGTGACCTTCCGCCCAATACCACAGCCTGAGTAGCCGCCTGGGTGGCGACTGTTGCCAGAGCAGCCTTATCGGAGGAGGACTGCTCCACTGCTGCCAACCGTGACTCCAACTGCTGCACATAACGCAGCAACTGCTGCTGCTCTTCAGCCATAGCCAGACCTTTGGCGCGACCGTAATATTATGAGGGGGACCCGGGGAAGCGTGCCAAGATGGTATAGAGACAGCTTCCACCGGTCAAGGTCCACTGTGCGGTGTAGGGGACCGCTGCTATGGTTATTGAAGAGTGAGCGGGTTGCTGCTGACGATCGTCTGCTACGTCACAGACGATCTGCGTACACCGGACCGCCCTAACCCGTGAGGGTTGTATGGCACGGGGCTCACAGTTCGGTGTACTTGTTGCACGAGGAAGCACAGCGGTGCCCACGCACGTGTGCCCAGAGGAAAGTCACGGAAAAGTGGCACGAGGGTAGCACAGCGGTGCCCATGCACGTGTGCTTCAAGAACCAGGTGAGTCCGAAGGAGTCCCGAGGAGCTCACCGAGGGCAGGAACATGGCCTGCAAACAAGGTACTGCCGGGGCAGTAAGGGCAGGAACACTGCCTGCAAACAAGGTACTGCCGGAGCAGCAAGGGCAAAGCCCACAAGTAGACAAAAATGCCTGTACAGCGGCGTAGCAACACGCTGCCAGTCATCCAACAATAGAGGACGGTCGCGCGCCGCCATATTGGCAGGAGGAGCTTTTAAGGAGGCGCAGCTCCATCCAAGGGTGGGCGCAAGGCGGAGATGACTGCCTTGGCCCAAACAGGGTCCACGACGTCCCAGCCTGGCCAGTCAGGGTTCACCACATCACCAGCCTCGTCATCAAGCCGTGTGACATCAGTGGGCGATTTAGAACATGCCACGTAGTGCACATGCTCATCTTCCCGCCTCTGGGACATAGAAGCGGGATCCCCGGTTTCACAATGTGCAAGGATAACGGCAGTCTTGCTGCTTCCCTGAGCAGTTAAGCTCTGCACATTGCGTAGTCTCCCAGACCTTCGGTGCTGCTGAGCAGGAGGGCTCGTGGCAGGCAAGGAATAGGAGACCGCCTCATTCCCTGCAACAGGAGAACTACGAGGTGCAAAACTCCTGCTGCCTCTCTGAGCAGGCATCCCCTGTATATTGTGTAGTCTCCCAGACCTTTGGCGCTGCTGAGCAGGAGGGCTTGTGGCAGGCAAGGAATGGGAGACCACATCATTCCTTCCAACAGGGGAGCCACGAGGTGTAACACCTAACAATGTTACGGTACCACAACTTTTGTATTAGCATTTTTCTTAGTAGACATTTTTGGTCACTTCCAGGGCATACCAGCCCCTCTCCCCCCAGTGGCTGGTGTAGCTGACCATTTCTTCAGGCTCCAGATTGCTTCTAGGATGCTTCCAAGGAAGGTGCGGGGACACGTCCCGCCGGGACACATCTACCCCCGCTGCGAGGTCTGCTTCACAGATGAAACCCCATCCCTGCTCGGGGTCAAAGCGATCCACCAGACCGCGGCACCGTGGCAATTTTACATGTGAAGCAACGCTCCTCACTTGCTCCTTCTCTACCCGGTTGCGAGCGGCCAGCTCCTGTCGTCGCCTTTCTCTGGTAGCGATTTCCTGTTGCAATTCCTGACTGTGTCGCTCCCAGTAGGGGGCGTCGGCGTCCGGCCTCAACTCCCTAGCTGGTTCTGGCTTTGAAGGTACTACTGCGGCCCCAACAGCTGTCGGGATGCCACGCGGTAATGGAACCAGAAAATTGGAAGGTTCCACTCCCGCTGCTGGAAGTAGTGGGCCCGACTGCTCCGCAGCCGGGGTTGCAGGGTCCGGGTGCTCCGCCTCTAAGGACGGGCCCGGTGATACAGCCGGGTCTGATCTGTCCGGGCTCTAGGGACTCGCTGACGTGACTGGGACGACAGGAGACTTTGGGGCTGCTGCTGGAGCTTCATATGAAAATGCTGCAGGTTTTGCTGCCGGGATGGGTGATGGCAGCTCGGCATCTGCCGAGGACTGGGTAGGTGACAGTAGAGTGGTTGCCGCAAGCGGGTGCGGACTGGATCCCTCAGCCGCCATGGCCGGATTAAGGTAATCATCAGGGACTGGGTAACCGCTTACCCTTTCTTCACGTGGGAATTCGATCTCACGGGCTTGCACCGCTACCGCCAGACTCTTCATCTCTTCCCTCCAGTGATTCAGTGCATTCTCCTGCACAGCTGCTCTGTCTCTTCTTCAATCCAAGTCACGGTCCCGGGAACAGCACGTTCCGGTGACCAGCTCCGCTTCGCCATCTTGCCTCTGCGTTGTCCAGGAACAGTATGGCAGAGTCCTGGCGTCCCTGCTTCTTTTCCGCTTTCGCTACATTCAGGCACACCCCCCTCGGTTTTCTACCAGCACTCTTTCGCACGCTGTGGTCCTCTGGGAACTTCCGGTTTCTGTTTCAGGCTGAAGACTAAGGGCGGGGCTTCGGCTTTGCACGCTTTCCGAGGAAGATGGCGTTTTTGGCGCGAAAACAGCGGAAAAATGGCGAACATCACGGGAAAAAGAGTTTGGACTCCCGGACTTCACTTTTCAAGGCGCACGTCACCCAGGTTAGTGGGTCCTGCTCGCATCCTGTTCGTGATGCCAAGTTTTTTGGCGGTGTGCCGCCCCCGCGACAGCCGACGCTCTGCTCAGATCCAGATCCCAAACAAATTTACAACCAATATCAATTAAATAACCAGAAGGAGAGAATTCTGTGGTCAATCAGATTGAAAGATAGTACCACCACCCCATGATTATAATAAATGGATATACAACTGATTCAAGGATAGATATACCACCAATTCACACACAAACGAATCAGAGAGCAAGTTAGTAAAAGGTAAATCTTTATTGAAACCAAAGTAAAATAAGGAACAAGGGGTGTAATTACAAGACAGTGCACAAGGTGGCGTGCCTGAGCGGTGAAGGAAAAATCATAGTGTCCGATTGATAAATAATAAAACTCAATACAGCCTCAGGGAAAAGCCCAACACACAGGAGTAAGTTAAAGTATACAACCCCGTGGTGGGTAGTGATACCCAGGGTGACTGTAAATAAAGAGAAGTATAGAACTGGAGATCACTTTACTCACTGCTGAGATGACGCCAGGTCCCGCCTACGCACGTTTCGGCGCTAGCCTTCGTCAGGGTGGTTAGCGCCGAAACGTGCGTAGGCGGGACCTGGCGTCATCTCAGCGGTGAGTAAAGTGATCTCCGGTTCTATATTTCTATTTATTTACAGTCACTCTGGGTATCACTACCCACCACGGGGTTGTATACTTTAACTTATTCCTGTGTGTTGGACTTTTCCCTGAGGCTGTATTGAGTTTTATTATTTATCAATCGGACACTATGATTTTTCCTTCACCGCTCAGGCACGCCACCTTGTGCACTGTCTTGTAATTACACCCCTTGTTCCTTATTTTACTTTGGTTTCAATAAAGATTTACCTTTTACTAACTTGCTCTCTGATTCGTTTGTGTGTGAATTGGTGGTATATCAGATCCAGATCCGCAGTGGCTCGAGGGGTCTCCGGACCCGACGCGGGGTCGCGCGGCCTCTCGAAAATAAAAGGGGTGTTAAAAGGGTGGATTGAATAATGTTTGTGACGCCACCCACGGTTCGTGGTAAAGATTGGGATACCACCGCTGCTGCGTTTAGGGGAGAGGGGAGCGCCCGGGAGCGATGGAATGGCAGCTATTGATGTTAACCCCTCCGTGGGCAGGGGAAGGTGTCCCGGGGGCTCTGCGCTGGCAGGCTGGGGACTCGTTTTGAGCAAAGGGGCACAACGTACTCACACAGTCCAGAGATGCTGACACTGACACCAGGTAAACCAAAGTCTTGAACGCCCTGCAGCCTTAGTCCGAACACGTTGGGTCTGTGCCCTTTTGGCATTGCTGGTTGGTCTGAAGCCTTGTCCCTTGGCACCGTGTTTACACTTGGTGGATCCCTTTCACCTAGAACTACTCGGGTCCCGCTCACCTGCGTGGCTAGCAGGGTGAGCTTGCTCTCAGGGTTCATGCTAGCAGTGTGTCATGATGGAGGTTCCCCACTCTGGCTGGTGGCATTTGTTAGTGGGACTCCTGAACGGAAGCCTGGCAGAGGCTTATTGCACCATTGACTCACAGCAGAACCGGGATTACAACATTGTAAAGCGGACTATCCTGGATTACCATGCCATCACCCCAGACTCACATAGGGCACAGTTCCGAGACCTCCCATGCACCATGGGGGGATCGTTTAGGATGTATGCTTATAAGATGTCCCAGGCATGTCGGAGATGGCTGGAAGCGGAAGTCTCCTTCACTGTGGAAGACATTATACAGGTATTTCTTATAGAATAATTTCTTTACAAGTGTCCTTCAGAAATACGGGAATGGGTCAGAGAGCGCACGCCGTGCACCTTGGATGGAGCTGCAGCCCTGGCTGATGAGGCCCTTACTATCCGACCGCAATGGAGGGGGCTTATGGACAATACAGTCATATGAAAAAGTTTGGGCACCCCTATTAATGTTAGCCTTTTTTCTTTATAACAATTTGGGTTTTTGCTATTTCAGTGTCATATATCTAATAACTGATGGACTGAGTAATATTTCTGGATTGAAATGAGGTTTTTTGTACTAACAGAAAATGTGCAATCCACATTTAAACAAAATTTGACCGGTGCAAAAGTATGGGCACCCTTATCAATTTCTTGATTTGAACCCTCCTAACTACTTTTTACTGACTTACTAAAGCACTAAATTGGTTTTTTAACCTCATTGAGCTTTGAACTTCATAGGCAGGTGTATCCAATCATGAGAAAAGGTATTTAAGGTGGCCACTTGCAGGTTGTTCTCCTATTTGAATCTCCTATGAAGAGTGGCATCATGGGCTCCTCAAATCAACTCTCAAATGATCTGAAAACAAAGATTATTCAACATAGTTGTTCAGGGGAAGGATACAAAAAGTTGTCTCAGAGATTTAAACTGTCAGTTTCCACTGTGAGGAACATAGTAAGGAAATGGAAGAACACAGGTACAGTTCTTGTTAAGCCCAGAAGTGGCAGGCCAAGAAAAATATCAGAAAGGCAGAGAAGAAGAATGGTGAGAACAGTCAAGGACAATCCACAGACCACCTCCAAAGACCTGCAGCTTCATCTTGCTGCAGATGGTGTCAATGTGCATCGGTCAACAATACAGCGCACATTGCACAAGGAGAAGCTGTATGGGAGAGTGATGCAAAAGAAGCCGTTTCTGCAAGCACGCCACAAACAGTTGCCTGAGGTATGCAAAAGCACATTTGGACAAGCCAGTTACATTTTGGAAGAAGGTCCTGTGGACTGATGAAACAAAGATTGAGTTGTTTGGTCATACAAAAAGGCGTTATACATGGAGGCAAAAAAACAAGGTATTCCAAGAAAAGCACTTGCTACCCACAGTAAAATTTGGTGGAGGTTCCATCATGCTTTGGGGCTGTGTGGCCAATGCCGGCACCGTGAATCTTGTTAAAGTTGAGGGTCGCATGGATTCAACTCAGTATCAGCAGATTCTTGATAATAATGTGCAAGAATCAGTGACGAAGTTGAAGTTATGCAGGGGATGGATATTTCAGCAAGACAATGATCCAAAACACCGCTCCAAATCTACTCAGGCATTCATGCAGAGGAACAATTACAATGTTCTGGAATGGCCATCCCAGTCCCCAGACCTGAATATCATTGAACATCTGTGGGATGATGTGAAGCGGCTGTCCATGCTCGGAGACCATCAAACTTAACTGAACTGGAATTGTTTTGTAAATAGGAATGGTCAAATCCACCTTCATCCAGGCTCCAGGAACTCATTAAAAGTTACAGGAAGCGACTAGAGGCTGTGATTTTTGCAAAAGGAGGATCTACAAAATATTAATGTCACTTTTATGTTGAGGTGCCGATACTTATGCTCCGGTCAAATTTTGTTTAAATGCGGATTGCACATTTTCTGTTAGTACAATAAACCTCATTCAATCCAGAAATATTACTCAGTCCATCAGTTATTAGATATATGAAACTGAAATGGCAAAAACCCAAATTGTTATACAGAAAAAAGGTTAACATTAATAGGGGTGCCCAAACTTTTTCATATGACTGTAAGACACAGCCTGCTCCTGCTACTCGGCCCTCTCCAGTTATATCTGCCCTTCCAACCAGCCACAGGCTGATGACAACCACAGCTCACAATCCTGGGCTACAACAGTTCTGACCACGCCCTGGGGGAATCACAGGAGATGTTATGGGTTCGGGCAACCTGGGCACCTGCAATCCACTTGTCCCACAAAGACTCGGAGGGATCCCCACGCACCTCCATCTTGTCCGGTGCATTTTGTGCATTCTATCCTGCCTGAGGAAGAGTTACCACCACCTCCACCAGAATGTACCGCTGACCCCTGCACCATAGATGCCCCTGTTGGAGTGTATGGACTCCGGTCTTTGTCGCCAGGTTCTCCTATTTCCTTCTCCAGAATGCACCTTCAAAGGAGTACAATGCAGAGAAAATGTTATCGATGTGGACAGCCTGGGCATTTGCAAAACACTTGCCTTGCTGGTCGATTCAGGAATGATTTTGCACCAAATCGACCTGTTGGTTCTCTACACCTGAATACAAGGTGGGAAGAGTTCTCACCCCTTCAAATTGACTTGCCTAATGACCACTAGGTGTTTATGGGGTGCGAGCCACAACCCCGAGTTCCTCTTACCATCAAAGTAAGCACTTACAGGAGGTTGTGCTGGATGGACAGAGAGTCATTGGATTTTGTAACTCTGGGGCATGTCTCACAATATCTGATCCCCTGGTGGTTCGGCCAGAGGCGATACATCATGGACCAGGGATTGTTATTGAATTGGCTGGAGGACAAAAAAGGAATATTCCAAAGGCGACTGTGAATCTGGACTTTGGCTTTGGAGTCAAGCAATGTGTGGTTGGGGTGATGAGCGGCCTGCCTGCAGATATTCTCCTAGGAAATGATGTGGGAGATCTACAATGTTGATTTGTGGGTGCAGGAAACACAGTTTGAGTGAAGGACACAAAGAGAAGCTTGTCCTTCCAACCCTACTGCTGTACAAGAGACTATCTACAGCTTCTCCATCCAATACAAACGTGGAAGTCAACACCAGAAAGCTGATGGACTGGACTGTCCCGGCAAGAAGACCCATAGACTATTTACAGCTGAGCAACATGGACTTAAGTGAGATGGCCAGAGGTCTGTGGAGACCTCATGGCATACTCACTTATTCAAAAGGAGGGAGAGGTTGTGATGGTGGGATATGGGGGGAGGTGTATCTTGCTGTACAGATTCCTATTTTAAGCTTTATTTGTACTGCTTCTGTGTACATTTCTATTGTTTGTAAGTAATCACCCCCTATAGTGCAAGGTTATAGCCTCTTGAGGCATGTCCGTTCCTGGGTGTAGGGCGAGGTGGGCCTAGAGTCCAGCCAACTGTAAACCTTTTGCTTGCCTGGGAGATTCAGTCAATCTGTTGGGAACTTGAAGTGAGAAGGAAGAAGATTGATCCTCTGAGAGAAGCTGGGGCTTCTTCGGGAGACCTCGACATTTATTTATCGCTTAACGGACTATATTCGTGTTGCTACACTATTTTACCCTCTATATGGTGGATTGTTAAGGACCATTTGATTTGCTTGGAATAAATGCTCTTTGGATTGTGCCATCTCTCGCTCTGTTGATTGTGTGATATGGGAGAAGGACCCCGTGACAATTCCCAACAAACACCATGTTACAGTCTTGCTGATCCGACACCACCATGAAAAAACTAAACACCAAGGTAGGCAAATTATTGAGGGCATGTTACGGTCTGCAGGCCTCTGGATTATTGGAATGAAGAGATGTGTAGCACAAATACTGTACGACTGTGTGCACTGCCGTAAATGAGGGGAAAACAACTGTACCAACAAATGGCTGACTTGCCTAAAGACAGACGGTCTACAGAGCCACCCTTCACTTAAGTTGGCCTAGATATCTTCGGGACATGGATGGTGTCTACATGCAGAACTTGCAGCTGCCACACAAACAGAGAGCGTTGCGCTGTTGCCCGTCGAGAGCGTTCCTATGGATGAACGCTACCAGACCTGAACTTCGGGTCATCCTTCTTGTTTTGACTCAATTGATGTTTGTTTTTGCATTTAACATGCCTTTCCTTTCAGGTTATATTATGGACTCAATAGTGAAATCCCCAAAAGTGAATTTCAGACTGGGAGTGTTCTGTTCCTACCTGTTTTCTTTAAAACCTTTACTGATATATCTACTGTTATTTAATTAATGTTCATGCTTGTCCTTTGCTGCCATCTACTGGTCAGACCATTCTGTTCTCCTAGTTCCTTTTAGTCCAGCCTGTGGGAGTGCTTTCAGCCCTACATGTGACCTCACATCCTGGCTCCAAGTTACTTTCACTTTGAGTCAGTGCATCATGAGGAGCACATCTCTGTCCTTTGGGCTTCAGAAAGGAAAAGTTTTTGACCAGTAGCGGTCTAAGACAACCATCACAAGACTACCACATTGACAGCCACTTGAACCACTGTATTGCTGCACATTTTCGTTCATGGAGGAAAAAATAAACCACCGTTGCTTCACCTCAGCGTGTGTACATTTGAATCCATCCACCCTGGAGAGCTCTGGTCATGTCTGCCCCACCTAGTGGAAACGAAGGTAAGACTCCTCACATCTCTACCCAACTACCTGCCTTCAATTGCCTCTAAGTGGGGACATAATATATACTGCACAGTACCACTTCTCCTGTCCTGTATACTGGGTGTAATCCTCAGTATCCGTATTATTCTGTATATATACACTGCACAGTACCACTTCTCCTATTGTACCATACACCCATAGCCATCACATGATCAGCATTTTTGGATTGATCACTATTGAAATATTTTCTGTGAAGACGATTGAATATTGATCAAATATGAAGCCTTTTTAATCAGTAATAGAAGCATTAGTACAGACACAGGTACAGTATATAGACAGATGATTCCCTCCATGGATTATACATAGAATGAAATTACAAACCATAAGCTACAGTGTATAAAGCGGTCAGCCATATTGTTATACGTGGCTGGGGGACTCGTGGCTTCCAGGATGATACATGATTAGCCCTAGGCTATCTTGCAGCATCTGGCTGATGTCCAGTCGATGATACTGCACTGACAGTGGCAGCTTCTCTGATTTCGGATGTCCCATGACCCACACGCCATCCCACAGGAACAAGAGAAAGGGATGAAATCTACATGGAAAAAGAAAGATCATTATACACAAGGTCATATATCAACTGCAGAAATCTGTGGAATAAAGAAATTACAAGCAGGAGAACACCGAGCAGATCCGTGTTGCACATGTCTACATCTGTGTGATGTTACTAGAGAATATATGCTATGCATTCTGTGGAGACACGGGGCTCAGTGGGTGCTCTCGTCCGCTAAAACCCGCCGCCTTTAGAAAGACAGCGTGGCTCAGGGCTCATCCCAACTGAACGCCGGCCTCCTTAACCATGGGCGGAACACTACTCAGACAACACAGGGTGAGGGAACCACAATAATTAGACTTTATTGGATCCCCAAACAATTAACGGCACATAACACATAACCAGCAAAACCACAGAATGTTACAGGGAACAGAGTCTCACCCTTCCGTTGGCTCACCAGGGATTTAGAATGTCCATGCCTCAGCTGTTCCAGGGCTAATTACTTCAATCCAGCAGCACCCCGCTTTTGGCGGGCACCCACCGAGAAAGGAATAATGCCAGATTTACGAAGCTGTGTGAGCTCTGCAAAGTCTGTAACAGGTGACTGAACTGGCCCAACCTGAGTGTCCTCCTTAGGTAGTCCTGGTATGATGATACAATCCTGGCAGCCGGAGTCGAAACCCCTAGACTGTGTGGATATGGTCTCCAACCGGAACTGGAGTCCCTAGATTGAAGCCATAGGATATCCTAGATCCATCAGCATCCATCAACCTTCATCTACCTGGTGGCTTAAAGAAATCCTCTCTTATAGCCACAGCCCTCCCTCTGGGCACACTGCGTCCTCATCGATTGGATGGACAAGATCGCCTCTCCCATTGCATGCATCTCAAGCTGCATGGACAATGTTCATCCAAATGATGACTACAGAAAGACTGAGGGTATCTACATGTAGTCTGGAATGCATAGACTAGATAATGGCTACTAAGGTAATCACAATAGCAATACACAACTACAATACAATGATTACTGGAAGAGTCTGGAGAAACAATAGCTAAGCAAACATGACTTAGCACACATAAGAACAATACGTCTGGCTGAATGTTAAGAAACTTTATCCCATGAGTGGCATTGGGTGTCCATGTCGTCACATCTAGCTCTGTGTGTGATGTCACTGGGGAGTTCTCTGTTGCTCATGTCTAGCTCTGTGTGTAATGTCACTGGGGAGTTCCCTGTTGCTCATGTCTAGCTCTGTGTGTGATGTCACTGGGGAGTTCCCTGTTGCTCATGTCTAGCTCTGTGTGTGATGTCACTGGGGAGTTTCCTGTTCATGTCTAGCTCTGTGTGTGATGTCACTGGGGAGTTTCCTGTTGTTCATGTCTAGCTCTGTGTGTGATGTCACTGGGGAGTTTCCTGTTGCTCATGTCTAGCTCTGTGTGTGATGTCACTGGGGAGTTCCCTGTTGCTCATGTCTAGCTCTGTGTGTGATGTCACTGGGGAGTTCTCTGTTGGTCATGTCTAGCTCTGTGTGTGATGTCACTGGGGAGTTCTCTGTTGCTCATGTCTAGCTCTGTGTGTAATGTCACTGGGGAGTTCCCTGTTGCTCATGTCTAGCTATGTGTGTGATGTCACTGGGGAGTTCCCTGTTGCTCATGTCTAGCTCTGTGTGTGATGTCACTGGGGAGTTTCCTGTTCATGTCTAGCTCTGTGTGTGATGTCACTGGGGAGTTTCCTGTTGTTCATGTCTAGCTCTGTGTGTGATGTCACTGGGGAGTTTCCTGTTGCTCATGTCTAGCTCTGTGTGTGATGTCACTGGGGAGTTCTCTGTTGATCATGTCTAGCTCTGTGTGTGATGTCACTGGGGAGTTCTCTGTTGTTCATGTCTAGCTCTGTGTGTGATGTCACTGGGGAGTTATCTGTTGCTCATGTCTAGCTCTGTGTGTGATGTCACTGGGGAGTTCCCTGTTGTTCATGTCTAGCTCTGTGTGTGATGTCACTGGGGAGTTCTCTGTTGCTCATGTCTAGCTCTGTGTGTGATGTCACTGGGGAGTTCTCTGTTGCTCATGTCTAGCTCTGTGTGTGATGTCACTGGGGAGTTCTCTGTTGTTCATGTCTAGCTCTGTGTGTGATGTCACTGGGGAGTTCTCTGTTGCTCATGTCTAGCTCTGTGTGTGATGTCACTGGGGAGTTCTCTGTTGTTCATGTCTAGCTCTGTGTGTGATGTCACTGGGGAGTTCTCTGTTGCTCATGTCTAGCTCTGTGTGTGATGTCACTGGGGAGTTCTCTGTTGCTCATGTCTAGCTCTGTGTGTGATGTCACTGGGGAGTTCTCTGTTGGTCATGTCTAGCTCTGTGTCTGATGTCACTGGGGAGTTCTCTGTTGTTCATGTCTAGCTCTGTGTGTGATGTCACTGGGGAGTTCTCTGTTGTTCATGTCTAGCTCTGTGTGTGATGTCACTGGGGAGTTCTCTGTTGCTCATGTCTAGCTCTGTGTCTGATGTCACTGGGGAGTTCTCTGTTGTTCATGTCTAGCTCTGTGTGTGATGTCACTGGGGAGTTCTCTGTTGCTCATGTCTAGCTCTGTGTGTGATGTCACTGGGGAGTTCTCTGTTGGTCATGTCTAGCTCTGTGTGTGATGTCACTGGGGAGTTCTCTGTTGCTCATGTCTAGCTCTGTGTGTGATGTCACTGGGGAGATTCCTGTTGCTCATGTCTAGCTCTGTGTGTGATGTCACTGGGGAGTTTCCTGTTGCTCATGTCTAGCTCTGTGTGTGATGTCACTGGGGAGTTTCCTGTTGCTCATGTCTAGCTCTGTGTGTGATGTCACTGGGGAGTTTCCTGTTGCTGATGTCTATCTATGATGTGTGATGTCACTGGGGAGGGCACATATATCATGCCTCTAATAATTCTTCATCCCCTATGTTGAGCAGGGGTAGGAGCAGAATGTGTAATATGAATATCTGAAAAATCCTGCCAGGTAAGGACTGAGGAGTCTGGTGCTGTGACCTGATTCCTCCTACACATGGGGTCACTGCAGATGGTTTGTGCATTGTACCTCGTGGGCAGGGGGCCAGGGATCCTTTCTTGTGAACATTAATGCACACAATGTTACTTTTCTCCTTGGGTTTCGCAGCTGAAATAAAGAAGAACATTGAAATTAGGTTCCATGTTAAAAAGCAGCGCATCAAGGAGGGTGGAGGAGATTAATTTACTTGAGTAGTACGGTGGCTCACTGGTTAGCCCAGTGTCATGGCTGAGTGATTAGCACTGTATCTTTACAGCAACAACTTTACAACATTTACCAGTGTGTTACAAATCTGTTTACTGTATAAAAACACATATATATTTTATATATATATATATATATATATATATCCCACCCACAATAATAGTTACCGTATATTATATACATAATAAATTAGGTGAAAAATATGGATATATATGTAGACCATGTTCTTGATCAAGCACCACATAACAGATAACCATAAAAAAAAGTGCACTCGAGACTAGTGTTAAGCCACCTCGTAGTGTTCGAGTTCGGTTCGGTTCGTCGAATGGCGGCTTAGTTCGGCGAACGTTCAACGAACACGTTCGAACCCCATTGAAAACAATGGGAGACAAACACATTTATACATATACACATACAGTTAATAAACATTGCCATTACACTTACAGGTCCCCGCGACGCGTCCTACAGACTCTGTCTCCCGCCGCTTCTCCTTCCGATCATCGCTGCGCCCTCCCGGTATCCAGCACTGATGATAGGACCTTCCATGACGTCGTCATAGCATGTGACCAGTCACATGTCTATTATCTCATTAGATACAGACTGGTCACATGGCTAGACGTCATGCTAGGTCCTGTCAGTACATCTCTCTGGTACGCGGTACTCGTTTGAGCATCTCTGTGTACCGGCGAGACGCTTGGACACATGCTTGACTCCTCGATCCTACATGTCGGCGCTCTTTACAGAGTCCGCCCACATGCAGGAACTGGATGCCACAGCCGGTGAATAGCGGCACCGGAAAAAAGGTGATCGGAGATCACCATTGCTATAGTAATCCGCCTGTCAGATTACTATAGCAACGGTGGCAGTGGTGACGTCACCGCTTACAACCCGCAGCCTCTGCTCACTCACTGAGTGATTAGACTGCACAGGAGCACCAGCGGCTTCCTCCCATGCAGTGCTGTTTGATGTAGCAGAGCTGCATGGGTTGAAGGAGGAAGAAGACAAAAGACCAGGATCGTGGAGGGGTGAGAGGGAGTAATAAACATGGAGTCTCTAAGTGTGTCTGTGTATTTTTCTATTAAAGTATTTTTTCTCTGTGTGGTTTCTTTTTTTTTTTTAACCCTTTATTGGAGATTCTAAATGGCCGGGTCAAACTTGCCTGACATTAAGAATCTGTGGCTTAATACTAGTTAGTAAAACAAAGCTAGTATTAACCCATTATTACCTAGCGAGCCACCCGTCACCAGGGCAGCTGGAGGAGTTGGATTCAGCACCAGATGATGGCTCTTCTATTAAAGCGCCATTTTCCGGGGAGGCTGCGGACTGCAATTCGCAGCAGAGGGGCCCAGAAAGCTCGGGCCAACCTGTGCTGCGGATTCCAATCCCCAGCTGCCTAATTGTACCTGGCTGGACACAAAAATGGGGCGAAGCCCATGTCGTTTGTCTTTTTAATTATTTCATGAAATTCCCTATATTTTTTAGTTCCCAGCGGGGTACAAATAGGCAGCTGGGAGTTGGGGGCAGCCGTACCTGCCTGCTGTACCTGGCTAGCATACAAAAATATGGCAAAGTCCACGTCATTTTTTTGGTGGGCAAAAAACTCCTGCATACAGTCCTGGATGGAGTTTGGTGAGCCTCGTTGTGTGTGTTTATTTACTTTCACTTACAGGTTAATCATGGAAGGTATCTCGGTATTGCACCCCGATTGCCACCGCACCAGGGCAATTCGGGATGAGCCTGGTAGAGTCCTGGGACTGTCGCATCTAATGGATGCGGCAATTCCGGATGGCTGCTGGCTGATATTGTTAGGGTGGTGGGCTCCCCATAACGTGGCGCTCCCCATCATGACAATACCAGCCTTCAGCCGTGTGGCTTTATCTTGGCTGGTATCAAAATTGGGGTGGGACTGCAGGTTGTTTTTTTTTTAAATTATTTATTTATTTTATTTTACTGCACGATATAGACACGCCAACCAGCGGCTGTGATTGGTTGCAGTGAGACAGCTTTCACTCAGCGTGGGGGCATGTCTGAATGCAACCAATCATGGGTGCCGGTGGGCGGGGAAAGCAGGGAATACCAGATTGAATAATGAGCGGCAGCCATTTTCAAATGTGCCGAGACGCGCGTAGGGAAGGTTTGTGGTTCCACGTTCAATGTATTAGTTCAATGTATTGTGAGGTTTGCAATTGGTGTATATTTACTTCTCATCTCCCTTTTTATATAATTGATAAATTTTTCTTCACGAGAGAGAAAACAAAAAAATGAATCCGGATGATTTGATTCAGGTAATAAGTACAGATTTATGAATTCATTTCTGGATAATTATTTGGATTCCACTGATTTTATACCTTTTTGCGAGTAATTTATATATATTTCTAGATTTGATAAATCAGCCAATTTATGTAATTTATTCATGGTTATCCTTGGGCATGGTGCATAATAATTGTATATTACATTTTTTGCTACTAGTTAACATATTATAATTCTATATTTATATATTTATTCTTGTTTTTGGGCAAATTGAGTGAAAACTATTTAAACAGTAGATCATATTTAATTTTGTATCCATTAGTGTGGAGCCATTGTGTTTTTTGTGATTTATATTGATATTTTACATTTTAATAAATTCAAAAACTATTTTAAATTTTCAATAAAATATTTTATTACAATTTATGGTCTGGAGTGCACTTTTTTGTTTTTATGGTTATTTACCAGTGTGTGCATAGGTTTCCTTTTACAGGTAAAAGACAAGCGTGGAGAATGTACAGTCTTAAGGGAATTTAGATTGTGAGCTCTTTGGGGACAGTGGTGGTGATTTTGTCTGTACTGCGCTGCGGAACTGATGGCGCTATATGAGTGAGTAAAATGAATAAATACATGTACTGACCCATTGAACTCATGAGATTCTTGAGGGTGGGATCATCTTTGCTAACACATTCTGCTGGACAGTAGCTGTGGACAGAGACCACCACTATGGACAGGATGATGAGGGTCAGACTCTGCTTCATTCTCAGCATTTCCGACTGAAGTGTCAGCTCTGGGGTCCTGCGAGTGGGAAAACCTAGAAACATAGAACCCGAGTATATGAGAACACGATGTAGCCTCGTCCTTCTAACAGCTATGTAGACATTGAGTTAAGAAAGAAAAATATATATAACACTAAAAACAGATGTAATAAAGTGCAATGGCAAGGGTAAAAAAAAGTGACTGCAAAGTGCAAAAGGAGCTCTACATATAGTATACTGCGGTCGGTGGCATAAGTGTCCGCGTCTTCCTCATAAGCACATAATGGCTGAGCAGGTCCTGATGTGTCCACATAATAGCCCACACAGGGACAAATGAGAAGAAACAGTAAATGACAAAGATAGATCAAACAATCCACATCACCTCAGATGCTTGCACCCAACGAGCGTTTCGCCATCGCTTCAACAGGGAGTAGATACATTGTACAATTGTAGAAAAACAAAATGTATTCTAGGAACGTCCCCATTGTGTGCACAACACATCATTCATGCCAATCTGATTCATTTACAAATTGACTGCAGCTTAACATTGTTTGATAAAGGCCACAAGGTGTGAATGAACCTAGTGTGTATGCGAGTCCAGCACTGCTCATGCAATCCCCCGCCAACATATATGTAAGTCAAGCCAACATTCTTGCAAGCCCCCAGCCAGCATGTATGCGAGTCTAGCCAATGGGCATGCAAGCCCCTAGCCAGGGTGTATGCGAGTCTAGCCAATGGGCGTGCAAGCCCCCAGCGAGCGTGGATGAGAGTCCAGCCAACATTCATTCAAGCCCTCAGCCAGCGCGTATGCGAGTCCAGCCAACATTCATGTAAGCCCGCAGTCAGCGTGTGTGGGAGTCCAGCCAATGAGCATTCAAAACCCCAGCACAATTGATATGTAAGACTCCAGCCAGTGTGTATGCAAGTCTAGCCGATAGGCATGCAAGCCGCCAATGAGCGTGGATGAGAGTCCAGCCAACATTTATGCAAGCCCCCAGCCAGCAGGTATGCAAGTCCAGCCAACATTCATGCAAATGGTCATTTAACATGTATGGAAGCCCAACCAACAGAAATATAAATTCCCAATGAATGTCTCCCCAAGCAAACCTGTGACCAACCCCAGAACATGTGTATGCAAATCCACAGCCAAGGTGTGAAAAACCCCAGCTACATACAGATGCATCTCAATAAATTAGCATATCTAAACGTTAATTTCTTTCAGTAATTCAATACAAACAAACGCATATATTATAGAGTCATTACACACAGAGGGCTCTATTTCACGTGTGTATTATATATTATATAGAGTCATTACACACAGAGGGATCTATTTCACATGTTTATTATATATTATATATAGTCATTACACACAGAGGGCTCTATTTCACGTGTGTATTATATATTATATAGCGTCATTACACACAGAGGGCTCTATTTCACGTGTGTATTATATATTATATATAGTCATTACACACAGAGGGGTCTATTTCACGTGTGTATTATATGTTATATAGAGTCATTACACACAGAGGGATCTATTTCACGTGTGTATTATATATTATATAGAGAGTCATTACACACAGAGGGATCTATTTCATGTGTGTATTATATATTATATAGAGTCATTACACACAGAGGGCTCTATGTCACGTGTGTATTATATATTATATAGCGTCATTACACACAGAGGGCTCTATTTCACGTGTGTATTATATATTATATAGAGTCATTACACACAGAGGGATCTATTTCACGTGTGTATTATATATTATATAGAGTCATTACACACAGAGGGGTCTATTTCACGTGTGTATTATATGTTATATAGAGTCATTACACACAGAGGGATCTATTTCACGTGTGTATTATGTTATATAGTCATTACACACGGAGGGATCTATTTCACGTGTTTATTATATGTTATATAGAGTCATTACACCCAGAGGGATTTATTTCACGTGTGTATTATATGTTATATAGTCATTACACACGGAGGGACCTATTTCACGTGTGTATTATGTTATATAGAGTCATTACACACAGAGGGATCTATTTCATGTGTGTATTATATATATTATAGAGAGTCATTACACACAGAGGGATCTATTTCATGTGTGTATTATATATTATATAGAGAGTCATTACACACAGAGTGATCTATTTCATGTGTGTATTATATATTATATAGAGTCATTACACACAGAGGGATCTATTTCATGTGTGTATTATATATTATATAGAGTCATTACACACAGAGGGATCTATTTCACGTGTTTACTATATATTATATAGAGTCATTACACACAGAGGGATCTATTTCATGTGTGTATTATATATTATATAGTCATTACACACAGAAGGATCTATTTCATGTGTGTATTATATATTATATAGTCATTACACACAGAGGGATCTATTTCATGTGTGTATTATATATTATATAGAGTCATTACACACAGAGGGATCTATTTCATGTGTGTATTATATATTATATAGAGTCATTACACACAGAGGGATCTATTTCATGTGTGTATTATATATTATATAGAGTCATTACACACAGAGGGATCTATTTCACATGTTTATTATATATTATATAGAGTCATTACACACAGAGTGATCTATTTCACATGTTTATTATATATTATATAGAGTCATTACACACAGAGGGATCTATTTTTCGTGTTTATTTCTGTTAATATTGAGGATTGTGGCTTGCAGACAACGAAAACCCGAAAGTAATTATCTCAGAAAATTAGGAAGCCTTTGTAGGTGTTTTGTGGTAAATGTTGTAAGCGTTTAAAAGGCTCACTTAGTCCTGTTTCACATATCAGTGAAAAACACGGACATTTTTCACTGACGTGTAAGAAACGCCTATGTCCCTCTGTGTTCTGTGATTCATGGCACACGTGTGTTCTCCATGTGCTATCCGTGATCCGCGTCCGTCATCCATGATTGCACATGGAGATATACTCACCTGTCCCCGCTCCTGCTGTCCATGGTGCTGAACTCTTCGGCTCTGCTGTGTTTCCACCTCCGCTGCAGCTACTTCCGGGTCGGCTGTGGCTGCATACATGAATATGCATGACCATAATGAGCCGGATCTGAAGCAGAGGCAGCAGAGGCCGGAGACAGCGGCGCTGGAGAAGGGGAGTTTAAAATGTTTCTTATTTTCAATGTTTTTATTTTTCTGGTACGTGTTTCACGGATCACACCATAGTGGTCTGTGTGACATCAGTGATGCCAGAAATAAACGGAAATACTGCAATCACAGGCACGCATGTACACCGCATGGAAACGCGGTCCGTGAAAAATCACTGGTATGTGCACAGACCCATTGATTGTAATGGTCTCTGTTTGTCCGTGATTGTAGTACATATAATAGCTAGCACATACCTACCAAAATGACTGACGTGTGAAGGGAGCCTTAGTCTGGTTCAGTAGGCTATACAATCATGAGGAAGACTGCTGACTGGAAAGATGTCCAGAAGGCAGTCACTGACACTCCACAAGGAGGGTAAGCCACAAAAAGGTCATTGTTAAAGAAGCTGGCTGTTCAGAGTGATGTGCCCAAGCAGATTAATGAAAGTTGAGTGGAAGGAAAAAGTGTGGTAGGAAAAGGTGCAGAAGCAACCGGGATAACAGAAGTCTTGATAGGATTGTTAAGAAAAGGCCATTAAAATATTTGGGTGATATTCACAAGGAGTGAAAGCTGCTGGAGTCAGTGCTTCTAGAGTCACCGCACACAGACGTATCCAGGACATGGGCCACAAGTGTCGCATTCCTTGTGTCACCGCTCATGACCAATAGACAACGCCAGAAGCGTCTTACCTGGGCCAAGGAGAAAAGCACTGGACTATTCTCAGTGTCCGAGGTGCTGTTTTCAGATGAAAGTAAATGTTACATTTCATGTGGAAATCGCGGTCCCAGAGTCTGGAGGAAGAGTGGAGGCCACAATCCAAGCTGCTGAGGTCTAGTGTGAGGTCTCCACAATCAGCGATGGTTTGGGCCATGTCCTCTGCTGGTGTAGCTCCACTGTGTGTTATCAAGACCAAGGTCAGTGCAGCGTCTACCAGGACATTTTATACCACTTCATGCTTCCCTCGGCTGACAAGCTTTCTGGAGATAAAATGCCATTTTACAGCAGGAGTTGTCCCCTGTCCACACTGCCAAAAGTACCAATATCTGGCTTACTAACCACAGTATCACTGTGCTCAATTGGCCAGCAAACTCTCCTGACCTAAACCCCATAGAGAACCTATGAGACACCAGAGCCAGCAATGCAGACGAGCTGAAGACAGCTATCAAAGCAACCTGTGCTTCCATAACACCTCAGCAGTGCCACAGGCTGATCACCTCCAGGCCACATTGCCGCATTGATGCAGGAATTCATGCAAAAGGAGCCGCGACCAAGTATTGAGGCATTTACTGGACAGACTTTTCAGGAGGCGTCAACATTTCTGAGGGTAACATCATTTATTCAGTTGGTCTTATATAATATTCTAATTTTCTGAGATAACGACTTTTCGGTTTTCATTGGCTGTAACCCATAACCATCAACATTACCAGAAATAAACACATGAAATAGATCCCTCTGTGCGTAATGACTCTATATAATATATAGGAATAGATCCCTCTTTGTGTAATGACTCTATATAATATATAGGAATAGATCCCTCTGTGTGTAATGACTCTATATAATATATAGGAATAGATCCCTCTGTGTGTAATGACTCTATATATAATATATAGGAATAGAGCCTTCTGTGTGTAATGACTATATAATATATAGGAATAGATCCCTCTGTGTGTAATGACTCCATATAATATATAGTAATAGATCCCTCTGTGTGTAATGACTCTATATAATATGTAGGAATAGATCCCTCTGTGTGTAATGACTTTATACAATATATAGGAATAGATCCCTCTGTGTGTAATGACTCTATATATAATATATAGAAATAGATTCCTCTGTGTGTAATGACTCTATATAATATATAGGAATAGATTCCTCTTTGTGTAATGACTATATAATATATAGGAATATATCCCTTTGTGTGTAATGACTTTATACAATATATAGGAATAGATCCCTCTGTGTGTAATGACTCTATATATAATATATAGGATTAGATCCCTCTGTGTGTAATGACTTTATATAATATATAGGAATAGAGCCTTTTTTGTAATGCCTATATAATGTATAGGAATAGATCCCTCTCTGTGTGTAATGACTCTAAATAATATATAGGAATAGATCCCTCTGTGTGTAATGAATCTACATAATATATAGAATAGATCCCTCTGTGTGTAACGACTCTATATAATATATAGGAATAGATTCCTCTTTGTGTAATGACTCTATATAATATATAGGAATAGATCCCTCTGTGTGTAATGACTCTATATAATATATAGGAATAGATCCCTCTGTGTGTAATGACGCTATATAATATATAGGAATAGATCCCTCTGTGTGTAATGACTCTATATAATATATAGGAATAGATCCCTCTGTGTGTAATGACTGTATATAATATATAGGAATAGATCCCTCTGTGTGTAATGACTCTATATATAATATATAGGAATAGAGCCTTCTGTGTGTAATGACGCTATATAATATATAGGAATAGATCCCTCTGTGTGTAATGACTCTATATAATATATAGGAATAGATCCCTCTGTGTGTAATGACTCTATATAATATATAGGAATAGATCCCTCTGTGTGTAATGACGCTATATAATATATAGGAATAGATCCCTCTGTGTGTAATGACGCTATATAATATATAGGAATAGAGCCATCTGTGTGTAATGACGCTATATAATATATAGGAATAGATCCCTCTGTGTGTAATGACTCTATATAATATATAGGAATAGATCCCTCTGTGTGTAATGACTGTATATAATATATAGGAATAGATCCCTCTGTGTGTAATGACTCTATATATAATATATAGGAATAGATCCCTCTGTGTGTAATGACGCTATATAATATATAGGAATAGATCCCTCTGTGTGTAATGACTCTATATAATATATAGGAATAGATCCCTCTGTGTGTAATGACTCTATATAATATATAGGAATAGATCCCTCTGTGTGTAATGACTCCATATAATATATAGTAATAGATCCCTCTGTGTGTAATGACTCTATATAATATGTAGGAATAGATCCCTCTGTGTGTAATGACTCTATATATAATATATAGAAATAGATTCCTCTGTGTGTAATGACTCTATATAATATATAGGAATAGATTCCTCTTTGTGTAATGACTATATAATATATAGGAATATATCCCTTTGTGTGTAATGACTTTATACAATATATAGGAATAGATCCCTCTGTGTGTAATGACTCTATATATAATATATAGGATTAGATCCCTCTGTGTGTAATGACTTTATATAATATATAGGAATAGAGCCTTTTTTGTAATGCCTATATAATGTATAGGAATAGATCCCTCTCTGTGTGTAATGACTCTAAATAATATATAGGAATAGATCCCTCTGTGTGTAATGAATCTACATAATATATAGGAATAGATCCCTCTGTGTGTAATGACTCTATATAATATATAGGAATAGATCCCTCTGTGTGTAATGACGCTATATAATATATAGGAATAGATCCCTCTGTGTGTAATGACTCTATATAATATATAGGAATAGATCCCTCTGTGTGTAATGACTTTATACAATATTTAGGAATAGATCCCTCTGTGTGTAATGACTCTAATATATAGGAATAGATCCCTCTGTGTGTAATGAATCTACATAATATATAGGAATAGATCCCTCTGTGTGTAATGACTCTATATAATCTATAGGAATAGATCCCTCTGTGTGTAATGACTCTATATAATCTATAGGAATAGATCCCTCTGTGTGTAATGACGCTATATAATATATAGGAATAGATCCCTCTGTGTGTAATGACTCTATATAATATATAGGAATAGATCCCTCTGTGTGTAATGACTCTATATAATATATAGGAATAGATCCCTCTTTGTGTAATGGCTCTATATAATATATAGGAATAGATCCCTCTGTGTGTAATGGCTCTATATAATATATAGGAATAGATCCCTCTGTGTGTAATGACTCTATATAGTATTTAGGAATAGATCCCTCTGTGTGTAATGACTCTATATAATATATAAGAATAGATCCCTCTGTGTGCAATGACTATATAATATATAGGAATAGATCCCTCTGTGTGTAATGACTCTATATAATATATAGGAATAGATCCCTCTTTGTGTAATGACTCTATATAATATATAGGAATAGATCCCTCTGTGTGTAATGGCTCTATATAATATATAGGAATAGATCCCTCTGTGTGTAATGACTCTATATAGTATTTAGGAATAGATCCCTCTGTGTGTAATGACTCTATATAATATATAAGAATAGATCCCTCTGTGTGCAATGACTATATAATATATAGGAATAGATCCCTCTGTGTGTAATGACTCTATATAATATATAGGAATAGATCCCTCTTTGTGTAATGACTCTATATAATATATAGGAATAGATCCCTCTGTGTGTAATGGCTCTATATAATATATAGGAATAGATCCCTCTGTGTGTAATGACTCTATATAGTATTTAGGAATAGATCCCTCTGTGTGTAATGACTCTAATAGATGCGTTTCCCTTTTTATATTGAATTACTGAAATATATTAACTTTTTGATGATATTCTAATTTATTGAGATGCAACATATACAATATATATATATAATATTAGTCTAGCCAACAAGTATGTAAGCGGACTCCCCTGCAGCACTGGAGGAGTCCGCTCCACACTGCACAGCACAGTCACCCGGACAGTGAATAACATGACAGTTACCCAACACCAGCAGGAGCGACCCTATGACAGCTCTTCTGGGCTGATTCCAGAACCTCAGCTCTAGGTCTATTCTGTGCAATGCATAAGGCTGATCACTCACCTGCTGCTCCTGAGGAAGAGGTGCGATGCTCTGCACTGAGAGGACAGGACAATGATCTCCTCCCAGAGGTGACAGCCTTATATATAAATACCATCCACATACAGGAGGAGGCGCCTGGAGGAAGAAAACAGGAGAAACACTCCCCACACCGAAAGCTGCAATGCTCTGCACAGGGAGAGAGGAGAGATGCTCTGCACAGGGACAGAGGAGAGATGCTCTGCACAGGGAGAGAGGAGAGATGCTCTGCACAGGGGGAGAGGAGAGATGCTCTGCACAGGGAGAAAGAGGAGAGATGCTCTGCACAGACAGGAGAGATGCTCTGCACAGGGAGAGAGGAGAGATGCTCTGCACAGGGAGAGAGGAGATGCTCTGCACAGGGAGAGAGGAGAGATGCTCTGCACAAGGAGAGAGGAGAGATGCTCTGCACAGGGAGAAAGAGGAGAGATGCTCTGCACAGGGAGAAAGAGGAGAGATGCTCTGCACAGGGAGAAAGAGTAGAGATGCTCTGCACAGGGAGAAAGAGGAGAGATGCTCTGCACAGGGAGAGAGGAGAGATGCTCTGCACAGGGAGAGAGGAGATGCTCTGCACAGGGAGAGAGGAGAGATGCTCTGCACAGGGAGAGAGGAGAGATGCTCTGCACAGGGAGAAAGAGGAGAGATGCTCTGCACAGGGAGAAAGAGGAGAGATGCTCTGCACAGGGAGAGAGGAGAGATGCTCTGCACAGGGAGAGAGGAGAGATGCTCTGCACAGGGAGAGAGGAGAGATGCTCTGCACAGGGAGAAAGAGGAGAGATGCTCTGCACAGGGAGAGAGGAGAGATGCTCTGCACAGGGAGAGAGGAGAGATGCTCTGCACAGGGAGAAAGAGGAGAGATGCTCTGCACAGGGAGAAAGAGGAGAGATGCTCTGCACAGGGAGAGAGGAGAGATGCTCTGCACAGGGAGAGAGGAGAGATGCTCTGCACAGGGAGAGAGGAGATGCTCTGCACAGGGAGAGAGGAGAGATGCTCTGCACAAGGAGAGAGGAGAGATGCTCTGCACAGGGAGAGAGGAGAGATGCTCTGCACAGGGAGAGAGGAGCGATGCTCTGCACAGACAGGAGAGATGCTCTGCACAGGGAGAGAGGAGAGATGCTCTGCACAGGGAGAGAGGAGAGATGCTCTGCACAGGGAGAGAGGAGAGATGCTCTGCACAGGGAGAGAGGAGAGATGCTCTGCACAGGGAGAGAGGAGAGATGCTCTGCACAGGGAGAAAGAGGAGCGATGCTCTGCACAGGTAGAAAGAGGAGAGATGCAACATTATGGGTGAGCTGCCTTCCTCCTCTTTATTTGTATCAGTGATGATTACCCCAGCAGAAGTGACCTGTCGCTCTGACCTGTCGCTCTGACGTGGCGCTCTGACGTGGCGCTCTGACCTCGTGCTCTGACGTGGCGCTCTGACGTGGCGCTCTGACGTGGCGCTCTGACGTGGCGCTCTGACCTGGCGCTCTGACCTCGTGCTCTGACGTGGCGCTCTGACCTCGCGCTCTGACCTGGCGCTCTGACCTGGCGCTCTGACCTCGCGCTGCAGCCGGGCAGCCAGAGCTGAAAGCTTCCTCTTTGAGTACTGCACACTGCTGCGTCTGGTGAAACAATCACTGCATATTCTCAAAGTTATCAAGAACCTCCCAAATGTCAGCGATTTGTGCCCACTTATGTGCGGTGGCTGACTCTGACGGGCATGTTGGAGCTGGTATTCAGCTACTGCCCTCTTCTGCTCACTAATCCTCGCCAACATGTAGAATGCAGAGGTCCACCGCGTGGGCAGGTTACACATGAGTCAATGACTTGGACAATTCATGCGCTGTTGCAACGCTGTGAGATCAGCAAAAGCGGTAGCGGAATGGTGGAAATGGGCACTAACATACGTCAGGGTATGTTTATCATAAATTTCTGAACACTAGGTTCAGGACGTGAGCCATGCATGGCACGTGTACCAGTTTAAAGTTTAGCAAAGCTGCCACCAGGTTACGCCCATTGTTGCAAATGACCAGACCGGAGGAGCAGCGGGGGAGCCACTGATCGCTCTGCTGTTTTATACCTCGCTCTGCTGCAGTGTGTGGTTTCTGACCTAAACAGATCAGCTTCAGCAGAGCGTTTCGCCACTTTTCCGATGCGCTGCTGCACAGCTCCCAGCTTGGCAGTGATGGGGAAGGTAATTCAGCAGAGGATGAGGAGGAGGAGGAGGAGGGGGGACAGGAAGTGGCATATGATGAGGCGGAAACGCTGGTAGAAGTTGGGCCCGCTATTCTTGGCGTGGGTAGGATGTGTGATGTTACAGTTTGCGAGTTTGTCCTAGCCTCCACCAGGGTCACCCAGTGTGCCATGACAGATATGTCACATCCCTGGCCACAACAGCTTGTCCACGTGTCTGTTGTTAGGTGGACCTTCCCGGTTATGGCGTTGGTCAGACCACGGTTGAGATTGTTTAACACGTGCTTGTATAACGCGGGACAGCACAATAGAGGTAGCTTGAAACACTGTATTGTGGGCCAGCCACAGCCAAGAGATCACGGAAACACGCTGCTCCCACAAGCCTAAGCGGCAACATCCCCACAGCTAACAATTTGGCAATGTACGAGTTTAGGTTTTGTGCCTGTGCGTGCGTGGCTGGGTATTTACGCTTCCTTGCCAAGATCTCAGACACTGACAACTGGACGCTTCCCTGGGACAAGGAAGTGGATGTGTAATTGCACCTCGTGGGCAGGATGTATGAGCGCCTGCTTCCTGGACAGCAGATTGTGAAGGACGTAGCACAGGTGACATGGCAGTGGTTTGACCTGCAGAGACAAATTTGGTATCCTGGTGTTCTGCCCACCTACTGGGGTACTTGGCTGCCATGTGGTTCTGCATACTGGTGGGGTTCAGGTTGCCTTGCCCTGGCCTCTGCTCAACTTGGTATGGCAGATGCTACAGATTATAATGTTTTTCTCTGAAGGACTTTGAGCCAAATACTTACAGCGGCTGAATGCCCCCCCCTGCCCTGACTTGGGCCACAGAGGGGGTGCTCTTGGGAACAGTTGACACAGTTCTGACTCTGGGCAAACCACTACCCCTTGGTGCCTGTGTTGGTGCTACATATCAGTCGTCCTCTGTGATGCTGTGCTGGCTATGCTCGTCAACAGTCTAGGTCAGATCAGTGAACTCATTATCGACCACCTCGTCTTCCATCTCATCCTTCTTCCCAGTTGAGATTGTAGGCTGACCTGATGGTAACTGTGTCTCATCATCTTCAGCCTCCACCTTTTGTGGACAGTAAACCATGTTCCTCAAAATGGCTTTCTTCTGGCCGTAGGTCCTCAAATGCTTGTGTGGCACTCCTGAGGCTCCAATCGCCACAGAGTATTGCACCTGATTTAAGGTGTAATGCTGCACCCAGATCCAGAGGAGGTCGGTACTGGTTTCACCACTTCCCCAGTCAAATACACAACCAGCTTCCCCTTCCCGATGGGGACCGAGCTAGGGTAGAGTCTTAAGGTTGCCTTCAAACATGGGGGACACCACCCACTAGTGACAGGGACCCGGGGAGGAGCAGCCACTTAGCGGGAGTTAGGAGCTAACACAACAGTTAGAGAGAAGTTCTCCGGCAGGAGAAGAAAGGAGCAAACATGTCTTACTGCTGCTCTGGTGGGACTCAGGAGTTCATGCGGTTGCAGAGGGGACAGCTTCATTGCTCCCTCAGAACCGGCGCCACGCAAGGTGCAGGACCCTTGGGAAGATCATTCTTCAAGTTGGTTTTCCAGAATCTGCCGGAACAGGGAGCTTTCAAGCTTCCCTGGCCACAAAGAGCCCAAAAGCGCAGTGCCAGATAGCATCCGGGGCCTTGAACAGCACCAGGTTCCAGTGTGGAGCCGCGGCACCTGCAAAAAGGGACAAGAGTACTACTCGAGACGAAATGGGGTCCCCAAGTAGCTTTGAGCCACAGAGATCCAACACACATGGCGCTAGGAGGAAGGGACTTACCGAGCATCACACCGGACTGACCTCTGAATGAATCCGGGTTCGACGGGGCCCATCACAGCGGGTGACCGGTACTACCTAGGCAAGCGGCACTAAAGATTGAGTAAAACACCTGGAACCGCAGCAACTGGTATGGACTCATTACCGGCACCATCGCCCCGCACATCGGCGCTGAAGGCCATCACTACTCCCCTCATCATCCTCCCCGGGGCCTGCTCCACCTGTGGGGCACAATACCATCTCTGGCTGCTACTACCATCCGCCCCGGATGACAGCGACAGCAGCGGCGGTGGCTAATTCCCTGGACGTAGACCACAGGTGGCGTCACTACATTCATCCTACTACTACCCCCATCATCTACTCTCCTTATTGGTGTACACCTCGGTGCATGAAGCCGGGCAGGCCACCGCGACATCCCAGATCATCACACCAACCTGGTGACGAGTAACGCAGGTTCATGATCCTCCGTGCCTGACAACCCCTGTCCTCTGGGTGCTACACTTGTGCATCAACGCATGCTGACTCTTCACATTCCTTTTCAATGCTGCATGGCGAGAAGCCAGACCTAACTAAAGTATACTTACAAAACAGATCCTGCACTTATGGATATTCCTCCCTGTACCACCACTGATCACACCACCGGCGCATGCGCAGAGACCTGCCCGAACTGATGGAGCAGCCACAGGGGGCACAAAGAGGACGCTGCACATTATATGGGACAATAACACATAGGATAAACCGCCACGCCACGCCGGAGACTTAGCCACATTCAACACTGTTTCATATTCACCATCACATTATAATACAAAATATTACACGATTATATCACCAATTGTGAATGCAGTTATATAAATACGTGACTACTCATTCAGCAGCATCATACAAGGATCACTATTCACCTGAAAATATATATCAAGGAATAAAAATAATTGTTTTCTTTCTTTAATTGATTATCACATGAGCAATTTAATCATTCATTCCCTGGTGCTGCTGAAGGGGTCAAAAACATTCATTTTCTCATCAAATTACCAAATTTACATTTTTACACATCAAATTATTATTAGTATTATTATTATTATTATTAATATATTGTATTTCTTCTTATTTTTTTCTTATTTTTCTTCCTTTTTCATAACATTTGCATCTTTTATGGATATTCTTATTTCTTTTCCATTTTTCACAAGCATGTGAAGACAAATGCATGGCTCCTTCCATATTTCATTGAAGAAATACTGGATGAATGAAGAGAGGGGATATCACTATAATAAGGAAAGAATATACCATGTTAAAAACCACCCTCCCTCTCCCAATCCTCTAAGTGTCGGGATCGGTGTCTATCACGGCATTTAGGGGGTTAATCAGCCACGGACGGCACAGGCACCATACCTGGCTGGAGCTCAGCTGTCAATCGCGGGTGTACAGTACCCTGCACCCCCCGCGATTGCCAGGACATACTGGTACACCCTTGGTTGTTAAGTCACCTAGATTGAGAGTCGCTGGTGGGATGAGACCGCAACAGACATGCGCCAATGGCCTGCCGTGATTGGCTGCTGGGCAACATGTGACCTGCAGGTCCTATACATAAGGTATAGGCTTTATGGTTGTGGCCACACCACCTAAGGAAGCGATCATTGTGAAATATGCGCAGGTGCGAGGAGTGTGCGACTCCCTTCATCCCACTGTGTCGTCCAGGGATATGGGGTACTCGGTCCCTGTCGGTGTATTGCTGGGGAAATGTCACTTGGTGGCCATTGCCCAGTTCTGTGCCCTGGGTGCTTTTTGAAACGGGAATATTTACAGGGGAGTTTTGAATAGCGTTCACATGTGACGCCACTGGCAGTTTCGCGGCTATGGGGATGGAGCCACCGCTGCACAATGTTCACTACTGGGGCTGGTGTTAAGGGCAGCCTGGATGTTAGACCCTCCGCAAGCAGAGCCGGGCCCCAGAGGATAGGCAAGGTAGACAGGTGCAGAAAGAAGGTAGGCCACACAAGGGGTTGCAGTGTAACTGGTTCCTTTACTCAGTTAGCTGGAAACTGGTCACCCGAGGCTGGCTGGTCTCAACCGCAGGTCCCCTTAGTCCCAGTGTCGCTTTGGTGACCTGGTGGCTTCTTTCCCCTGCACCTGTCTTTGGTTGGTGGGTCCACGTGGCTTGGAGCGGCTGGGAGTCCCCTCCTGGTTGTCTTCTACAGCAGTCCATATGACTTGAACCCTGTGGGGTTGGAGTCTCTGGTCCTGTCCCCGGTTCTCCCGTTGCTACTTTCCCGAACTTCAAGATCATTGAGGTCCTTGATGGTCCCCTCACTATGCAGATTTTCAGGTCTGCCTGGAGCATTTTCCTGATCTAGGATTCTGTACCCTGTTGGTGCGTAGTTCCGGGAGTACTCCACCGTACTCCACCAGCAACCAACCGCCTGGGCCCTCAGGTCACTGTTCCACTTTCGACAGTCCTTCCTTTCTCCTTCACAGTCACCAACTAACTGTCTCACTGTCCACTGACCGCCCTTCTCACCTGGTCGTCTAGTGGACTGGATTGGCTCCACCTCTAGGTGGCCATCCATTTGTCCAACCCTAGCCTGGTACCATTCTATGGTGGATATCTGGAGAAAAACAGGGATTATCTGGAGTGTTTGGTTGTTACCGATACTGGTCTTCTGGGTCCCTAGGGGGTAGGTCCTGCATCCTGGTGGGGATGCAGTACCTTGTAGATCCCTGATGGCTTCAGGGGTGCTACATTCCCCCTTGGTTAATTCCAGCATGTCCTCGGGCTGCAACATGATCCAGGTTAACATTTTTCATTTTGCACATATAAACATAACACTCTTCCCATGTAGGGGAGGTTCAGACTTTAACGTTGCAACTGGAGTAACCCTCTCCCTTTACCCACCACCCAAATATCCTGGTCCCAGAACCCCCTAGGAGGCAGGTCACTGGTTTCTTTAGTGACCAGGTCTCGGCCGCTTCTGCTGCAGACCTTTCCTGTACCTGGCCTCTCCTTGGTGGCGGTGTTGAACAGGGTCCACTGGTTGTACTCTGGTGATGCACAACTAGTGCAACTATCTACAAGTACATTTTGTGGCTGCTGCCAGTCCTGCAGCCTGGGTCCATTTTTATATCAAAAGTTAAAACTGGTTAATGCAAAAGTCAACATTTCCTTCCTATTGTCCATTTTTATCAAATATTAAAAATCAGATTAAATTAACATTTACATTTTTACACTTAAATTTATGTACATTTTGTTTTATACAATCCGCCCTTTTGGAAAACAGCGGAATCCGTTAACGGATTCCGCTGTTTCCCATAGACTTGTATGGGTGACGGATTGTACCAAAAGGACCTGCGTTGCTTCCGCTGGGCGACGCTCCGTTGCTTCCGCCCAGCGGGAGCAACGCAGCATGTAACGTTATTTTGAGCAGCGGAATCCTCTGGATTCCACTGCGCATGCTTTTTTTTTTTTTTTTTTTTTTTTTTTAAATCAAACTTTATTTTGGCTCGCGGTGGCCGAACGTTCAGCTGAGCCCCCGGCCGTCGGCATGCCCGGCCGCCGGCAAGTCACAGCACGCAGCTGAGCGCCCGCCGGCATGCCCGGGCGCCGGCAAGTGACAGCGCTCAGCTGAGCGCCCGCCCGCCGGCATGCCCGGGCGCCGGCAAGTGACAGCGCTCAGCTGAGCGCCCGCCCGCCGGCATGCCCGGGCGCCGGCAAGTGACAGCGCTCAGCTGATCACCCGGCGGCCGGCTGCAGGGAGCGATCAGCTGATCACCCGGCGGCCGGCTACTGGAAGCGATCAGCTGATCGTTTACAATAGTCTGCCGCTGGTAAAACTGTAAAAAAAAAAAAAAATCAAAACGAATTGCGTTGTTTTGCAGCATCCGTTGCATCCGTTGTGCCACTCTATGCAGCACATCCGTTACACAACGCAATGCAACGGATACCGTTCAATGCAAGTGTGAAAGTACCCTTAGCAAGCGGAGGTTGATCGAGCTACGACTGGATCTATGTGACCCTTTTGTGTCAACTTGTCTTTGTGGTGCTCTGGTATCTGGTGTCTGTGTCACTCTAATGTCTCTAAGTGAACTAAGGCCGGCGTCACACGGTACGGTATATCGGGCGATATGTCGTCGGGGTCACGGATTCCGTGACTCACATCCGGCATCGTTAGAGATATCGTAGCGTGTGACACATCTGAACGACTGTGAACGAGCAAAAATACTCACCTAATCATTGCTCGTTGACACGTCGTTCATTTTCAAAATGTCGTCCCTCCTTCTGTGCTCCGGTTGTTCATTGTTCCCGAGGCAGCACACATCGCTCCATGTTACACCTCGGGAACGATGAACTGCAGCTTACCTGCAGCCGCCGGCAATGCGGAAGGAAGGAGGTGGGTGGAATGCTCATCTCCACCCCTCCGCTTCTATTGGCCGGCCGCTGTGTGATGTCGCTGTGACGCCGAATGTCCCTCCCCCTTCAGGAAGTGGATGTTCACCGCCCACAGTGACGTCGCCCGGGAGGTTAGTACGTGTGACGGGCGGGTTAACGACTTTATGCACCACGGGCAACTAATTGGGGGCGGGTACGATCACTCGTGCAATCGCACGATAGATTGTACCATGTGATGATGGCCTAAGTGGTTGTCTGTCACTCTTCAATCTTCTGGTTTGATTGACAGATGTGCTGTTTGTAGGCTTCTCCTTAAGGGGGCTTTACACACTACGACATCGCTAATGGTAAGTGGGGTCACGGAATTTGTGACGCACATCCAGCCGCATTAGCGATGCCGTTGCGTGTGACACCGATGAGCGATTTTGCATCGTTGCAAAAATGTGCAAAATCGCTCATCGGTGACATGGGGGTCCATTCTTAAAAATCGTTACTGCAGCAGTAACGAAGTTGTTCCTCATTCCTGTGGCAGCAAAACATCGCTCTGTGTGACACCGCAGGAACGAGGAAGCTCTCCTTACCTGCCTCCCGGCCACAATGCGGAGGGAAGGAGGTGGGCGGGATGTTCAGGCCGCTCATCTCCGCCCCTCCGCTACTATTGGGCGGTGGTTCAGTGACGCTGCAGTGACGTCGATGTGACGCCGCATGGACCGCCCCCTTAGAAAGGAGGCGGTTCGCCGGTCACAGCGACGTCGCCGGACAGGTAAGTATGTGTGATGGCTCTGGGCGATGTTGTGTGGCACGGGCAGCGATTTGCCCGTGTCGCACAACAGATGGGGGCGGGTACCCACGCTAGCGATATTGGGACCGATATCGCAGTGTGTAAAGTAGCCTTTACTCAACTGATTTGCAGTATTTCATTATTGAGGTTACTAATTTTTTGTTAAAGAATCATTTTTTTATGTTCTTGGGAAATTTCTATATCCAAACACAAGGATGTGCGATGGGTGCGAGGTTTTCACCATTTTTTGCAAACATTTTTCTTACCTGGTGGGAGGAGGGGTATATTTTTTCAGAAAATGATCCGTTTATTATGAATATCTCTATATTCCCTAGATACCGTATGTAGACGATATCATTATTTGGAAAGGAGAAGATAAAGAGATTGATTTAATGTATCCCTTATATCAGTAACAATCCATGTATTATAAAATTCACTTTTGAGCATGATAAAAATTATATTTCTCTTTTGGATGTAACTTTTTCAGGTAATTTATGTACCCACAAAATTGATTGTAATCTTTATAGAGAATATCTGCTGGTAACGCGCTCCGCCTCGCCAATAGCTGTCATCCAATACATGTAATCAATAACATTCCTACGGGGAATGCATTCCAGCTAAAAGGGTGTTGCATCACTGAGATTGCGTTCCAAAAACAGTGCAATATTCTCCAGAAAAGATTGAAAAAAAGGGAAATTCCAACGAAGTTCTCAGTAAATCTAAGAATAAAACTAATCAGAAAACCAGGAAACAATGCCTGGACAATAGAATGGAACAGAATTCCACCGAGAAGAATTCTGTTGGCTCATCTGCATTACCGTATATTATTTCACAATTGTGTTTATAATATAGGGAGCCTCACACATCTAATTGACATCTGACTCCTATCCGTCCATAGTCAACAGTCACAGGTCCAGGTCTTAGCAACATAGGAGATGTATCCCTGTGTCTCGGGGTCCAATTAGGGTAACCTAAGTTAGGATTCAATAAGGTACACCATGTACTCAGATTACAATTCTGCTAACCTATGCCCTACTCGACCGACGCGTTTCTCCTCCATACGGGAGGTTCATCAGGGGTCGTTTACACATACAAAATAGAATATGGTGTACAATAACACTGGCTCACATATCCGCTAGCTCTGGCAGTTCTTGGTAGGATGATAAACACACGGAAATTGGTTCCACGTGAGGTCACTGAGACCTTTAACGATCTCCACATTACCCTTTGATGAGTCAAAAAATTCGGGATTTAACGTATTTCCACCTGTAAAGTTAAAATACTACTATCAGCTCATGGATACAATGCTCGAGTATACAGTGTGTCCACCCATATCCTGTATACACCGCACCTCTATACAGTGTGTCCACCCATATCCTGTATACACCGCACCTATATACAGTGTATCCACCCATATCCTGTATACACCGCACCTATATACAGTGTGTCCCCCCCCATATCCTGTATACACCGCACCTATATACAGTGTATCCACCCATATCCTGTATACACCGCACCTATATACAGTGTATCCACCCATATCCTGTATACACCGCACCTATATACAGTGTGTCCCCCCCCATATCCTGTATACACCGCACCTATATACAGTGTGTCCACCCATATCCTGCATACACCGCACCTATATACAGTGTGTCCACCCATATCCTGTATACACCGCACCTATATACAGTGTGTCCACCCATGACCAGCTGAGGGAGGATTCTCCGGTCATGATGTCTGTGTAACCAAACCCCCTTATCCTCTAAAATTAAACACACGGACTGCATGCGACTTGGTTCAAATGGCCACAGCAGCCTTTTTATTGCCTATTGTTTTACAGACTAGTACCTTAGGGACGCCGTCCAACGGGCGACCCAAAACAACCACATAACGGTAACAATAGACAATAACATTTACAATACCCCCCGGGGTAGGCCCAGTCCACTACTACTACTCCCCCTGTCCCCGGCCGCAACACACCGACCCAGAGACGAGGTGCCAATCACCCACGGATTGACCCCCACACTTTGGCAGAACCCCGTGCCTGCCACATCCCGGAAACCGAGAGCCACCATACCAAGACAATGACTCCCGGTCCAGCCACCAATCACTTCCAAACCTCTGGACCAGACCTACCCCCACCGCTACTGTGACAAAAGGTATCCCAACTACCCAAAAACATCTCCCACATGACAACACAAAGGGAGGGTGGGCGGGGATCGTTCGGCGTCCGGAAACAGAAGAGGAGGTAACTCCTTCCTCTCCCAGCTAACCCTTTCCCTGCTCCTCCTCTTCCTCCCCGGCTAAAACCATCCCCCAAAGCCATATTAGGCATATACCACCGTCCCTATTAACCCATCACTCCCTACCTCCCCCTTGGTCATGTCGCCCCTCCCCCCAAGTGGGTCCGTGGCTTTCTTGACCAGCTGAGGGAGGATTCTCCGGTCATGATGTCTGTGTAACCAAACCCCCTTATCCTCTAAAATTAAACACACGGACTGCATGCGACTTGGTTCAAATGGCCACAGCAGCCTTTTTATTGCCTATTGTTTTACAGACTAGTACCTTAGGGACGCCGTCCAACGGGCGACCCAAAACAACCACATAACGGTAACAATAGACAATAACATTTACAATACCCCCCGGGGTAGGCCCAGTCCACTACTACTACTCCCCCTGTCCCCGGCCGCAACACACCGACCCAGAGACGAGGTGCCAATCACCCACGGATTGACCCCCACACTTTGGCAGAACCCCGTGCCTGCCACATCCCGGAAACCGAGAGCCACCATACCAAGACAATGACTCCCGGTCCAGCCACCAATCACTTCCAAACCTCTGGACCAGACCTACCCCCACCGCCACAGGACAGACCACGTGACACCTTACGTGGCCTGGACCCGCCACACACCAAAAGCACGCTCCACACCATCCTGCAGACCCAACGCCCATAAATCCAGACCGACCTCGTTGAGGTGCACACCATCACCCCTCCGAAATCGCCAATCAGCCGGCTCCAAATCCCTGTGCCGTACCACAATCCCACCATTCCTGGTCACAAACCTAGCCACTACCCTATTCACCTGGGCCCTGGCCTTATTAACCTTCTCCACCGACCGAGCCCCTCTCCATGCCAACCTGGTCACTATGTCAGACCATACGACCAGCAAACCAGGATACCGCTTCCACAACTGCAGTAAATCAATCTTTATGTCTCGGATCAAATCCCGCGACGCCCTGGCACCAAGATCATTACCCCCCACATGCAATACCAGCACATCCGGGGGCCGCTCAACTTTACAATGGAAACGAAATTCCGGGACCACCCTGCCCCACTCCATGCCCCGAACTCCGATCCATCGAACAGTCGCCTGCGCACGATCCAAACCCAGCTGTCGACCATTCGGGCGGACCTCCGCCCGACGGGCACCCCAAAATACGAAGGAGTGCCCCAAGATCCAGATCAGGCACTTCCCTATAACAAATAAAACAAAACGAAAATATCAAAACCAATAACAGCACAACCACCAACACATCAAAAAACACCCCTTTCCTCAAACCTTCCGCACGTAACCAAAGTCCCATGATGCTACAACAACTGCGGTCTCACATACCGCCGAAAACAAGAAGATTCCCATCTACCAATACGCTTTACCACCTCATCTCCAAGCCCCCAACGGGCTGCCTCCGTTGCTGCACCACTTCGGAATGAATGCGACCCGAATTCCTCCGGGCGCTCCCCCGCGTTACGTAGACTTAGCCGCAGCACCGCCACAAACTGAAACCTCGACAAAAACGACCCATTCAAATGCCGCAACAACGGGCCAGGTAAGCCTCCCCTCACGGCCATAAATCTCTCGACTAAACGCACAGGGCACAATTCCTCTCCTGGAACCGCATATAACACCACCAATCTACCACGGCCCAGCTGATCCATTTTTGACCGGCGAATCCGGCACTCCACCTGACTACTGCTCACTTGCACGTCCTCAAACATCAAACCACCACCCGTCACCCTGGACGGGCTCACCAGCTCGCCTATCCGGAACGCCCCATAAAAAGCGAGACCGAAAGCCGTTGTAAATAGAACCGTCTCGTACACAGACTCACAAATGCCGCTCAGGCCACCCACCATCCGTCTCAACAAACCCAACGATACAGGGCGCCTCTTGTCCCTCTCCCGTACGCCACGGCGAAAGCCCCGCAAAGCCTGACGAACCCGAAAATCCTGTGAAACATCACGCTCCCCTCTCATTTTGAACCAAAATGCCACTGCCGACACCCGATGTGCCACAGCCGATGCCGATCGCCCGGCTGAAAAATCCGTACTCACCAATGACAACAAAGCCACCAAGTAATCCACGCTTTCCCCACCAAACATCAGACGCAACAACTCCTCCCATTCAGCCCACACCTTAGCATACCGGCACCAAGTCACCTCGGTCACCGAGTTCCGAATCAAGTCTGAGATCACCGCCTCACCAGATGCCACAAATCCTCGGGGCACTCCACTCCAACTTCGTCCGCCCACGGCAACAGCGCCCGAAACCTGCTGAACTGAAAACGAGACAAAGCATCAGCCACCTCGTTGTCAACACCCGGAACGTGCCTTGCCACTACCTGCACATTCAACTGCAGACATCTCAACACTAAATGCCGCAAATACACCACCACCGGCTCCGACTTAGCAGACAAGTTGTTAATCGCGTGCACCACCGCCTGGTTATCACAATGAAAACACACTTTCCTTCCGGCAAAGTGCGACCCCCATAGCTCCACTGCCACTACAATGGGGAATAGCTCTAACAGAGCCAAATTCCTAACCAAGCCGCTCTCCCGCCACGCCTGTGGCCACTGCCCGACACACCAATGACCTCTGAAGACAGCCCCAAACCCGGCCGACCCCGCCGCATCCGTAAACAGCTGCAACGCCCCGTTAGACGCCACCCTCTCCATCACCAGCGTCCGGCCGTTAAAATGCTGCAAAAATTGATCCCATACTTCCAAATCGTCCCTGATCGCCTTTGTGATCCGCACAAAATGCGCCGGCAACCGTACCCCGGCCGTCGCCGTCGCCAAACGCCTCGCAAACACTCTCCCCATTGGCACAATTCTGCAAGCAAAATTCAATTTTCCAAGCAAAGACTGCACCGCCTTAAGCCGCACCTTCTTCGCCGCTTTTACCCCTGACACTGCGGACCTCAAATCACGGACCTTCTCCGCCGGCAACCTGCATTCCATAGCAATGGTGTCAATTTCAATTCCCAGAAAACACATCACCGGCGCCGGGCCTTCCGTCTTATCCGGCGCCAAAGGAATCCCGAAACTGGCCGCAACTTTTTGCAACGCAAATAGCAAACCCGCACAAACCATCGAACCCGCCGGCCCGACACACAGGAAATCATCCAAGTAATGAATGATGGACGTAAGCCCGGACACGTCCCGAACCACCCACTCAACAAACGAACTAAATGCCTCAAAGTACGAACACGAAATGGAACAGCCCATTGGCAAACAACGATCAACATAATAACTGCCATCCCACCAGCAACCCAACAAATGCTGACTATCTGGATGAACCGGTAACAACCGAAACGCTGCTTCCACATCCGCCTTTGCCATCAATGCACCCCGCCCCGCCGCCCTAACCAGGTCCAACGCCTTATCGAACGACACATAATATACCGCCGACAACTCCGGCGCAATGCCATCATTCACCGATAACCCTTCCGGGTAAGACAAATGATGAATCAGCCGAAATTTATTCCGCTCCTTCTTTGGTACCACCCCCAACGGTGACACCACCAAATTCCCGCACGGCGGGGCGACATAAGGGCCGCCCATCCTGCCCAAAGCCACCTCCCTTTCCAGCTTCTCATCCACCACTTCCGGGTGATCCCGAGCGGAACGCAAATTACGATACGGCGGAACCGATGCATTAACAACCGACGGAATATGAAAACCATCCGAAAAACCAGAACTTAACAACGCCGCCGCCTCCTTGTCCGGATACCTATTTAAAAACGGAACCATCACTTCTACCTTCACCGGCGTCGTCCCTCTTACCAGCCCCATCACCAGCCTTTCCTTTTCCTTTTTTAAAACATTTGGACAAGCTATGTCCCCCCCCACATCCGGAGCATTCATGCTTAAAACGGCACGCCGCTCCAAACCTGCACTGCCCTTCATTGTACTGCCAACACAAACCTTTCTTGAAACTTGCCGGGGGCCCGGCCCCCCCCGAACCCCCGGCGCCCCCCCGAAAGGGCTGAGCCGGTGCCGACATCAATCGCATCCATAAGGAAATATCCTTATGGTCCCAACGCATATCTGGCCGCAATGCCTTCCGCTGCCTAAATTGCTCGTCGTAGCGCAGCCACGCCAGTCCGCCATAAACTCGATAAGCCTCCCCTATCGCATCCATGTAGCCGAACAAAGCCGAACAATGCTCCGGCTCCTTCTCCCCGACCACGCTCGCCAAAATCGCAAATGCCTGTAGCCAGTTGGCAAAAGTCCGAGGAATAAGCCTATAACGGCGCTTTTCCTCCTCGTCCTTCTCCTTTTTGGAATCACTCGGCTTAACCCTATCCAAATTAAATTTCTCCAGGGGAAGCAGAGAAAATATCTCCACATATTCCCCTTTCCAAATTTTTTCCCGCACCTCCTTCTTTAAATGGGCCCCCAGCGGGCCCTCAAAACAAACATAAACTTCGCTTTTAGCCCTATCATCTAAGCGCACCACCTCATCCTCCTTCTCCTTTTCCTTCTCCTTTTCCTTCTCCTTTTCCTTCTCCTTTCCCCCCCCCGTCTCACTCCCCCCTTCGCCCCCCCCTCTACTCGCACCCGCTCCGTCACCCCCCGTCGCCGCCGAGGCCCCTAAACCGGCTGCACCCACCCACGCCGCCACCGGCGCCTGGGCCCCCTCCCCCCCCGCTCCCGAAGCCGCCGCCAGCCCCTGCAACAGCCCCAACAATTGACTCCACACTGCGAAACCAGCGGGCGCTGCCGTAGCCGCAGCCGCCCCCCCCCCCCAAGCCCCCCGCCAGCGCAGCCCCTGCCGCCTCCGCGGCCGTCTCACCCGACCGCCGCTCGGCGTCTCCCGAGACCGCCGCCTCGCTGTCCTCCGTCTGTCGTCCATCCGACTCCTCCGAACCGAAAGCCTCTTCCCCCTCCTCGCCGCTGGCCTCATCTTCCATCCGACATCCGGGGGGCGCCGCCGCAGCACCCCCCCCCACCACGGCCGCCAGACAGGGCCGCCGCGTGGGCAGAGTCATCCCCGCTCCATCTCTTGCCCCGGGGTGACAACCCAGGAGACCGTCCTGTCCCCCGCGCCGGCACCCCGGGCCTCGACCTCTTGCGCCCGCCCCCCTGCCGACTGCAAGGGGCCTCTGGGCGCGGACGACCAGACGCCCGGCTCCGGATCTCAGCCGTCGTCGCCACTGGCCCTCCTGGGCTATTGCAGGCCTCCATCCGCCGAGTCCTCCCGCTCCCACGGGAGACTGCCACATCCGGGGGCTGCACAGCGGTACTGAGTGACCCGGCGGTTGCCGCAGGGCTCCCGCCGTCACTCCTTCTCTCAGCCGCACCGGGGTCAGGCACCGCAGACCCCCCCCCGGCGCCGGACCTACCGCCACGTGCAGCCCCGCGGTCCCCCCGCCGACTGCAGGGGGATCTGCTGGCCTCTCTCCTGCGCCGAGCGCGCTCCCGGCCTGGAGCCGCTGCCGTCTCAGTAACTCCAGCCCGGAGGCCGGGACCGGAAGCAGGCCCCGTGCTGGCCACTCCCACCTCCCGACCGCCGCGGCTGGAACGAAGATTCCTCCCGCCGGCCTCTGCAGCAGCCAGACGCTGCTGCTGCGCTGCACTCTGCGGAGGGTCCCTGGAGGGGCTCTTACATCTCCTCCTCGCCCCCCCCGCGCCCGGGGAATACCTGCGGGGGGGCCGCGACTGGCGCCCGCCGCTGCTGGGGGGACGAGGGGCAAGCGCCGACGGGTTAACCCCGGCAGCCCTGATGTGGGTCTGCACTGCCAGGGGCCCGTGCGCTGCGACCGCTGCCTGAATCAGACGCTGGAGCTCCTGAAGATCTGCCATGGAGGTGCACGTGCAGATCGTTCGGCGTCCGGAAACAGAAGAGGAGGTAACTCCTTCCTCTCCCAGCTAACCCTTTCCCTGCTCCTCCTCTTCCTCCCCGGCTAAAACCATCCCCCAAAGCCATATTAGGCATATACCACCGTCCCTATTAACCCATCACTCCCTACCTCCCCCTTGGTCATGTCGCCCCTCCCCCCAAGTGGGTCCGTGGCTTTCTTATCCTGTATACACCGCACCTCTATACAGTGTGTCCCCCCATATCCTGTATACAACGCACCTATATACAGCGTGTCCACCCATATCCTGTATACACCGCACCTATATACAGTGTGTCCACCCATATCCTGTATACACCGCACCTATATACAGCGTGTCCACCCATATCCTGTATACACTGCACCTCTATACAGTGTGTCCCCCCCCATATCCTGTATACACCGCACCTATATACAGTGTGTCCACCCATATCCTGTATACACCGCACCTATATACAGTGTGTTCACCATATCCTGTATGCACCGCACCTATATACAGTGTGTCCCCCCCCATATCCTGTATACACCGCACCTCTATACAGTGTGTCCCCCCCATATCCTGTATACACCGCACCTCTATACAGTGTGTCCCCCCATATCCTGTATACACCGCACCTATATACAGCGTGTCCACCCATATCCTGTATACACCGCACCTATATACAGTGTGTCCACCCATATCCTGTATACACCGCACCTATATACAGCGTGTCCACCCATATCCTGTATACACTGCACCTCTATACAGTGTGTCCCCCCCCATATCCTGTATACACCGCACCTATATACAGTGTGTCCACCCATATCCTGTATACACCGCACCTATATACAGTGTGTTCACCATATCCTGTATGCACCGCACCTATATACAGTGTGTCCCCCCCCATATCCTGTATACACCGCACCTCTATACAGTGTGTCCCCCCCATATCCTGTATACACCGCACCTCTATACAGTGTGTCCCCCCCATATCCTGTATACACCGCACCTCTATACAGTGTGTCCCCCCATATCCTGTATACACCGCACCTCTATACAGTGTGTCCCCCCATATCCTGTATACACCGCACCTCTATACAGTGTGTCCCCCCATATCCTGTATACACCGCACCTCTATACAGTGTGTCCCCCCATATCCTGTATACACCGCACCTCTATACAGTGTGTCCACCCTTATCCTGTATACACTGCACCTCTATACAGTGTGTCCCCCCCATATCCTGTATACACCGCACCTATATACAATGTGTCCCCCCATATCCTGTATACACCGCACCTCTATACAGTGTGTCCCCCCATATCCTGTATACACCGCACCTCTATACAGTGTGTCCCCCCATATCCTGTATACACCGCACCTCTATACAGTGTGTCCCCCCCATATCCTGTATACACCGCACCTCTATACAGTGTGTCCCCCCCATATCCTGTATACACCGCACCTCTATACAGTGTGTCCCCCATATCCTGTATGCACCGCACCTATATACAGTGTGTCCACCCATATCCTGTATGCACAGCACCTCTATACAGTGTGTCCCCCCATATCCTGTATGCACCGCACCTCTATACCGTGTGCCCCCCCCCATATCCTGTATGCACCGCACCTATATACAGTGTGTCCCCCCATATCCTGTGCACACTGCACCTCTATACAGCGTGTCCACCCATATCCTGTGCACACCGCACCTCTATACAGCGTGTCCACCCATATCCTGTGCACACCGCACCTCTATACAGCGTGTCCACCCATATCCTGTATACACCGCACCTCTATACAGCGTGTCCACCCATATCCTGTGCACACCGCACCTCTATACAGCGTGTCCACCCATATCCTGTGCACACCGCACCTCTATACACCGTGTCCACCCATATCCTGCATACACCGCACCTATATACAGCGCGTCCACCCATATCCTGTATACACCGCACCTCTATACAGCGTGTCCACCCATATCCTGCATACACCGCACCTCTATACAGCGTGTCCACCCATATCCTGCATACACCGCACCTATATACAGCGTGTCCACCCATATCCTGTATACACCGCACCTATATACAGTGCGTCCACCCATATCCTGTATACACCGCACCTATATACAGTGTGTCCACCCATATCCTGTATTCACTGCACCTATATACAGTGTGTCCACCCATATCCTGTATACACCGCACCTATATACAGCGTGTCCACCCATATCCTGTATATACCGCACCTATATACAGTGTGTCCACCCATATCCTGTATACACCGCCATCAACTTGAGAGCGGCGGCAGCTATAGGCATAGAAGTGGTGTCTAGGTATAGTAAAGTAGCCATGTGCTACGCAATGACCCACCTATAGCGCCACCTGGTGGAAAACAACGGAGTTAGCATTTTTATCTCGAAAACAGAACGAGATAAAGAAAAAAAGTGAATTACAAAGTTTTGGGCATCATCAATTCAATAGGAATCCACACCTCGCACAGAAATGCTGCGATTAGGACTTGTAAACCTCACAAGGCTGCGGACGTGAAGCGACACCTCATGGAGGCCTCCTACAAGTCATTAGGTATGGAGGTTGCGTGGCCTCCGCTCACCTGACCTCACCCCATTGCACTTCTTTCTGTGAGGCCACATCACACAGCAGCGACCCCTCCCCCAACATTGCAGGACCTACCACCACGTATCACAGATGTGTGCAAACGTGTCACCTACCATATTACACAACGTGCAGCAAGATACAGTATGCTGTGCAGAGTCCAGATGTGCATTGCAGCCAGATACAGTATGCTGTGCAGAGGCCAGATGTGCATTGCAGCCAGATACAGTATGCTGTGCAGAGGCCAGATGTGCATTGCAGCAAGATACAGTATGTTGTGCAGAGGCCAGATGTGCATTGCAGCCAGATACAGTATGCTGTGCAGAGGCCAGATGTGCATTGCAGCAGGATACAGTATGCTGTGCAGAGGCCAGATGTGCATTGCAGCCAGATACAGTATGCTGTGCAGAGCCCAGATGTGCATTGCAGCCAGATACAGTATGCTGTGCAGAGGCCAGATGTGCATTGCAGCCAGATACAGTATGCTGTGCAGAGGCCAGATGTGCATTGCAGCCAGATACAGTATGTTGTGCAGAGGCCAGATGTGCATTGCAGCAAGATACAGTATGCTGTGCAGAGGCCAGATGTGCATTGCAGCCAGATACAGTATGCTGTGCAGAGCCCAGATGTGCATTGCAGCCAGATACAGTATGCTGTGCAGAGGCCAGATGTGCATTGCAGCAAGATACAGTATGCTGTGCAGAGGCCAGATGTGCATTGCAGCAAGATACAGTATGTTGTGCAGAGGCCAGATGTGCATTGCAGCAGGATACAGTATGCTGTGCAGAGGCCAGATGTGCATTGCAGCAGGATACAGTATGCTGTGCAGAGGCCAGATGTGCATTGCAGCCAGATACAGTATGCTGTGCAGAGCCCAGATGTGCATTGCAGCCAGATACAGTATGCTGTGCAGAGGCCAGATGTGCATTGCAGCCAGATACAGTATGCTGTGCAGAGGCCAGATGTGCATTGCAGCAGGATACAGTATGCTGTGCAGAGGCCAGATGTGCATTGCAGCCAGATACAGTATGCTGTGCAGAGCCCAGATGTGCATTGCAGCCAGATACAGTATGCTGTGCAGAGGCCAGATGTGCATTGCAGCCAGATACAGTATGCTGTGCAGAGGCCAGATGTGCATTGCAGCCAGATACAGTATGTTGTGCAGAGGCCAGATGTGCATTGCAGCAAGATACAGTATGCTGTGCAGAGGCCAGATGTGCATTGCAGCCAGATACAGTATGCTGTGCAGAGCCCAGATGTGCATTGCAGCCAGATACAGTATGCTGTGCAGAGGCCAGATGTGCATTGCAGCAAGATACAGTATGCTGTGCAGAGGCCAGATGTGCATTGCAGCAAGATACAGTATGCTGTGCAGAGGCCAGATGTGCATTGCAGCAGGATACAGTATGCTGTGCAGAGCCCAGATGTGCATTGCAGCAAGATACAGTATGCTGTGCAGAGGCCAGATGTGCATTGCAGCCAGATACAGTATGCTGTGCAGAGCCCAGATGTGCATTGCAGCAAGATACAGTATGCTGTGCAGAGTCCAGATGTGCATTGCAGCAAGATACAGTATGTTGTGCAGAGGCCAGATGTGCATTGCAGCAAGATACAGTATGCTGTGCAGAGGCCAGATGTGCATTGCAGCCAGATACAGTATGCTGTGCAGAGGACAGATGTGCATTGCAGCCAGATACAGTATGCTGTGCAGAGCCCAGATGTGCATTGCAGCAAGATACAGTATGCTGTGCAGAGGCCAGATGTGCATTGCAGCAAGATACAGTATGCTGTGCAGAGGCCAGATGTGCATTGCAGCCAGATACAGTATTCTGTGCAGAGGCCAGATGTGCATTGCAGCAGGATACAGTATGCTGTGCAGAGCCCAGATGTGCATTGAAGCAAGATACAGTATGCTGTGCAGAGTCCAGATGTGCATTGCAGCAGGATACAGTATGCTGTGCAGAGGCCAGATGTGCATTGCAGCAAGATACAGTATGCTGTGCAGAGGCCAGATGTGCATTGCAGCAAGATACAGTATGCTGTGCAGAGGCCAGATGTGCATTGCAGCCAGATACAGTATGCTGTGCAGAGGCCAGATGTGCACTGCAGCAAGATACAGTATGCTGTGCAGAGGCCAGATGTGCACTGCAGCAGGATACAGTATGCTGTGCAGAGGCCAGATGTGCATTGCAGCCAGATACAGTATGCTGTGCAGAGGCCAGATGTGCATTGCAGCCAGATACAGTATTTTGTGCAGAGGCCAGATGTGCATTGCAGCAAGATACAGTATGCTGTGCAGAGGCCAGATGTGCATTGCAGCAAGATACAGTATGCTGTGCAGAGGCCAGATGTGCACTGCAGCCAGATACAGTATGCTGTGCAGAAGCCAGATGTGCACTGCAGCAAGATACAGTATGCTGTGCAGAGGCCAGATGTGCATTGCAGCAGGATACAGTATGCTGTGCAGAGGCCAGATGTGCATTGCAGCAGGATACAGTATGCTGTGCAGAGGCCAGATGTGCATTGCAGCAAGATACAGTATGCTGTGCAGAGGCCAGATGTGCATTGCAGCAAGATACAGTATGCTGTGCAGAGGTCAGATGTGCATTGCAGCAAGATACAGTATGCTGTGCAGAGTCCAGATGTGCATTGCAGCCAGATACAGTATGCTGTGCAGAGGCCAGATGTGCATTGCAGCAGGATACAGTATGCTGTGCAGAGTGCAGATGTGCATTGCAGCAAGACACAGTATGCTGTGCAGAGGCCAGATGTGCATTGCAGCAAGATACAGTATGCTGTGCAGAGGCCAGATGTGCATTGCAGCAAGATACAGTATGCTGTGCAGAGGCCAGATGTGCATTGCAGCAAGATACAGTATGCTGTGCAGAGGCCAGATGTGCATTGCAGCAAGATACAGTATTCTGTGCAGAGGCCAGATGTGCATTGCAGCAAGATACAGTATGCTGTGCAGAGGCCAGATGTGCATTGCAGCAGGACACAGTATGCTGTGCAGAGTGCAGATGTGCATTGCAGCAAGATACAGTATGCTGTGTAGAGGCCAGATGTGCATTGCAGCCAGATACAGTATGCTGTGCAGAGGCCAGATGTGCATTGCAGCAAGATACAGTATGCTGTGCAGAGGCCAGATGTGCATTGCAGCCAGATACAGTATGCTGTGCAGAGGCCAGATGTGCATTGCAGCAAGATACAGTATGCTGTGCAGAGCCAGATGTGCATTGCAGCAAGATACAGTATGCTGTGCAGAGTCCAGATGTGCATTGCAGCAAGATACAGTATGCTGTGCAGAGGCCAGATGTCCATTGCAGCAGGATACAGTATGCTGTGCAGAGGCCAGATGTCCATTGCAGCAGGATACAGTATGCTGTGCAGAGGCCAGATGTGCATTGCAGCAAGATACAGTATGCTGTGCAGCGTCCAGATGTGCATTGCAGCCAGATACAGTATGCTGTAAAGAGGCCAGATGTGCATTGCAGCAGGATACAGTATGCTGTGCAGAGGCCAGATGTGCATTGCAGCCAGATACAGTATGCTGTGCAGAGGCCAGATGTGCATTGCAGCCAGATACAGTATGCTGTGCAGAGGCCAGATGTGCATTGCAGCAAGATACAGTATGCTGTGCAGAGGCCAGATGTGCATTGCAGCCAGATACAGTATGCTGTGCAGAGTCCAGATGTGCATTGCAGCAAGATACAGTATGCTGTGCAGAGGCCAGATGTGCATTGCAACAGGATACAGTATGCTGTGCAGAGGCCAGATGTGCATTGCAGGAGGATACCGTATGCTGTGCAGCGTCCAGATGTGCATTGAAGCAAGATACAGTATGCTGTTCAGAGGCCAGATGTGCATTGCAGCAAGATACAGTATGCTGTGCAGAGTGCAGATGTGCATTGCAGCAAGATACAGTATGCTGTGCAGAGGCCAGATGTCCATTGCAGCAGGATACAGTATGCTGTGCAGAGGTGAGATGTGCATTGCAGCAAGATACAGTATGCTGTGCAGAGGCCAGATGTCCATTGCAGCAGGATACAGTATGCTGTGCAGAGGCGAGATGTGCATTGCAGCAAGATACAGTATGCTGTGCAGAGGCCAGATGTCCATTGCAGCAGGATACAGTATGCTGTGCAGAGGCCAGATGTGCATTGCAGCAGGATACAGTATGCTGTGCAGAGGCCAGATGTGCATTGCAGCCAGATACAGTATGCTGTGCAGAGCCCAGATGTGCATTGCAGCAATATACAGTATGCTGTGCAGAGGCCAGATGTGCATTGCAGCCAGATACAGTATGCTGTGCAGAGTCCAGATGTGCATTGCAGCAAGATACAGTATGCTGTGCAGAGGCCAGATGTGCATTGCAGCAGGATACAGTATGCTGTGCAGAGGCCAGATGTGCATTGCAGCAAGATACAGTATGCTGTGCAGAGGCCAGATGTGCATTGCAGCCAGATACAGTATGCTGTGCAGAGTCCAGATGTGCATTGCAGCAAGATACAGTATGCTGTGCAGAGGCCAGATGTGCATTGCAGCAAGATACAGTATGCTGTCCAGATGTGCATTGCAGCAGCATACAGTATGCTGTGAAGAGGCCAGATGTCCATTACAGCAGGATACAGTATGCTGTGCAGAGGCCAGATGTGCATTGCAGCAAGATACAGTATGCTGTGCAGAGTCCAGATGTGCATTGCAGCAAGATACAGTATGCTGTGCAGAGGCCAGATGTCCATTGCAGCAGGATACAGTATGCTGTTCAGAGGCCAGATGTGCATTGCAGCAAGATACAGTATGCTGTGCAGAGGCCAGATGTGCATTGCAGCAAGATACAGTATGCTGTGCAGAGGCCAGATGTGCATTGCAGCAAGATACAGTATGCTGTGCAGAGTCCAGATGTGCATTGCAGCAAGATACAGTATGCTGTGCAGAGGCCAGATGTCCATTGCAGCAGGATACAGTATGCTGTGCAGAGGCCAGATGTCCATTGCAGCAGGATACAGTATGCTGTGCAGAGGCCAGATGTGCATTGCAGGAGGATACAGTATGCTGTGCAGAGGCCAGATGTGCATTGCAGCAAGATACAGTATGCTGTGCAGCGTCCAGATGTGCATTGCAGCCAGATACAGTATGCTGTAAAGAGGCCAGATGTGCATTGCAGCAGGATACAGTATGCTGTGCAGAGGCCAGATGTGCATTGCAGCCAGATACAGTATGCTGTGCAGAGGCCAGATGTGCATTGCAGCCAGATACAGTATGCTGTGCAGAGGCCAGATGTGCATTGCAGCAAGATACAGTATGCTGTGCAGAGGCCAGATGTGCATTGCAGCCAGATACAGTATGCTGTGCAGAGTCCAGATGTGCATTGCAGCAAGATACAGTATGCTGTGCAGAGGCCAGATGTGCATTGCAACAGGATACAGTATGCTGTGCAGAGGCCAGATGTGCATTGCAGGAGGATACCGTATGCTGTGCAGCGTCCAGATGTGCATTGAAGCAAGATACAGTATGCTGTTCAGAGGCCAGATGTGCATTGCAGCAAGATACAGTATGCTGTGCAGAGTGCAGATGTGCATTGCAGCAAGATACAGTATGCTGTGCAGAGGCCAGATGTCCATTGCAGCATGATACAGTATGCTGTGCAGAGGTGAGATGTGCATTGCAGCAAGATACAGTATGCTGTGCAGAGGCCAGATGTCCATTGCAGCAGGATACAGTATGCTGTGCAGAGGCGAGATGTGCATTGCAGCAAGATACAGTATGCTGTGCAGAGGCCAGATGTCCATTGCAGCAGGATACAGTATGCTGTGCAGAGGCCAGATGTGCATTGCAGCAGGATACAGTATGCTGTGCAGAGGCCAGATGTGCATTGCAGCCAGATACAGTATGCTGTGCAGAGCCCAGATGTGCATTGCAGCAATATACAGTATGCTGTGCAGAGGCCAGATGTGCATTGCAGCCAGATACAGTATGCTGTGCAGAGTCCAGATGTGCATTGCAGCAAGATACAGTATGCTGTGCAGAGGCCAGATGTGCATTGCAGCAGGATACAGTATGCTGTGCAGAGGCCAGATGTGCATTGCAGCAAGATACAGTATGCTGTGCAGAGGCCAGATGTGCATTGCAGCCAGATACAGTATGCTGTGCAGAGTCCAGATGTGCATTGCAGCAAGATACAGTATGCTGTGCAGAGGCCAGATGTGCATTGCAGCAAGATACAGTATGCTGTCCAGATGTGCATTGCAGCAGCATACAGTATGCTGTGCAGAGGCCAGATGTCCATTGCAGCAGGATACAGTATGCTGTTCAGAGGCCAGATGTGCATTGCAGCAAGATACAGTATGCTGTGCAGAGGCCAGATGTCCATTGCAGCAGGATACAGTATGCTGTGCAGAGGCCAGATGTGCATTGCAGCCAGATACAGTATGCTGTGCAGAGTCCAGATGTGCATTGCAGCCAGATACAGTATGCTGTGCAGAGTCCAGATGTGCATTGCAGCAAGATACAGTATGCTGTGCAGAGGCCAGATGTGCATTGCAGCCAGATACAGTATGCTGTGCAGAGGCCAGATGTGCATTGCAGCCAGATACAGTATGCTGTGTAGAGTCCAGATGTGCATTGCAGCCAGATACAGTATGCTGTGTAGAGTCCAGATGTGCATTGCAGCCAGATACAGTATGCTGTGTAGAGTCCAGATGTGCATTGCAGCCAGATACAGTATTCTGTGCAGAGGCCAGATGTGCATTGCAGCAAGATACAGTATGCTGTGCAGAGGCCAGATGTGCATTGCAGCAAGATACAGTATGTTGTGCAGAGGCCAGATGTCCATTGCAGCAGGATACAGTATGCTGTGCAGAGGCCAGATGTGCATTGCAGCAAGATACAGTATGCTGTGCAGAGGCCAGATGTCCATTGCAGCAGGATACAGTATGCTGTGCAGAGGCCAGATGTGCATTGCAGCCAGATACAGTATGCTGTGCAGAGGCCAGATGTGCATTGCAGCCAGATACAGTATGCTGTGCAGAGGCCAGATGTGCATTGCAGCCAGATACAGTATGCTGTGTAGAGTCCAGATGTGCATTGCAGCCAGATACAGTATGCTGTGCAGAGGCCAGATGTGCATTGCAGCAAGATACAGTATGCTGTGCAGAGGCCAGATGTGCATTGCAGCCAGATACAGTATGCTGTGCAGAGGCCAGATGTGCATTACAGTAAGATACAGTATGCTGTGTAGAGTCCAGATGTGCATTGCAGCCAGATACAGTATGCTGTGTAGAGTCCAGATGTGCATTGCAGCCAGATACAGTATTCTGTGCAGAGGCCAGATGTGCATTGCAGCAAGATACAGTATGCTGTGTAGAGTCCAGATGTGCATTGCAGCCAGATACAGTATGCTGTGTAGAGTCCAGATGTGCATTGCAGCCAGATACAGTATGCTGTGCAGAGGCCAGATGTGCATTGCAGCAGGATACAGTATGCTGTGCAGAGTGCAGATGTGCATTGCAGCAAGACACAGTATGCTGTGCAGAGGCCAGATGTGCATTGCAGCAAGATACAGTATGCTGTGCAGAGGCCAGATGTGCATTGCAGCAAGATACAGTATGCTGTGCAGAGGCCAGATGTGCATTGCAGCAAGATACAGTATGCTGTGCAGAGGCCAGATGTGCATTGCAGCAAGATACAGTATTCTGTGCAGAGGCCAGATGTGCATTGCAGCAAGATACAGTATGCTGTGCAGAGGCCAGATGTGCATTGCAGCAGGACACAGTATGCTGTGCAGAGTGCAGATGTGCATTGCAGCAAGATACAGTATGCTGTGCAGAGGCCAGATGTGCATTGCAGCCAGATACAGTATGCTGTGCAGAGGCCAGATGTGCATTGCAGCAAGATACAGTATGCTGTGCAGAGGCCAGATGTGCATTGCAGCAAGATACAGTATGCTGTGCAGAGGCCAGATGTGCATTGCAGCCAGATACAGTATGCTGTGCAGAGTCCAGATGTGCATTGCAGCAAGATACAGTATGCTGTGCAGAGGCCAGATGTGCATTGCAGCAAGATACAGTATGCTGTCCAGATGTGCATTGCAGCAGCATACAGTATGCTGTGCAGAGGCCAGATGTCCATTGCAGCAGGATACAGTATGCTGTTCAGAGGCCAGATGTGCATTGCAGCAAGATACAGTATGCTGTGCAGAGGCCAGATGTCCATTGCAGCAGGATACAGTATGCTGTGCAGAGGCCAGATGTGCATTGCAGCCAGATACAGTATGCTGTGCAGAGTCCAGATGTGCATTGCAGCCAGATACAGTATGCTGTGCAGAGTCCAGATGTGCATTGCAGCAAGATACAGTATGCTGTGCAGAGGCCAGATGTGCATTGCAGCCAGATACAGTATGCTGTGCAGAGGCCAGATGTGCATTGCAGCCAGATACAGTATGCTGTGTAGAGTCCAGATGTGCATTACAGCCAGATACAGTATGCTGTGTAGAGTCCAGATGTGCATTGCAGCCAGATACAGTATGCTGTGTAGAGTCCAGATGTGCATTGCAGCCAGATACAGTATTCTGTGCAGAGGCCAGATGTGCATTGCAGCAAGATACAGTATGCTGTGCAGAGGCCAGATGTGCATTGCAGCCAGATACAGTATGCTGTGCAGAGGCCAGATGTGCATTACAGTAAGATACAGTATGCTGTGTAGAGTCCAGATGTGCATTGCAGCCAGATACAGTATGCTGTGTAGAGTCCAGATGTGCATTGCAGCCAGATACAGTATTCTGTGCAGAGGCCAGATGTGCATTGCAGCAAGATACAGTATGCTGTGTAGAGTCCAGATGTGCATTGCAGCCAGATACAGTATGCTGTGTAGAGTCCAGATGTGCATTGCAGCCAGATACAGTATGCTGTGCAGAGGCCAGATGTGCATTGCAGCAGGATACAGTATGCTGTGCAGAGTGCAGATGTGCATTGCAGCAAGACACAGTATGCTGTGCAGAGGCCAGATGTGCATTGCAGCAAGATACAGTATGCTGTGCAGAGGCCAGATGTGCATTGCAGCAAGATACAGTATGCTGTGCAGAGGCCAGATGTGCATTGCAGCAAGATACAGTATGCTGTGCAGAGGCCAGATGTGCATTGCAGCAAGATACAGTATTCTGTGCAGAGGCCAGATGTGCATTGCAGCAAGATACAGTATGCTGTGCAGAGGCCAGATGTGCATTGCAGCAGGACACAGTATGCTGTGCAGAGTGCAGATGTGCATTGCAGCAAGATACAGTATGCTGTGCAGAGGCCAGATGTGCATTGCAGCCAGATACAGTATGCTGTGCAGAGGCCAGATGTGCATTGCAGCAAGATACAGTATGCTGTGCAGAGGCCAGATGTGCATTGCAGCCAGATACAGTATGCTGTGCAGAGGCCAGATGTGCATTGCAGCAAGATACAGTATGCTGTGCAGAGGCCAGATGTGCATTGCAGCAAGATACAGTATGCTGTGCAGAGTCCAGATGTGCATTGCAGCAAGATACAGTATGCTGTGCAGAGGCCAGATGTCCATTGCAGCAGGATACAGTATGCTGTGCAGAGGCCAGATGTCCATTGCAGCAGGATACAGTATGCTGTGCAGAGGCCAGATGTGCATTGCAGGAGGATACAGTATGCTGTGCAGAGGCCAGATGTGCATTGCAGCCAGATACAGTATGCTGTGCAGAGGCCAGATGTGCATTGCAGCCAGATACAGTATGCTGTGCAGAGGCCAGATGTGCATTGCAGAAAGATACAGTATGCTGTGCAGAGGCCAGATGTGCATTGCAGCCAGATACAGTATGCTGTGCAGAGTCCAGATGTGCATTGCAGCAAGATACAGTATGCTGTGCAGAGGCCAGATGTGCATTGCAACAGGATACAGTATGCTGTGCAGAGGCCAGATGTGCATTGCAGGAGGATACCGTATGCTGTGCAGCGTCCAGATGTGCATTGAAGCAAGATACAGTATGCTGTGCAGAGTGCAGATGTGCATTGCAGCAAGATACAGTATGCTGTGCAGAGGCCAGATGTCCATTGCAGCAGGATACAGTATGCTGTGCAGAGGTGAGATGTGCATTGCAGCAAGATACAGTATGCTGTGCAGAGGCCAGATGTCCATTGCAGCAGGATACAGTATGCTGTGCAGAGGCGAGATGTGCATTGCAGCAAGATACAGTATGCTGTGCAGAGGCCAGATGTCCATTGCAGCAGGATACAGTATGCTGTGCAGAGGCCAGATGTGCATTGCAGCAGGATACAGTATGCTGTGCAGAGGCCAGATGTGCATTGCAGCCAGATACAGTATGCTGTGCAGAGCCCAGATGTGCATTGCAGCAATATACAGTATGCTGTGCAGAGGCCAGATGTGCATTGCAGCCAGATACAGTATGCTGTGCAGAGTCCAGATGTGCATTGCAGCAAGATACAGTATGCTGTGCAGAGGCCAGATGTGCATTGCAGCAGGATACAGTATGCTGTGCAGAGGCCAGATGTGCATTGCAGCAAGATACAGTATGCTGTGCAGAGGCCAGATGTGCATTGCAGCCAGATACAGTATGCTGTGCAGAGTCCAGATGTGCATTGCAGCAAGATACAGTATGCTGTGCAGAGTCCAGATGTGCATTGCACCAAGATACAGTATGCTGTCCAGATGTGCATTGCAGCAGCATACAGTATGCTGTGAAGAGGCCAGATGTCCATTACAGCAGGATACAGTATGCTGTGCAGAGGCCAGATGTGCATTGCAGCAAGATACAGTATGCTGTGCAGAGTCCAGATGTGCATTGCAGCAAGATACAGTATGCTGTGCAGAGGCCAGATGTCCATTGCAGCAGGATACAGTATGCTGTTCAGAGGCCAGATGTGCATTGCAGCAAGATACAGTATGCTGTGCAGAGGCCAGATGTCCATTGCAGCAGGATACAGTATGCTGTGCAGAGGCCAGATGTGCATTGCAGCCAGATACAGTATGCTGTGCAGAGTCCAGATGTGCATTGCAGCCAGATACAGTATGCTGTGCAGAGTCCAGATGTGCATTGCAGCAAGATACAGTATGCTGTGCAGAGGCCAGATGTGCATTGCAGCCAGATACAGTATGCTGTGCAGAGGCCAGATGTGCATTGCAGCCAGATACAGTATGCTGTGTAGAGTCCAGATGTGCATTGCAGCCAGATACAGTATGCTGTGTAGAGTCCAGATGTGCATTGCAGCCAGATACAGTATGCTGTGTAGAGTCCAGATGTGCATTGCAGCCAGATACAGTATGCTGTGCAGAGGCCAGATGTGCATTGCAGCAAGATACAGTATGCTGTGCAGAGGCCAGATGTGCATTGCAGCAAGATACAGTATGCTGTGCAGAGGCCAGATGTCCATTGCAGCAGGATACAGTATGCTGTGCAGAGGCCAGATGTGCATTGCAGCAAGATACAGTATGCTGTGCAGAGGCCAGATGTCCATTGCAGCAGGATACAGTATGCTGTGCAGAGGCCAGATGTGCATTGCAGCCAGATACAGTATGCTGTGCAGAGGCCAGATGTGCATTGCAGCCAGATACAGTATGCTGTGCAGAGGCCAGATGTGCATTGCAGCCAGATACAGTATGCTGTGTAGAGTCCAGATGTGCATTGCAGCCAGATACAGTATGCTGTGCAGAGGCCAGATGTGCATTGCAGCAAGATACAGTATGCTGTGCAGAGGCCAGATGTGCATTGCAGCCAGATACAGTATGCTGTGCAGAGGCCAGATGTGCATTACAGTAAGATACAGTATGCTGTGTAGAGTCCAGATGTGCATTGCAGCCAGATACAGTATGCTGTGTAGAGTCCAGATGTGCATTGCAGCCAGATACAGTATTCTGTGCAGAGGCCAGATGTGCATTGCAGCAAGATACAGTATGCTGTGTAGAGTCCAGATGTGCATTGCAGCCAGATACAGTATGCTGTGTAGAGTCCAGATGTGCATTGCAGCAAGATACAGTATGCTGTGCAGAGGCCAGATGTGCATTGCAGCAAGATACAGTATGCTGTGCAGAGGCCAGATGTCCATTGCAGCAGGATACAGTATGCTGTGCAGAGGCCAGATGTGCATTGCAGCAAGATACAGTATGCTGTGCAGAGGCCAGATGTGCATTGCAGCCAGATACAGTATGCTGTGCAGAGGCCAGATGTGCATTGCAGCAAGATACAGTATGCTGTGCAGAGGCCAGATGTCCATTGCAGCAGGATACATTATGCTGTGCAGAGGCCAGATGTGCATTGCAGCAAGATACAGTATGCTGTGCAGAGGCCAGATGTGCATTGCAGCCAGATACAGTATGCTGTGCAGAGGCCAGATGTGCATTGCAGCAAGATACAGTATGCTGTGCAGAGGCCAGATGTGCATTGCAGCAAGATACAGTATGCTGTGCAGAGTCCAGATGTGCATTGCAGCAAGATACAGTATGCTGTGCAGAGGCCAGATGTCCATTGCAGCAGGATACAGTATGCTGTGCAGAGGCCAGATGTCCATTGCAGCAGGATACAGTATGCTGTGCAGAGGCCAGATGTGCATTGCAGGAGGATACAGTATGCTGTGCAGAGGCCAGATGTGCATTGCAGCCAGATACAGTATGCTGTGCAGAGGCCAGATGTGCATTGCAGCCAGATACAGTATGCTGTGCAGAGGCCAGATGTGCATTGCAGCAAGATACAGTATGCTGTGCAGAGGCCAGATGTGCATTGCAGCCAGATACAGTATGCTGTGCAGAGTCCAGATGTGCATTGCAGCAAGATACAGTATGCTGTGCAGAGGCCAGATGTGCATTGCAACAGGATACAGTATGCTGTGCAGAGGCCAGATGTGCATTGCAGGAGGATACCGTATGCTGTGCAGCGTCCAGATGTGCATTGAAGCAAGATACAGTATGCTGTGCAGAGTGCAGATGTGCATTGCAGCAAGATACAGTATGCTGTGCAGAGGCCAGATGTCCATTGCAGCAGGATACAGTATGCTGTGCAAAGGTGAGATGTGCATTGCAGCAAGATACAGTATGCTGTGCAGAGGCCAGATGTCCATTGCAGCCAGATACAGTATGCTGTGCAGAGTCCAGATGTGCATTGCAGCAAGATACAGTATGCTGTGCAGAGGCCAGATGTGCATTGCAGCAGGATACAGTATGCTGTGCAGAGGCCAGATGTGCATTGCAGCAAGATACAGTATGCTGTGCAGAGGCCAGATGTGCATTGCAGCCAGATACAGTATGCTGTGCAGAGTCCAGATATGCATTGCAGCAAGATACAGTATGCTGTGCAGAGTCCAGATGTGCATTGCAGCAAGATACAGTATGCTGTCCAGATGTGCATTGCAGCAGCATACAGTATGCTGTGAAGAGGCCAGATGTCCATTACAGCAGGATACAGTATGCTGTGCAGAGGCCAGATGTGCATTGCAGCAAGATACAGTATGCTGTGCAGAGTCCAGATGTGCATTGCAGCAAGATACAGTATGCTGTGCAGAGGCCAGATGTCCATTGCAGCAGGATACAGTATGCTGTTCAGAGGCCAGATGTGCATTGCAGCAAGATACAGTATGCTGTGCAGAGGCCAGATGTCCATTGCAGCAGGATACAGTATGCTGTGCAGAGGCCAGATGTGCATTGCAGCCAGATACAGTATGCTGTGCAGAGTCCAGATGTGCATTGCAGCCAGATACAGTATGCTGTGCAGAGTCCAGATGTGCATTGCAGCAAGATACAGTATGCTGTGCAGAGGCCAGATGTGCATTGCAGCCAGATACAGTATGCTGTGCAGAGGCCAGATGTGCATTGCAGCCAGATACAGTATGCTGTGTAGAGTCCAGATGTGCATTGCAGCCAGATACAGTATGCTGTGTAGAGTCCAGATGTGCATTGCAGCCAGATACAGTATGCTGTGTAGAGTCCAGATGTGCATTGCAGCCAGATACAGTATTCTGTGCAGAGGCCAGATGTGCATTGCAGCAAGATACAGTATGCTGTGCAGAGGCCAGATGTGCATTGCAGCAAGATACAGTATGCTGTGCAGAGGCCAGATGTCCATTGCAGCAGGATACAGTATGCTGTGCAGAGGCCAGATGTGCATTGCAGCAAGATACAGTATGCTGTGCAGAGGCCAGATGTCCATTGCAGCAGGATACAGTATGCTGTGCAGAGGCCAGACGTGCATTGCAGCCAGATACAGTATGCTGTGCAGAGGCCAGATGTGCATTGCAGCCAGATACAGTATGCTGTGCAGAGGCCAGATGTGCATTGCAGCCAGATACAGTATGCTGTGTAGAGTCCAGATGTGCATTGCAGCCAGATACAGTATGCTGTGCAGAGGCCAGATGTGCATTGCAGCAAGATACAGTATGCTGTGCAGAGGCCAGATGTGCATTGCAGCCAGATACAGTATGCTGTGCAGAGGCCAGATGTGCATTACAGTAAGATACAGTATGCTGTGTAGAGTCCAGATGTGCATTGCAGCCAGATACAGTATGCTGTGTAGAGTCCAGATGTGCATTGCAGCCAGATACAGTATTCTGTGCAGAGGCCAGATGTGCATTGCAGCAAGATACAGTATGCTGTGTAGAGTCCAGATGTGCATTGCAGCCAGATACAGTATGCTGTGTAGAGTCCAGATGTGCATTGCAGCCAGATACAGTATGCTGTGTAGAGTCCAGATGTGCATTGCAGCCAGATACAGTATTCTGTGCAGAGGCCAGATGTGCATTGCAGCAAGATACAGTATGCTGTGCAGAGGCCAGATGTGCATTGCAGCAAGATACAGTATGCTGTGCAGAGGCCAGATGTCCATTGCAGCAGGATACAGTATGCTGTGCAGAGGCCAGATGTGCATTGCAGCAAGATACAGTATGCTGTGCAGAGGCCAGATGTCCATTGCAGCAGGATACAGTATGCTGTGCAGAGGCCAGATGTGCATTGCAGCCAGATACAGTATGCTGTGCAGAGGCCAGATGTGCATTGCAGCCAGATACAGTATGCTGTGCAGAGGCCAGATGTGCATTGCAGCCAGATACAGTATGCTGTGTAGAGTCCAGATGTGCATTGCAGCCAGATACAGTATGCTGTGCAGAGGCCAGATGTGCATTGCAGCAAGATACAGTATGCTGTGCAGAGGCCAGATGTGCATTGCAGCCAGATACAGTATGCTGTGCAGAGGCCAGATGTGCATTACAGTAAGATACAGTATGCTGTGTAGAGTCCAGATGTGCATTGCAGCCAGATACAGTATGCTGTGTAGAGTCCAGATGTGCATTGCAGCCAGATACAGTATTCTGTGCAGAGGCCAGATGTGCATTGCAGCAAGATACAGTATGCTGTGCAGAGGCCAGATGTGCATTGCAGCAGGATACAGTATGCTGTTCAGAGGCCAGATGTGCATTGCAGCAGGATACAGTATGCTGTGCAGAGTCCAGATGTGCATTGCAGCCAGATACAGTATGCTGTGCAGAGGCCAGATGTGCATTGCAGCAAGATACAGTATGCTGTGCAGAGGCCAGATGTGCATTGCAGCCAGATACAGTATGCTGTGCAGAGTCCAGATGTGCATTGCAGCAATATACAGTATGCTGTGCAGAGGCCAGATGTGCATTGCAGCCAGATACAGTATGCTGTGCAGAGTCCAGATGTGCATTGCAGCAAGATACAGTATGCTGTGCAGAGGCCAGATGTCCATTGCAGCAGGATACAGTATGCTGTGCAGAGGCCAGATGTGCATTGCAGCAGGATACAGTATGCTGTGGAGAGGCCAGATGTGCATTGCAGCCAGATACAGTATGCTGTGCAGAGTCCAGATGTGCATTGCAGCAAGATACAGTATGCTGTGCAGAGGCCAGATGTCCATTGCAGCAGGATACAGTATGCTGTGCAGAGGCCAGATGTGCATTGCAGCAGGATACAGTATGCTGTGCAGAGGCCAGATGTGCATTGCAGCAAGATACAGTATGATGTGCAGAGGCCAGATGTGCATTGCAGCCAGATACAGTATGCTGTGCAGAGTCCAGATGTGCATTGCAGCAAGATACAGTATGCTGTGCAGAGGCCAGATGTGCATTGCAGCAAGATACAGTATGCTGTCCAGATGTGCATTGCAGCAGCATACAGTATGCTGTGAAGAGGCCAGATGTCCATTACAGCAGGATACAGTATGCTGTGCAGAGGCCAGATGTGCATTGCAGCAAGATACAGTATGCTGTGCAGAGTCCAGATGTGCATTGCAGCAAGATACAGTATGCTGTGCAGAGGCCAGATGTCCATTGCAGCAGGATACAGTATGCTGTGCAGAGGCCAGATGTGCATTGCAGCAAGATACAGTATGCTGTGCAGAGGCCAGATGTGCATTGCAGCCAGATACAGTATGCTGTGCAGAGGCCAGATGTGCATTGCAGCCAGATACAGTATGCTGTGTAGAGTCCAGATGTGCATTGCAGCAAGATACAGTATGCTGTGTAGAGTCCAGATGTGCATTGCAGCCAGATACAGTATGCTGTGTAGAGTCCAGATGTGCATTGCAGCCAGATACAGTATTCTGTGCAGAGGCCAGATGTGCATTGCAGCAAGATACAGTATGCTGTGCAGAGGCCAGATGTGCATTGCAGCAAGATAAAGTATGCTGTGCAGAGGCCAGATGTCCATTGCAGCAGGATACAGTATGCTGTGCAGAGGCCAGATGTGCATTGCAGCAGGATACAGTATGCTGTGCAGAGGCCAGATGTGCATTGCAGCAAGATACAGTATGCTGTGCAGAGGCCAGATGTGCATTGCAGCCAGATACAGTATGCTGTGCAGAGTCCAGATGTGCATTGCAGGAAGATACAGTATGCTGTGCAGAGGCCAGATGTGCATTGCAGCAAGATACAGTATGCTGTGCAGAGGCCAGATGTGCATTGCAGCCAGATACACCAGATACAGTATGCTGTGCAGAGTCCAGATGTGCATTGCAGCAAGATACAGTATGCTGTGCAGAGTCCAGATGTGCATTGCAGCAAGATACAGTATGCTGTGCAGAGTCCAGATGTGCATTGCAGCTGACGGGGGACACTAATGAGCACCATATGCGTGACCAGCATTCAATGTTTTGGGGGGGGGGGTCATGGGTTTCATATCATAGCATTTCTGTATGTAAGGTGTGGATTCGTATTGAATTGATTATGCCCTGCAACTTTGTAATTCACTTTTTTTCTCTATCTCATTCCAATTTCGAGATAAAAATGCTAACTCCGTTGTTTTCCACCAGGTGGCGCTATAGGTGGTTTCATTGCGTAGCGCATGGCTACTTTACTATACCTAGACACCACTTCTATGCCTATTCTTAAGTTAATGGCGGTGGACAGGATATGGGTGGGCACACTGTATATAGGTGCGGTGTATACAGGATATGGGTGGGCACACTGTATATAGGTGCGGTGTATACAGGATGTGGGTGGACACACTGTATATAGGTGCGGTGTATACAGGATATGGGTGGACACACTGTATATAGGTGCGGTGTATACAGGATATGGGTGGACACACTGTATATAGGTGCGGTGTATACAGGATATGGGTGGACACACTGTATATAGGTGCGGTGTATACAGGATATGGGTGCACACACTGTATATAGGTGCGGTGTATACAGGATATGGGTGGACACACTGTATAGAGGTGCGGTGTATACAGGATATGGGTGGACACGCTGTATATAGATGCGGTGTATACAGGATAAGGGTGGACACACTGTATATAGGTGCGGTGTATACAGGATATGGGTGGACATGCTGTATATAGGTGCGGTTTATACAGGATATGGGTGGACACACTGTATATAGGTGCGGTGTATACAGGATATGGGTGGACACACTGTATATAGGTGCGGTGTATACAGGATATGGCTGGGCACACTGTATATAGGTGTGGTGTGTCATGATGTATGTAGTTTTCTCCATCCCATATTTTTGTATAAGATGCCATGTGATGTATTTTACCTTCTCACTGTATTTGCTGTAATGCTATGTCTTGGGATGTAAGTGACCATACCTTCCCCCAGCCTGTATCATATTGCACTCAGGCTTCAGCAGTAGCTATTGTCATTGATTTGGTGGGGGTTGCATATATGTATTGTTCTTCTCAGCATGGGACTTCTCCAATCTACAAATTGGTAAACAGAACAGAGCCAGCAGTCTAAAGTCCATTCATGCATCAAATGGCCAGGGGGAGGTGTGCCCACCTAAGGGGCTGATCCCAGGAGAGAAGAACATGTTAGTTCAGTTAGTTGGAGCCTGGCTGGAGAAGGACTAGGATCCATAGCTGAGGCTGGATCCTGGGGTCTGTGTGTGTGGACTGTTACAGACTGGAGATCCGCGGCCACTTGGGATTGTGTTTTGTTGTTCACCTGTTGGACTCAAGGAACTCATATAAGGACCATTGCCCTAATTTCCCTGGCATCGGAATACCAGGCGGTGCCCCTGGATCTTTTTCCTTTGTGTGGACTCTAAAGAACCATTTTATTATTGGATGTTTTATGCTCCCTGTCTCATTAAATCTTCTTGGATTGTTCATTGGTCTGGTGTCCCTTACTGCTCTGTCGCATACCCCGTCACAAACTGGTGGCAGCGGCGGGATCAGAGCAGAAGAAATGGAGGACAACGGCCAATCAACGTCTGAAACCAGAACCTAAGGATACAGGAACTGGACTGTGGTGAGCCTACAAACAAAGGCCCGTGAATTAGGTGTCGGCTACAAAGGACTCTCTAAGGAGCAACTAATTGAGCCATTGGAAAACGCTTGCCTGCAACATGGCACCGAGGAACAATTTCCACAGCAAAGATGGGAGCCGGAGGTAAATACCCAAAAAAGTCAATGGGTTGTGTGGTACGAGGAGGAGATGGCCTTGCTGGGAGAGGAGACCACCATAGAATATAAGATGGAGGTCATGCGTGGAGCTAAAGAGAAGGAGCGCAGGATGGAGGAGATGGCATTGGTGGATAAGCAGCTCGCTGTGGAAGCCGCGAGAGGTTCCAGACAGACTGTAACCCCAGCACCCATCATGAAGGAACTTCCCAGGGTGTCCCGCAAAGACTTCAAGCAGTTTAATGAGGCTGCTGGTGACATTGAGGGCTTCTTCCAGGACTTTGAGCATCAGTGTCGATTAATGGAAGTCCCAGAAAGGGAGCGCATTCTGCATCTGGTTGGGCTCTTAGAGGGTGGAGCTGCTGCAGCCTATAGAGCTATGGACCCTCGGTGGAACTGTGAGTATGCGGATATTAAACAGACTATTCTAGAACATTATGCTGTAACGCCAGACACTTACAGGACTCAGTTCCGTACTTTAGCATGTGATGAGGAAGTGTCCTTCAAGATGTATGCCCACAAACTCAAACATCTGTGGCATCGTTGGCTGGAGGCAGAGGAGGCCTTAACCTTGGAGACCGTCCTCCAGGTCCTCCTAAAAGAGCAGTTTTACTTCAAGTGCCCCGCTGAGATCCGGGAATGGGTGCGTGAAAGGAGACCAGCCACTGTGGAGGAAGCTGCAGCTCTAGCTGATGAGGCTCTCACCATCAAGCCTCAATAACGGAAAACAGTAGAGAGGGGTTTCACACCGCGCCAATGACCGACAACTCCTGAAATTTCAGATCAATGCTTCTTTATTTCACGCACAGGTCAAGTCAACGCGTTTCAAGAGTCTTAGCTCTCTTCATCAGGACAAGCTGGCAAAGAACATCAAATCAAGTGATTTGATGTTCTTTGCCAGCTTGTCCTGATGCAGAGAGCTAAGACTCTTGAAACGCGTTGACTTGACCTGTGCGTGAAATAAAGAAGCATTGATCTGAAATTTCAGGAGTTGTCGGTCATTGGCGCGGTGTGAAACCCCTCTCTACTGTTTTCCGTTATCTGCCAACCGGGGACTGCTGCCGTGACCTGGAGTTACATGCTTGCATAGGAGTTGTGACTTTCACAACCTGATCTGGTGAGTAGGATTACTTATCTTAAGACCCCTTATACCGGGGTAAGACCCCTATTGCGCTTCTTTTTCCACAGAAATTAATTTCATCAAGCCTCAATGGAAGAAGCTGCTAGCAGAGGGAGCAAAAAGGGCCAGCTCCCCAACACCAGAGGTTCCTTGTCCTTCAGTGTCCAATGTTCCTGGACCTAGATCACCACCTCATGTGGATACCCGTGTGTATGTGCCTCCAGTTGTTTCTACCACATTTTTTGGAATACGACGAGGAGAGAAAGTAGAAGAGCGGAGATGTTATAGCTGTGGGCATCCCGGACATCTGCGGGCCACATGCCCATCTATCCAGTGGAGTCATCCTCCAAATCGACAACCACCTCCAGCACCTGCACCTCCCTATCAGTCACCAAGGTCTCCTACCTACTTCTCCAGAAGGCAAACTGGAAGGAGGTAGATGCAGCGCAGATGTTATCAATGTGGGCAGCCTGGTCATCTGCAAGCTCACTGTCCAGGTGTTCAGAGGCAGAACAGCTGCAGACCACCTTTGCCTGTCCATTAGTGATGGGTAGTTCGTGAGTGAGTAGTTCAAAATGAACTACTCCTCAGAGTGAACTAGTTCATCTAGTCACCATCCTGACAGAGATTAGTTCATTATGAACTAAACAGCAAGTGGGAGGAGACAGTGATTCTCTACAGCTCCAGGAGGCTCCTGCTCTCACACTGGCTCTTTATAACTCCTGATGCTGGAAAAGGAGGTAGTAAAACATTAGACCACACATCACATACAAATAGAATAGTAATATAATTAATAAAACTGAAATTGCACAGTAGACAGACACAGCTCATATGTGTGTATGAGAGAGTTTCTGTGTGTGGTTCATGCCCCTCTGTGTGATAGGATCACCCTCCTGTAGAAGATCAGCCTCCTGTAGAGGATCAGCCTCCTGTAGAGGAGCAGCCTCCTGTAGCCTAGAAGATCAGTCTTGCTAAAATCTTTTCCACTGGCTACTGTTTTGTTCTGAAAATGGTGGCTGCTGAACTGCTCCTCAGCTCCCTCATACACATTCATTATGAGTCAGTACTCTACACTACCACAGGGGGCGCTGCTGGGCTCCCTCATACACATTCATTATGAGTCAGTACTCTACACTACCACAGGGGGCGCTGCTGGGCTCAGTGAGATGCATCAGACTGAACTAGGCTGTCCTGATTCATTCTCAGTACAACATTTAGTTCAGCAGCTCATATAGTTCATTTAGTTCACAGGTCACATGATGCATTTCCTGTCCGCTCCTCACAGGAGAGGGTGGAGAGAAATACTGAACTAAATGAACTAATCTTTTGAACTAAACAGCAGTGTGAGGAGACAGAGTGATCCTCTACAGCTCCAGGAGGCTCCTGCCCTCACACTGGCTCTTTATAGCCCCTGATGCTGGAAAAGAAGGTAGTAAAACACTAGACCACACATCAAATACAAATAGAATAGTAATAATAATATTAATAACTGAAATTGCACAGTAGACAGACACAGCTCATATGTGTGTATGAGAGAGAGAGTTTGTGTGTGTGGTTCATGCCCCTCACCTGTCTGTGTGATAGGATCACCCTCCTGTAGAGGATCAGCCTCCTGTAGAGGATCACCCTCCTGTAGAGAGGATCAGCCTCCTGTAGAGGATCACCCTCCTGTAGCCTAGATCAGTCTTGCTAATATCTTTACCACTGGCTCATGTTCTGTTCTCAAAATGGTGGCTGCTGAACTGCTACTCAGTTCCCTCATACACATTCATTATGAGTCAGTACTCTACACTACCACAGGGGGCGCTGCTGGGCTCCTCATACACATTCATTATGGGTCAGTACTCTTCACTACCACAGGGGGCACTGCTGGGCTCCCTCATACACATTCATTATGGGTCAGTACTCTACACTACCACAGGGGGCACTGCTGGGCTCCCTCATACACATTCATTATGAGTCAGTACTCTACACTACCACAGGGGGCGCTGCTGGGCTCCTCATACACATTCATTATGGGTCAGTACTCTACACTACCACAGGGGGCGCTGCTGGGCTCCCTCATACACATTCATTATGGGTCAGTACTCTTCACTACCACAGGGGGCGCTGCTGGGCTCCTCATACACATTCATTATGGGTCAGTACTCTACACTACCACAGGGGGCGCTGCTGGGCTCCCTCATACACATTCATTATGGGTCAGTACTCTTCACTACCACAGGGGGCGCTGCTGGGCTCCCTCATACACATTCATTATGAGTCAGTACTCTACACTACCACAGGAGGCGCTGCTGGGCTCCCTCATACACATTCATTATGAGTCAGTACTCTACATTACCACAGGGGGCGCTGCTGGGCTCCTCATACACATTCATTATGGGTCAGTACTCTACACTCTACACAGGGGGCGCTGCTGGGCTCCCTCATACACATTCATTATGGGTCAGTACTCTTCACTACCACAGGGGGCGCTGCTGGGCTCCCTCATACACATTCATTATGAGTCAGTACTCTACACTACCACAGGAGGCGCTGCTGGGCTCCCTCATACACATTCATTATGGGTCAGTACTCTACACTACCACAGGGGGCGCTGCTGGGCTCCCTCATACACATTCATTATGAGTCAGTACTCTACATTACCACAGGGGGCGCTGCTGGGCTCCTCATACACATTCATTATGGGTCAGTACTCTACACTCTACACAGGGGGCGCTGCTGGGCTCCCTCATACACATTCATTATGGGTCAGTACTCTTCACTACCACAGGGGGCGCTGCTGGGCTCCCTCATACACATTCATTATGAGTCAGTACTCTACACTCTACACATGGGGCGCTGCTGGGCTCAGTGAGATGCATCAGACTGAACTAGGCCGTCCTGATTCATTCTCAATAGAACATTTAGTTCAGCAGCTCATATAGGTCATTTAGTTCACAGGTCACATGATGCATTTCCTGTCAGCTCCTCACAGGAGAGAAATACTGAACTAAATGAACTAATCTTTTGAACTAATCTTTTCAGTGAACTAGTTCATGGTGAACTAATCACCAAAATGAACTAGATTTCCCATCACTACTGTCCATTATCTACAGACACCTTCAGCAGGAGAAGAGCTGGATTCAGGCCCTGATGATTTGCCAAGTGACCCTGATATGTTGACTTCCCTACCAGGAGTCTATGGGGTGCGAGCCACAGCCACGCGTTCTTATGATCTTCAGCATAAACATCTACAGGAGGTCGTGCTGGATGGCCAAAAAGTTGTTGGCTTTCGTGACACTGTGGCTTTTCTCACCATCGCAGATCCCCGAGTAATTCAACCAGAAGCAATTCAACAGGGACCAGGAATTGCCATTGAATTGGCTGGAGGTACTCAGAGATATATTCCAAAAGCGAGTGTGACCCTGGATTATGGCTTTGGGGCAAAACAATGCATAATCGGTGTGATGAGCGGCCTTCCTGCAGACATACTCCTAGGCAATGATGTGGGAGATATACAATGCCGATTTGTGAGTGCAGGAAGCAGAGTTTAAGTGAAGGACGATATAAACTGGACCCGAACATTCAACCCTACATCTTCATCATACACTAAAGAACCTGGAGCCAACACCCAAAATGCAGATGGACTGTCCAGGCAAGAGGAGCCTTGAGTCCTGTCAGCCATGCCTGCGTGTACTTAACTAGCGACCTGTAGAGGTCCCTAGTACGTACACAAGTTGGGAGGGGAAGGAATTGTTATGATGTATGTAGTTTTCTCCATCCCATATTTTTGTATAAGATGCCATGTGATGTATTTTACCTTCTCACTGTATTTGCTGTAATACTATGTCTTGGGATGTAAGTGACCATACCTTCCCCCAGCCTGTATCATATTGCACTCAGGCTTCAGCAGTAGCTATTGTCATTGATTTGGTGGGGGTTGCATATATATATTGTTCTTCTCAGCATGGGACTTCTCCAATCTACAAATTGGTAAACAGAACAGAGCCAGCAGTCTAAAGTCCATTCATGCATCAAATGGCCAGGGGGAGGTGTGCCCACCTAAGGAGCTGTTCCCAGGAGAGAAGAACATGTTAGTTCAGTTAGTTGGAGCTTGGCTGGAGAAGGACTAGGATCCATAGCTGAGGCTGGATCCTGGGGTCTGTGTGTGTGGACTGTTACAGACTAGAGATCCGCGGCCACTTGGGATTGTGTTTTGTTGTTCACCTGTTGGACTCAAGGAACTCATATAAGGACCATTGCCCTAATTTCCCTGGCATCGGAATACCAGGCGGTGCCCCTGGATCTTTTTCCTTTGTGTGGACTCTAAAGAACCATTTTATTATTGGATGTTTTATGCTCCCTGTCTCATTAAATCTTCTTGGATTGTTCATTGGTCTGGTGTCCCTTACTGCTCTGTCGCATACCCCGTCACACGGTGTATACAAGATATGGGTGGGCACACTGTATATAGGTGCGGTGTATACAGGATATGGGTGGACACACTGTATATAGGTGCGGTGTATACAGGATATGGGGGGACACACTGTATATAGGTGCGGTGTATACAGGCTATGGGGGGACACACTGTATATAGGTGCGGTGTATACAGGATGTGGGTGGACACGCTGTATATAGGTGCGGTGTATACAGGATAAGGGTGGACACACTGTATATAGGTGCGGTGTATACAGGATATGGGGGGACACACTGTATATAGGTGCGGTGTATACAGGCTATGGGTGGACACACTGTATATAGGTGCGGTGTATACAGGATATGGGTGGGCACACTGTATAGAGGTGCGGTGTATACAGGATATGGGTGGACACACTGTATATAGGTGCAGTGTATACAGGATATGGGTGGGCACACTGTATATAGGTGCGGTGTATACAGGATATGGGTGGGCACACTGTATATAGGTGCGGTGTATACAGGATATGGGTGGGCACACTGTATATAGGTGCGGTGTATACAGGATATGGGTGGGCACGCTGTATATAGGTGCGGTGTATACAGGATATGGGTGGGCACACTGTATATAGGTGCGGTGTATACAGGATATGGGTGGGCACGCTGTATATAGGTGCGGTGTATACAGGATATGGGTGGGCACACTGTATATCTAAGGAACCACTGTGTTATAACTTAATCAAAATCAATCACCCACACACCAGAGGATACCAGTGTTCTGCATGTAAAAGAACCATCACCTGAAAAAAGAGCATCCTGGTGCATAGTCCTACCTGTATCTTGTTTCTGATATGTCCTTAGACAGCCCGATGCTTTGAGATACTTTAATGATGTAGGCAAAACACACTAGGGTCCTATAACAGACCATTTAAGATTATTATTCTAAAGTGTCAAATACTTCCCAATGCAAATCAGATCCATAACATACCCAATGTATATTCCTTGAAGGAAAGTGGTCACAAGGTCTAATGCTTCAGAGTTCACTTTAGTAATAGAGAGGCCTGGTTGAGGTCCTAAAAAGACCATTTGAAGTTTTCTTTTTGGCGTATCTATCGAAAGTTTGAATTTTATTCACATTTTTTAGTAATAAAGTGTTTTGTATTTATTTGCCACTTTTTGTAATAAAGATCATCCTAAAAATAGTAACCTGTGGCTGTCTACGACCGGATCATACAGATGTGGTCATAAATGATGCAGCTTGTGGAAGCACATGAACAACACAAAAAATGTTTTATTGTGTTTCTAAAACAGAGTTTGACATTAAGACATTTAATAATTATGGATCTTGTAATGTTGTTTAATTGATCACTTGCACCACATGTAATCTCCAGTATGTGGGCGGTACTGGTCACACATTAAAGGCCACTTTACACGCAACAACATCGGTAACAAGATGTTGTTGGGGTCATGGAATTCGTGACTAGTGTTGAGCCACCCCCCTAGTGTTCGAGTTCAATCCGGTTCATCGAACGGCGGCTCAGTTCGGCGAACGTTCGACGAACACCTTCAAACCCCATTGAAAACAATGGCAGGCAAACACAAACACATACAAACACATAGAAAACACCTTCTAAGGTGTCCAAAAGGTGACAAACAACTCACAACACACCACAAACACATGGGAAAGTGACAAGGACAAATTCTCATGCAAAAACAGAAGAGCTGGACGAGGAAAAAGAGGAGGACACACAGATATAGGCACTCCAAGCTGAGTCTCTCTTTTTTCCAAAAATTGGGCCCCACACACACCCACCCCTTCAGTGGCAGCACTTGTTCCCCAGTTGCAACCTTGACATGTTGATTTGCATGAAGCACATTCCAAAATACGCCGGCCTTTAATGTCCCCAGGATGACACCGGGGTAGGTAGCAAACTCCTTGCTGAACCATGACTTGTTCATTTTGGAACATTTTTAAAAAAAACAGCAAGGGGACTCCAACCAGTCTTCCTTTTTTTCCAAAAATTGGGCCACACAGACACCCTTTCAGTAGCAGCACTTGTGCCCCAGTTGCAAACTTGACAGGTACATTTGCGTCAAGCACATTCCAAATCCACAAGCATTTACTCTCCCCAGGATGACACCGGGGTAGTAAATTCCTTGTGGATCCATGACTTGTTCATTTTGATGAACGTCAGTCTGTCCACATTGTCAGTGGACAGACGCATGCGCTTATCTGTCAGCACACACCCAGCAGCACTGAAGACACGTTCAGAGACAACGCTGGCAGCTGGACACGACAAAATCTCCAAGGCGTAACTGGAGAGCTCTGGCCATTTTTCAAGATTTGAAGCCCAAAATGAGCAAGGCTCCATTTGCAAAGTCATGGCATCGATGTTCATTTGGAGGTACTCCTGTATCATCCTCTCCAGCCGTTGACTATGTGTCAGACTTCTTGTCTCTGGTGGCCTTGCAATGGATGGTCTAAAAAAATTATGAAACGATTCCATAAAATTGCTGTTACCAGCACCAGATACGGTGCTACTGGTACGGTTTGACTGATGATGACGAGACCGTCCCATGTTTGGCAAGTTACAACTGGGAGATTCACTCCCTGCACCACTGGTGTTTGGTGGAAAAGCCGAGCTAAGATCGAGTAACAGCTTCTGCTAATACTCCTGCATACGTGTGTCCCTTTCTATGGCTGGAATTATTTCTCCAAATATTGACTTGTACCGGGGATCTAATAGTGTGGCAACCCAGTAGTCAGCATTACTTCTAATTCGGACAATCCGAGGGTCGTGTTGGAGGTAGTGCAGCAAGAAGGTGCTCATGTGTCTTGCGCATCCATGCCGACCAACCCCTTGCTGTGTTTGTGGCGGTGAGGTGATAACCGTGCTTCCTTCCTCTGACCTCTCTCCCCAACCTCGAACAACTGAAATTTGACCAAGGTCTCCCTCATCTGCTGAGTCTTCCATGTCCATGGACAGTTCGTCCTCCATTTCTTCATGTTCTCCTGCACTTTCCTCAACATTTTGGCTGCTACCATGCGCCCTTGTTGATCCCTGTCCCCCATGGTCCCATGCCTACTGCCTTGGTGATGCTGAACGTCTGGACCTTTTAGATCTTGGTATCCCTTCCGCATATGAATCCTCCTGTAGTTCCTCCCCTTCCTGTTGTCCCACCCCCTGACTCCGAATAGTGTTTAGCGTGTGCTCCAGCATGTAAATGACTGGAATTGTCATGCTGATAATGGCATTGTCAGCGCTAAACATATTTGTCGCCATGTCGAAACTGTGCAGAAGGGTGCATAGGTCCTTGATGTGAGACCACTCCATCAGGGTGATCTGCCCCACCTCTGCATCTTGGTTGGCCCAGGATATAAGTCATAACGTATTGCATTAGGGCTCGGCGGTGCTGCCACAGTCGCTGTAACATGTGGAGAGTCGTATTCCAGCGTGTCGCTACATCGCATTTCAGGCGATGAACCGGCAGGCCGAAAGACCCCTGGAGCGATGCAAGTCGGTCAGCTGAGCCGTTTGAACGGCAAAAGTGAGCAGATAGTGACCGTGCCCTGTGCAGAAGCCAATCTAAGCTGGGATAGTGGGTTAAAAATTGCTGGACGACAAGGTTCAACACGTGAGCCATACAAGGCACGTGTGTCACCTTGCCCCGGCGAAGGGCTGCACCCAGGTTTGCAGCATTGTCGCACACGTCCTTCCCTGGATGCAGATTGAGTGGAGACAACCATTGACGAAACTCGGTCTCCAGAGCTGACCACAACTGGGCATCTGTGTGACTCTTATTTCCCAGACATTTCAACGTAACGACCGCCTGATGCCGTTGAGCTCCGCTGCCAGCATAGTAAGGAGGTGTGCGGGATTCCTTGTGTGCAGTTACAACACGGGTGTCCTGACCAGACAGGCTTTGGGCGGAGGTGGAGGACCCAGACGAGGTTGAGGAGGCAGAAACAGTGGAGGAACTTCTACATACAGAAGATTGACAAACAGCTCGTGGGGACGGCAAGACTTGTACAGCAGACCCTTCTCCATCTCTCACCATAGTTACCCAGTGCCCAGTCATCGACATGTAACGTCCCTGTCCATGCTTACTGGTCCACGTATCAGTGGTGAAATGCACCCTGTCACACACAGAGTTTCTCAAGGAAGCGGAGATGTTGTGTGCGACATGCTGGTGTAGCGCAGGCACACTTTTCTTGGAGAAGTGGTGGCGACTGGGCATCTGGTACTGGGGCACTGCGACTGACACAAGGTCTCGAAAATCCTTTGTGTCCACCAGGCAGAAAGGCAGCTTTTCTGTAGCCAACAGCTTGCAGAGGGTGAAAGTCAACCTCTTAGCTTTGTCATGGCTAGGAGTAAATGGTCTTTTACTTGTCCACATCTGAGGGACCGAGGGCTGGCTGCTGTGCTGAGATGGCGTTGAGTAGGGTGTCCCATGAAAACTGCTCGTCTGTGAGGAAAGTCAAGGTTGAGACATAATGTTGCCTTCATCCAAAGGTGGTGCTCTCGATGTCTGAGAGAGCTCTACACCAGCAGCTGTTTCCCCTTCCAAAACAACTGACAACCTGCCAATCACACTGCCTGTTGCGGTTAAAGAGTTGGAAGGTCTGCATCACAAATCATGTGTGACTGCTGTCCCCACAGTCATAGAGGATGAAGAGTACGCGGATGCACTTGAAGGGGCAGACGGTGGTTGGCCCGCTCCGCTAGGCCGCATTTTAGCACAGTGAGCTTCCCACTGTGACTTATGCTTGATATCCATGTGACGGTTCATGGACGAAGTGATCAAACTAGTGAGGTTTTGGCTTCTACTTAGAAATTGGTGACAGATGACATGAATTGGGAGATCCTTTGCGATGTCAAAAAGGGACCAGGCTAGGCAAGGCTTAGAGCCCATGTGACCTGCAGAGCCACCACGACTTGTGCTCAGAGTGGCTGAGGATGCAGTTGTTGACGTGCTTCCAGTACTCCGTTTCTGTCCAGGAAGGTGCAAGCTAACCTCGTCATCAGTCGCATCCTCCTCCACTGCCTCTGCTGACCTTCTCGAGTGCCTGACTGTGGGTTGACAGTAAGTGGTATCTACAACCTCATCCTCAACCTGTGTGTTTGCACTCCCCTTGTCCTCAGACCTAACCTCTTCCTGCCCTGACTAAATAGTTAAGTTAAAACAATCACTGATCTCGGGGAGACCAGCCAGACAAAACACTGCCAGCAGCCAACAAAGGCGCTCAAACAGTGAAATCCTAGGTGCATTGCCCCCTGGGAAGTATGCAAATCATAAAAGGTCCGTGGAGCCTCTGTTAGGAGTCCCAACACAGAACTAGCCAGATATCCCTCCAGGAAGGACCTAGCCAAGGAGTGGCTCTTTTTAGGAGACCACCATATTAAGTGGCCCTTTTAGTCAATATCCAACTCTTTGATGAGTTTAAAGATATGACAAGGGAAATACCAAGGTCAGGTATCCATCCACAGACAGCTGTTTCGGGGTGTTGCCCTTCATCAGTGTGGAGTAGGATTCTGGCTAGGTCCTTCCCGGAGGGATATCTGGCTAGTTCTGTGTTGAGACTCCTAACAGAGGCTCCACGGACCTTTTTATGATTTGAATATTTAAGTTGTCATTCCAATCAGGTATCTGAGTCTCATCATCATCAGTATGTTCCTCATTGTCTCCACCAAGAGGAGTTACAGTTTGGGAATGAGGGTCTACATTATGCTCAGAAACGTCTTCATCAGGGCCTGACTCTGACTCACAAAGCTTCTGGGCATCACTGCAGATCATTTCCTGGTCTGGACTCACTGTAGCTTGGGAGCAGACCTCTGATTCACAGGCTATAGTGTGACTGAACAGCTCTGCAGACTCAGCCATCTCTGTTACACCATACTGTGCAGGGCGGGTGGAGACTTGAGAGCTGGGAGAAAGCAAGTGCGATTGGGGTGACAACTTAGAGGACTGGAGTTTTTTGGATGTTGAAGTTGAGGTGGAGGGGCCTCTTGATGGAGCACTTGAGATCCATTCAAGCATGTTCTTTTTTTGTGCATCATCTACCTTTGTTACAGTTGTTCGGTTCCGTAAAAAAGGGATCACATCATATTGTCCACGGAAAGTAGTAAACATCTTACTTTTGCTGGAAGATGGCCTTTCTTCAGCAGATGTTACTGTAGCTTTACCACCTACCCCACAGACACAAACTTTTTTTCCCTTTCCAACACTCCTGCTCCCCTTTCCACCAGCATCTGTCCTTTTGCCACTCATTTTGTTTGTGACCAAATTGGACACTTAAAATGTATTAGCAAAAATGGAGAGGTGGTGTAGATTGCAGAAGTGGTCTAGCTTTATTGAGAGCTGAAGGACCAACACTGACTATCCCAGACAATGAAAATATGGCCCTAAAAATGGCAGCAGTTTTTGCAATTAAAATTGCGTAGCAAAAATAGAGAGGTGGTGTACTATGCACAGGTGGTGTACCTTGCTTGACAGCAGAGGAGCACTAAGTTAGTATCCCAGACAATTTTAGTATGCCCCTAAAAGTGGCAGCAAGTTTTGCAATTAAAATTGCAAAGCAAAAATGGAGAGGTGTGTAGAATGCACAGGTGCTGTAGCTAGTTTGTCAGAAGAGGAATCCTCACTTTCTATCCCTGCCAATGAAACAATGCCCCAAGGAATTGCCTGAGCTGATATAGCCAGATGCTGTGATATAAACCCCTGCACAGCGCTGGCACAGTCCTGCCTAGCAACAATGGCTATGAACGGCTGTAATGCAGCCCTGAAAAGGGCTGAAATTACAAGTAGTCCCTAATCCCTGAAGCGATGTGTAGATTGCACTGTATATCTATAGCGCACACAGCAGCAGCAGCAGCGGGAGCAGTTACTGTCACCCACCCGCAGCAGAGAGATAATGGCGGCGACGGGGAAAATTGCCGGGTCTTATAGGGCAAAGACATGTGACATGCACAGCCAATGACACATGCCCTTGCTTGTTTGGCAAAAATCCACTTTGCTGATTGTGTGTCTTTGACTGGCTGACAGCCTGGCCCGCCCCACTGCACGCGCGGTTAGGAAAAAAAAAATGGCGATCGCCATTCTTTCAGCACTCAGCAGCACTGATCTAAACCCCGTCCTCCCCGCACACTATCCGCTGAATTTTGATAATATCATGATTCACAGTGGCTCACACTATTACAGTGAAAAGCCAGCTATTAACTAGCTACGCTTTTTGGTGATCGAACCGTTATCGAACGGTAACTCAAACTGCCGAACTTGAAGCAAATCGTTCAAGCTCATCGAACGACTCGAAAACCCCCCAAAATCACTCAAATTTGAAATTGGCGAACCGTTCGAATCGAACATAGCTCAACTCTATTCGTGATGCACATCTGGCCTCGTTAGAGACGTCGTTGCTTGTGACGTACTGTACGAGCGACCGCTAACTATCAAAATGACTAATCGTTGATTGTTGGCACGTCGTTCTAATCTCAAATATCGTTGCTGCTTTTGGATGCAGGTTTTTCCTCATTCCTGAGGCAGCACACATCGCTACGTGTGACACCCCAGGAAGGACGAACAGCACCGTACCTGTGTCCTCCAGCAACGAGGTGGGCGTGTCTATCATGCGACTGCTCTCCGCTCCTATTGGACGCTTGCCGTGTGACGTCGCTGTGACGCTGCTCAAACCACCCCCTTAGAAAAGAGGCTGTTCGCCGGCCACAGCGACGTCGCTAGGAAGGTAAGTCCGTTTGACGGGTACTATCGATTTTGTGCGCCACGGGCAGCGATTTGTCAGTGGACACCCGTCTGAACAATCTCCAGGCAACAGCCACATCCCTGTCGGATCAGAACACGGCAGCGGCTTCCATAGTGGCTTCCTCTTCAGCCTCGAGACTCCGTCTTGCTTCTCCGCCCCGATATGCCAGGGACCCCAAGACCTGTAGAGGTTTCCTGAATCAATGCTCGCTGCATTTCAAGTTGCTCCCACACCTCTTCATCTCTGATCAAGCAAAGGTGGCCTTCCTGATGTCCCATCTGGAGGGTGAAGCATTGGCCTGGATAAATCCCTTGTGCAAAAAAGAAGATCCGGTGACCACCAACATCCAGGGATTTCTAGAGGCCTTCTGCAACACCTTTGATGAACCGGGACGTACCAACACGGCCGCCTCTTCATTCCTTTGGCTGCGCCAAGGGTCCCTAACGGTTGGCCAGTATGCCATCCGTTTCCGCACTCTTGCCTCTGAGTTAGGATGGAACAAAGAGGCATTAACTGCAGCCTTCTGGGAGGGTCTCTTCGGCCGCATTAAGGACAAGTTGGCCGGTCGTGATGTCCCTTCTTCCCTGGATGGCCTGATCTCTATGGCCACCCGGATTGATCTCCATTTCCAGGAACGGTCCAAGGAAGTACTCTGGGAGAAGAGACCGACACATCATGCCCCTACTCCGCAGAGGCCCGCAGTTCCTCAGTCGATACCACCTAACTATTCTACTCCCGAACCTATGCAAACAGACCGTCTGGGACAAGCTGAGCAATGCCAGGCAGAGCGGCTCGCCAAGGGTCTGTGCCTCTACTGCGGAGGTGATACACACCTGATTCGCTCCTGGCCTGGGAAGCCGGGAAACTCCAAGGCCTTGGGTTGGTAGGAGAGGCCACACTGGGCACCGAAGCCCTCTCATCCCCGGAAACGCTGACCATCCAAGTGACAACGGAGGAGACCCAGTTCACGGTGGAGGCGTACCTTGATTCAGGGGCAGCAGGCAATTTCATCCAACAGGCTACGGTGGGCAAATACCGGATACCCGTCATGCCGCTCTCTAAACCCCTTGTGATCACTTCCGTGGATGGGAAACCCCTCTCCGAACCCATATTGTTTGTCTCCAAACCAGTGGAACTCCGTATTGGTGCCCTGCATACCGAAAGGATTGCCTTATATGTTCTTCCGAGGCTGGCTCACTCACTCCTGCTGGGGCTACCCTGGTTGCGAGCACATGAACCTGTAGTCAGTTGGCGCTCCGGTGAGATTACACATTGGGGCCAGTCTTGTCACGAGAACTGTCTGCAGTCAGTCCGGCACCGGAGTCCCTACCAGGACTGCCGTCCGCATATTGGTCCTTTGTGGATGTCGTCAACAAAAAGGAGGCAGAGATATTGCTGCCACACAAACCATACGACTGTGCCATAGAACTGCTGCCAGGAACCACTCCACCCTGTGGATGTATCTATCCCTTGTCACCAGCCGAGACGCAGGCCATGTTGGACTACATTGTGGAGAACCTGGCAAGGGGGTTCATCAGGAGATCCTCGTCCCCTGCAGGAACCAGGTTTTTCTTCATTAAGAAGAAAGGAGACCTGCGACCCTGCATTGACTACAGGGGCTTGAACCAGATCACTGTAAAATACAAATATCCCCTTCCTCTGATCCTGGAGCTATTCGATCGGCTGAGGGGGGCCCGCATCTTCACCAAACTTGATCTTCGCGGAGCTTACAACCTGGTCCGTATCCGCCCGGGAGATGAATGGAAGACGGCATTCAACACCAGAGATGGGCACTACAAATACTGTGAGAAGCCGTTCGGTCTCTGTAATGCCACGTCTGATCTCCGACACGGGTCTGCAGATGGATCCCGAGAAAGTGTCTTCCATTCTCAAATAGATAATAAAACAAGCGCACTATGAGAAGCACCTGTGGAATCCTTTTAGCGTTTAAAAAATTAGAATTGCTCACCTTTGTTGGTTGTGCGCCCCCGCACAACTTCAGTGAAGGCTAATCAGTCTGGAGTTCCTCCGAACAGATCCTATGTCCAGGCTTCCAACATCCAGATTGTGGGTATCGTTGTCGGCTACTGATTTCCACCGCCACCATGGAAATCAGGTTCTTGTTCCTCTCTCCTCCAGCTAACCAGCTGGATTTTTTGATATGTCAGCAGGTCCTTTGCTGCTAATACCGATTCCCAACAGGGAGGGGGTAAATGGATAATTCTTTCGGTCTAATATAGCGCAAAAAGGATATTTGCTGATATTAATTATTTGAACTTTATTGAATAGGCACTCCTATTATTACAACGCGTTTCAGCAGAGTTGCTTTCATCAGGTAAAATACCTGATGAAAGCAACTCTGCTGAAACGCGTTGTAATAATAGGAGTGCCTATTCAATAAAGTTCAAATAATTAATATCAGCAAATATCCTTTTTGCGCTATATTAGACCGAAAGAATTTTCCATTCTCAAATGGCCTCCTCCCTCCGGGTTGAAAGCCATCCAATGCTTCCTAGGCTTCGCCAATTATTACTGTCAGTTCATCCCTCACTTCTCTGCTCTGATGGCGCCTCTCTCCGCCTTGACGAAAAAGGGGGCAAACCCGAAAGACTGGTCACCTGAGGCCGACAATGCCTTCTGCGTCCTGAAACAGGCCTTTGCCTCCGCTCCCATTCTCCACAGACCGGAGTTGAACAGACAGTTCACCTTGGAGGTGGATGCCTCCTCATCGGGAGTCAGAGCCATGCTCATGCAGAAGCCGTCCTCCGGAAAAATGGTTACCTGCGGGTTCTTCTCCAAGGTCTTTTCTGTACCGAACGCAATTATACCATTGGTGATCGGGAGCTCCTGGCTATCAAGTTGGCCCTGGAGGAATGGAGCTACTTACTGGAGGGGCGGTATACCCGGTTATCATCTACATCGACCATAAGAACCTGGCGTATCTGCAGTCCGCCCGGAGACTCAACCCACGACAAGCCCGCTGGTCCCTGTTCTTAGCCCGGTTCCACTTCCAACTACATTTCCGGCCTGCGGACAAGAATGTGCGGGCTGATGCCTTGTCCCGGTCCTTTGTACCGGCAGAGCTAGAGGAAGAGACTGACCAGTCCATCATCTGTCCCAGTAAGGTCATCCCGGTGGCCCCTGTCACCCTGGCACAGATACCCCCTGAGAAGACCTTCGTCGCGGAGACCGACAGACTAAAGGTTCTTCAATGGGGGCATTCTTTGAAAGTGGCTGGACACGCAGGTCAGAAGACTTGGGACGCAATTCTTCGTCACTATTGGTGGCTGTCTCTCCGTAAGGATGTCGTCTCTTTTGTCTCCGCTTGTCCATCCTGTGTCCGCAACAAGACGCCCAAGCACCTGCCCTTTGGTAGTCTCCTGCCTCTGTCCATTCCCTCCATTCCATGGCAACACATTGCCATGGATTTCATCACGGACTTGCCTTCATCTTCTGGTTGTACAGTCATTTGGGTCGTGGTGGACCGATTCTCCAAGATGGCCCATTTTGTTCCCATAGTCGGCCTACCCTCAGCCGCGGCACTTGCCGACGTCTTCATTCAACATATATTCTGGCTTCACGGCTTCCCCCTGCATATAGTGTCTGACAGCGGGACTCAGTTCACCTAGCGCTTCTGGAGGGCGCTCTGTACACATCTGGGAGTAACCCTGAAGTTCTCCTCAGCCTACCATCCCCAGTCTAATGGTGAGGTCGAACGGGTCAACCAGGTTCTGACCTCCTTCCTTCGGCACTTCATCAAAGCCCATCATGACGACCGGTCCACGCTACTCCCTTGGGCTGAGTTCTCCTATAATCATCACGTCAGTGAATCCTCTGCCACCTCTCCCTTCCATGTTGTCTATGGTCTCCAGCCTTCCGTTCCACTACCGGTACCCTCTACCTCTGATGTTCCAGCCGCAGATGCCCTGTCCAGGGACTTCTGCAACATATGGAGCGCTGTCAAGTCGTCTCTGGAACACGCTTCCGCTCGCATGAAGAAACATGCTGACAGGAGACGCCTGATCCTCCTCACTTTTCTCCTGGGGATATGGTGTGGCTTTCCTCCAAGTACGTCCAGCTGAAGATTCCATCTTACAAGTTGGGTCCTCGATACATTGGTCCTTTCAAGGTCATCAACAGGATCAACGAGGCCCTTTCAAACTTCAGCTTCCGGCCACGATGTGCATCCCTAACTCCTTTCATGTATCCTTCCTCAAGCCAGTCATCCTGAGTCCCTACTTCTGATACCGGTACTTCTCCTCCTCCTCTTGCCGATGATGATGTATATGAGGTAAGAGACATCTTGGCCATGAAGAGAGTGAGGGGTAAGCAGTTCTTTCTTGTTGATTGGGAAGATTACGGTCCTGAGGAACGGTCCTGGGAACCCCGGGAGAACATCGCTGCTCCTCTTCTTCGCGAATTCCTGTCCCGGTTGCGGGGAGAGGGGGCGTGAGGGAGGGGGTACTGTCACGCTCCCGGGATCCCGGCACCGCCCGTCACTCACCGATCCGGTCCCCGGGCACCCTGGTCGCGGCTGCTGTCCCCGCTCTTCTCCTGTGCGTCCTCCATGCTCCCCGCCCGCCGGTCCTGGCGTCCCGCTGCGGACTGGGACTCTGCTCCAGGCTCCCCTGCATCTCCTCCACCTCCTCTGCATCCTGCACTGGTCTCCGGCATTCGAGCCTCGCACATGCGCACTAGGGAGCGGGCGTGCTCACTCACCTCTTCTTAAAGGGCCAGCGTCCCTAAAACAGGATATGGCTGATTACAGGTACAGGGTATATAAGACTTCCGTTTCTTGTGGGTGGTGTCTGTTTCATGTGTTCTTGTAGTCTATCTCTTGCACTAGATGTTCAGGTCCCTCTGTGCTTAGTACCCAGGTTAACCCTGTCTCTGCCCACAGTGTCCAACTGCCGATCCGAGTGTGTCCAGCCTGCCACTTCCCAGGAGTTGCCCTGGTGACCTTCAGCTGTGGATCCCGACATCATCTGCCAGCCCGTAACCATCACCGGCTCTGGATTTCATCTGGCCACATCAGCCTGCACTCCTAGCTGGATCCGGACTCCGTCTGCTGATTCCACTCGGCACCTGTACCCGGTTCCTGTCATCCGTCCTGCCCACGGCTATCGTTGGACTAAGTCGCCATATCCCGTACGGACATCTGAAGGACACGAAACCCAAACTCACTTGTGTCCTGGCTGCTGTGCATCTAGGCCCTCTGGGGAGGCCGCCAGACAGTCCCTGTATAGGGGTTCGCTCCTGGTTGTCTTTCTGGGGGAGTCCGGTGCACGGTCCCGTGGATCCACCTCTGGACTGAACGTTACAGCACAGAGGTGAGTATGCTATTATTTTTTTTCTACTGTTCACTTTTCATTTCACTTAGCAGCGAATGTACAGGCAGAGAGAAGCTGCCGCACATATGCTACAAAGCGAAAGTGCATGTCACATGGGGGGGGAGGAACACAGGATTCTTTCTCCCCCTAATACAAAGACAACATTGCTCACAACAGTGACCTTGGGAGTCAGAAATGCTTACAGGGGTGTTCCACATGCTGCTCCCATATCATTTGAGCACTGTTATACATTTGTGCCATTTTTGAGCTTTCTCCAGACCGCCGGAGGTGCCGCCGGAAAACTGTTTGTTTCCCTTAGGCTAACATTGGGAAAGAATAATAAAGAATCTTCCTCTTATTGCTATCAGAGACAACAAATTACTGACTACAATCCACTACACCAAGACCAATAATACCACATACCATGGAGAAATACCACCACACCATGACCAGACCACATCATATCACCACATAGTGACTGAATACTATCATACACAAGGGAGAAATTTTGCCATGCCATGACCAGACCACATCTTATCACCACAAAGTGCCTAAAAAATAGTACAATAGTGAAAAAAAACAAAACAACTAATATTACCACTGGTGACATTATACACAGGAGCTCATTATATAGTGTCAGTGTACAGGTCTAAATCCTATCCCCAGATGGCTGATATTGGGGAAGAGTCAGGTTTTCATACAATAGAATCCTACAGATCCTACAGATATGGATTAGTTTCCCTGGTATATATCTAAAATATTAGAATAAAACTGGTAACCCACATTAAGCAAGGTCTCAAAAAGTATAGTATGACACAGAGATCCACCCTAAGCCTCTCAAAACCAACACTATATACCAGGGGTGCACAACATCTTTTGTTCCAAGGGTTGCATTGCCATACTGAACCAATCCTAAGGGCCGCAAAAAAATGTAAAGAGATACTTGTATGAAAACATCAACAGAACAACCATCAGTACATTAATACATCACACGAATCAAGTTTTGAGTACTTGAGGAAGATTTGGAGAGATTATGCATACATAATTGATTTTTTGGATAACAACTTGAACAATTCTTCCTTATAATCTCAAAACTCTATGTTTTGAGGATTTTTAAGTTTTAAGTCTATGGGTGCATGTGAAACATCGCACTGCACTCGGATGTCATCAGAGTGCAGTGCAATATACAGTTAGGTCCAGAAATATTTGGACAGTGACACAAGTTTTGTTATTTTAGCTGTTTCCAAAAACATGTTCAGAAATACAATTATATATATAATATGGGCTGAAAGTGCACACTCCCAGCTGCAATATGAGAGTTTTCACATCCAAATCGGAGAAAGGGTTTAGGAATCATAGCTCTGTAATGCATAACCTCCTCTTTTTCAAGGGACCAAAAGTAATTGGACAAGGGACTCTAAGGGCTGCAATTAACTCTGAAGGCGTCTCCCTCATTAACCTGTAATCAATGAAGTAGTTAAAAGGTCTGGGGTTGATTACAGGTGTGTGGTTTTGCATTTGGAAGCTGTTGCTGTGACCAGACAACATGCGGTCTAAGGAACTCTCAATTGAGGTGAAGCAGAACATCCCGAGGCTGAAAAAAAAGAAAAAATCCATCAGAGAGATAGCAGACATGCTTGGAGTAGCAAAATCAACAGTCGGGTACATTCTGAGAAAAAAGGAATTGACTGGTGAGCTTGGGAACTCAAAAAGGCCTGGGCGTCCACGGATGACAACAGTGGTGGATGATCGCCGCATACTTTCTTTGGTGAAGAAGAACCCGTTCACAACATCAACTGAAGTCCAGAACACTCTCAGTGAAGTAGGTGTATCTGTCTCTAAGTCAACAGTAAAGAGAAGACTCCATGAAAGTAAATACAAAGGGTTCACATCTAGATGCAAACCATTCATCAATTCCAAAAATAGACAGGCCAGAGTTAAATTTGCTGAAAAACACCTCATGAAGCCAGCTCAGTTCTGGAAAAGTATTCTATGGACAGATGAGACCAAGATCAACCTGTACCAGAATGATGGGAAGAAAAAAGTTTGGAGAAGAAAGGGAACGGCACATGATCCAAGGCACACCACATCCTCTGTAAAACATGGTGGAGGCAACGTGATGGCATGGGCATGCATGGCTTTCAATGGGTCACTTGTGTTTATTGATGACATAACAGCAGACAAGAGTAGCCGGATGAATTCTGAAGTGTACCGGGATATACTTTCAGCCCAGATTCAGCCAAATGACGCAAAGTTGATCGGACGGCGTTTCATAGTACAGATGGACAATGACCCCAAGCATACAGCCAAAGCTCCCCAGGAGTTCATGAGTGCAAAAAAGTGGAACCTTCTGCAATGGCCAAGTCAATCACCAGATCTTAACCCAATTGAGCATGCATTTCACTTGCTCAAATCCAGACTTAAGACGGAAAGACCCACAAACAAGCAAGACCTGAAGGCTGCGGCTGTAAAGGCCTGGCAAAGCATTAAGAAGGAGGAAACCCAGCGTTTGGTGATGTCCATGGGTTCCAGACTTAAGGCAGTGATTACCTCCAAAGGATTCGCAACAAAATATTGAAAATAAAAATATTTTGTTTGGGTTTGGTTTATTTGTCCAATTACTTTTGACCTCCTAAAATGTGGAGTGTTTGTAAAGAAATGTGACAATTCCTACAATTTCTATCAGATATTTTTGTTCAAACCTTCAAATTAAACGTTACAATCTGCACTTGAATTCTGTTGTAGAGATTTCATTTCAAATCCAATGTGGTGGCATGCGGAGCCCAACTCGCGAAAATTGTGTCACTGTCCAAATATTTCTGGACCTAACTGTATGTACAGACACAGACAGGCTGTGGAGGAGTTGGAGAGATTAGTCTCTCCCTGTTCTACGCACCTATGATACGATCACGAGACTGCAGCAGAGAGCCTGAGGATCATTAGCATATCAAATCCTATGCTATCGCATCGGATATGATGCGCAAGTGAAAACGAGGCTAATGTGGGCGTCACACGGTACAATATATCGGGCGATGTGTCTTCGGTGTCACGTCGGTAGTGACGCACATCCGGCATCGTTTCATATATCTTAGCATGTGACAGCGGTGAACGCGCTGAAATTCTCACCTTCTCGTTTATCGTTGACACGTCGCTCACTTTTAAAAAATCGTCCGTCAGGTTGTTCATCGTTCCCATGGGAGCACACGTCGCTCCGTGTGACACCCCGGGAAAGACGAACACAGCTTACCTGCGTCCCGCCGGCAATGCGGAAGGAAAGAGGTGGGCGGGATGTTTACGTCCCGCTCATCTCCGCCCCTCCGCTTCTATTGGCCAGCTGCCGTGTGACGTCGCTGTGACGCCGAACGTCCCTCCCCCTTCAGGAAGTGGATGTTCAGCGACGTCGCCCAGGAGGTAATTACGTGTGACGGGGGTTAATGACTTTGTACGACACGGGCAACTAATTGCCCGTGACGCACAAACAACGGGGGCGGGTACGATCGCTCGTGCAATTGCACAATAGATCGTACCGTGTGAAGCCCGCATAAAAGTCCCCTCTGGGACACATAGCGCAGCGTGTTCCTGGGAGTCTGGAGAGGGTTGACATTACTAAGAAGAGGAGGCCAGCGCTGGACACCGGACATTCTGGAGAGAGGTGACGTCACTAAAAAGAGGAAGCCAACGCTGGACACCGGACATTCTGGAGAGAGGTGTCGTCACTAAAAAGAGGAAGCCTACGCTGGACACCGGAGAGTCTTGAGAGAGGTGACGTCACTAAGAAGAGGAGGCCGGCGCTGAACACCGGAGAGTCTGGAGAGGGGTGATGTCACTAAGAAGAGGAGGCCGGCGCTGGACACCGGAGAGTCTGGAGAGGGGTGACGTCACTAAAAAGAGGAAGCCAACGCTGGACACCGGAGAGTCTGGCGAGGGGTGATGTCACTAAGAAGAGGAGGCCGGCGCTCGACACCGGAGAGTCTGGAGAGGGGTGACTTCACTAAGAAGAGGAGGTCAGCGCTGGACACCGGAGAGTCTGGAGAGGGGTGACTTCACTAAGAAGAGGAGGCCGGCGCTGGACACCGGAGAGTCTGGAGAGAGGTGACGTCACTAAAAAGAGGAAGCCAACGCTGGACACCGGAGAGTCTAGAGAGGGGTGACGTCACTAAGAAGAGGAGGCCAGCGCTGGACACCGGAGAGTCTAGAGAGGGGTGACTTCACTAAGAAGAGGAGGCCGGCGCTGGACACCGGAGAGTCTGGAGAGGGGTGACGTCACTAAGAAGAGGAGGCCAGCGCTGGACACTGAAAGTAGCGGTAGTTGAATGTATTATAACACTCACACAACATCACATGCACATACACACATTTAATGAGTACAAAATTCAATGAGAGGCTTCTTTAAAAATGGTAAGGCTGTTACCAGAAATCATCAAATTTACCTTGCCACACTGTCCCCCCTCAGCTCCCACTACTGTTCCTCCTCTGGTCCCACTTCTCCATACTGCCCCTCTATGCTCCCACTTCTCCATACTGCCCCTCCATGCTCCAACTTATCCATACTGATCCCCCAATGCTCCCAATTATCCTTGCTGATCCCTCTATGCTCCCACTTATCCATACTGATCCCTCTATGCTCCCACTTATCCATACTGATCCCTCTATGCTCCCACTACTGTTCCTCCTCTGGTCCCACTTATCCATACTGATCCCTCTATGCTCCCACTACTGTTCCTCCTCTGGTCCCACTTATCCATACTGATCCCTCTATGCTCCCACTTATCCATACTGATCCCTCTATGCTCCCACTACTGTTCCTCCTCTGGTCCCACTTATCCATACTGATCCCCCTATGCTCCTGTAACGCCCTGGACCCCAGGGGTCACAGAATAACACCACATACACACACACCCCCTCCTCCGGTAGGGAACACTTGTCAAAAAAAAACCCTTGTTGCCTCCCTCCAGGGTCTGATGTCCACACCAGGTGGGGAGGAGCCAGGCGGTTGGCCCCACCCACCGAGGAGTTCACAGGCCTGGAGGCGGGAAAAGTTAGAGAGTTGAGTTGTGGAGTGGAGTGGAGAAGTCAAGTGGAGAGTTAGGCGGTTAAAGTGGAGACTGTGTGTGTCTGGGTCGGAGCCCAGGCACGATCAGCAAGGTCGGCAGACGGTGGTGGCCGTCTGCAGGAGTTAGTGGAAGTCTACGGAACCGTAGGACCGGGGTCGGGCGTTGGCCCGCCGGTACCGAACTGGGGAGCGCAGTGAAGCTAAGCACCAAGGAAGGGTACACAGACCCCGACTAGGCTCGGAAGCCGCCGTAACGGTCAAATTCTCTGATTGCGGTCTGGACCTCAGGGGTTCATTCCCACCCAAGTCCCGTCAGAAGGCAACAGCCCAACCCGTCCGGATAAGAGCCACTGCCAATGGCCAGAGATCCAAGGGCCAGCGCCTGCAGGCAAAGCGGGCTCTCCCGACACGTACAAGCCAGGGAGCGGACCACCCGTGGGAATCCATAGGGGTCAAACACTTACACACAGGTGCAGGGAAAGACAGCCGCCATCAACCCGTCCGGGGAGAGTGAAGACGCCGCAGCTGACTGCGGGCTCCGTCCATCCAGCCGTTTGGTTTACCAGAGACTCTGTTATTGACTACCTCAGTGAGTACACCAGTGCCATTCGGCACAGCGCTGCACCGTAATGCTGCCCCGCTTCCGCGCTGCCTCCCCGCATCGGCACCTGCACCTATCCCCTAGGTCCGGCCCCGTGCTCAAACCACCGAGGAGCAGAAGCACCGGACCTGAGCGCCAGCAATCCACAGACGAGCGGCGTTCCCAAAACCCCTCTCCGCCCGCGACAGCCCCACTTATCCATGCTGATCCCTGTATGCTCCCACTTATCCATGCTGATCCCTCTATGCTCCCACTTATCCATACTGATCCCCCTATGCTCCCACTTATCCATGCTGATCCCTCTAATCTCCCACTTATCCATGCTGATCCCTCTAAGCTCCCACTTATCCATACTGATCCCCCTATGCTCCCACTTATCCATGCTGATCCCTCTATGCTCCCACTTATCCATTCTGATCCCCCTATGCTTCCACTTATCCATACTGATCCACCTATGCTCCCACTTATCCATGCTGATCCCTCTATGCTCCCACTTATCCATGCTGATCCCCCTATGCTCCCCCTTATCCATACTGATCCCTGTATGCTCCCACTTATCCATGCTGATCCCTCTATGCTCCCACTTATCCATACTGATCCCCCTATGCTCCCACGTATCCATGCTGATCCCTCTATGCTCCCACTTATCCATGCTGATCCCCCTATGCTCCCCCTTATCCATACTGATCCCTGTATGCTCCCACTTATCCATGCTGATCCCTCTATGCTCCCACTTATCCATGCTGATCCCCCTATGCTCCCACTTATCCATACTGATCCCGCTATGCTCCCCCTTATCCATACTGATCCCTGTATGCTCCCACTTATCCATGCTGATCCCTCTATGCTCCCACTTATCCATACTGATCCCCCTATGTTCCCACTTATCCATGCTGATCCCTCTATGCTCCCACTTATCCATACTGATCCCCCTATGCTCCCATTTATCCATACTGATCCCCCTATGTTGCCACTTATCCATGCTGATCCCTCTATGCTCCCACTTATCCATACTGATCCCCCTATGCTCCCACTTATCCATGCTGATCCCCCTATGCTCCCACTTACCCATACTGATCCCCCTATGCTCCCACTTATCCATGCTGATCCCTCTACGCTCCCACTTATCCATACTGATCCCCCTATGTTCCCACTTATCCATGCTGATCCCACTATGCTCCCACTTATCCATACTGATCCCCCTATGCTCCCATTTATCCATACTGATCCCCCTATGCTCCCACTTATCCATGCTGATCCCTCTATGCTCCCACTTATCCATACTGATCCCCCTATGCTCTCACTTATCCATGCTGATCCCTGTATGCTCCCACTTATCCATGCAGATCCCTCTATGCTCCCACTTATCCATGCTGATCCCTCTATGCTCCCACTTATCCATGCTGATCCCCCTATGCTCCCCCTTATCCATACTGATCCCTGTATGTTCCCACTTATCCATGCTGATCCCTCTATGCTCCCACTTATCCATGCTGATCCCCCTATGCTCCCACTTATCAATGCTGATCCCTCTATGCTCCCACTTATCCATACTGATCCCTCTATGCTCCCACTTATCCATACTGATCCCTCTATGCTCCCCCTTATCCATGCTGATCCCTCTATGCTCCCCCTTATCCATGCTGATCCCCCTATGCTCCCACTTATCCATACTGATTCCTCTATGCTCCCCCTTATCCATGCTGATCCCTCTATGCTCCCCCTTATCCATACTGATCCCTCTATGCTCCCACTTATCCATACTGATCCCTCTATGCTCCCACGTATCCATACTGATCCCTCCATGCTCCCACTTATCCATGCTGATCCCTCTATGCTCCCCCTTATCCATGCTGATCCCCCTATGCTCCCACTTATCCATACTGATTCCTCTATGCTCCCCCTTATCCATGCTGATCCCTCTATGCTCCCACTTATCCATACTGATCCCTCTATGCTCCCCCTTATCCATGCTGATCCCTCTATGCTCTCACTTATCCATACTGATTCCTCTATGCTCCCCCTTATCCATGCTGATCCCTCTATGCTCCCGCTTATCCATGCTGATCCCTCTATGCTCCCACCTATTCTTACTGATCCCCCTATGCTCCCACTTATCCATACTGATCCCCCTATGCTCCCACTTATCCATACTGATCCCTCTATGCTCCCACTTATCCATACTGATCCCCCTATGCTCCCACTTATCCATACTGATCCCTCTATGCTCCCACTTAGCCATACTGATCCCTCTATGCTCCCACGTATCCATACTGATCCCTCCATGCTCCCACTTATCCATGCTGATCCCTCTATGCTCCCCCTTATCCATGCTGATCCCCCTATGCTCCCACTTATCCATACTGATTCCTCTATGCTCCCCCTTATCCATGCTGATCCCTCTATGCTCCCACTTATCCATACTGATCCCTCTATGCTCCCCCTTATCCATGCTGATCCCTCTATGCTCCCACTTATCCATACTGATTCCTCTATGCTCCCCCTTATCCATGCTGATCCCTCTATGCTCCCCCTTATCCATACTGATCCCCCTATGCTCCCACTTATCCATACTGATCCACCTATGATCCCACTTATCTATGCTGATCCCTCTATGCTCCCACTTATCCATACTGATCCCCCTATGCTCCCACTTATCTATACTGATCCCTCTATGCTCCCACTTATCCATACTGATCCCCCTATGCTCCCACTTATCCATACTGATCCCTCTATGCTCCCACTTATCCATACTGATCCCTCTATGCTCCCACTTACCCATACTGATCCCCTATGCTCCCACTTATCCATGCTGATTCCTCTATGCTCCCACTTATCCATACTGATCCCCCTATGCTCCCACTTATCCATGCTGATCCCTCTATGCTCCCACTTATCCATACTGATCCCCCTATGCTCCCACTTATCCATACTGATCCCCCTATGCTCCCACTTATCCATACTGATCCCTCTATGCTCCCACTTATCTATACTGATCCCCCTATGCTCCCACTTATCCATGCTGATCCCTCTATGCTCCCACTTATCCATACTGATCCCCCTATGCTCCCACTTATCCATACTGATCCCTCCATGCTCCTACTTATCCATGCTGATCCCTCTATGCTCCCACTTACCCATACTGCCCACTCTTTGCTTTCACTTATCTATATTGCCCCCCTATGCTCCCACTTATCCATACTGATCCCCCTATGCTCCCACTTATCCATGCTGATCCCTCTATGCTCCCACTTACCCATACTGATCCCCCTATGCTCCCACTTATCCATACTGATCCCCCTATGCTCCCACTTATCCATGCTGATCCCTCTATGCTCCCACTTACCCATACTGATCCCCCTATGCTCCTACTTATCCATGCTGATCCCTCTATGCTCCCACTTATCCATACTGATCCCCCTATGCTTCTACTTATCCATGCTGATCCCTCTATGCTCCCACTTACCCATACTGATCCCCCTATGCTCCCACTTATCCATACTGATCCCCCTATGCTCCCACTTATCCATGCTGATCCCTCTATGCTCCCACTTACCCATACTGATCCCCCTATGCTCCCACTTATCCATACTGATCCTCCTATGCTCCCACTTATCCATGCTGATCCTTCTATGCTCCCACTTATCCATACTGATCCCCCTATGCTCCTACTTATCCATGCTGATCCCTCTATGCTCCTACTTATCCATGCTGATCCCTCTATGCTCCCACTTATCCATACTGATCCCCCTATGCTCCCACGTATCCATGCTGATCCCTCTATGCTCCCACTTATCCATGCTGATCCCCCTATGCTCCCCCTTATCCATACTGATCCCTGTATGCTCCCACTTATCCATGCTGATCCCTCTATGCTCCCACTTATCCATGCTGATCCCCCTATGCTCCCACTTATCCATACTGATCCCGCTATGCTCCCCCTTATCCATACTGATCCCTGTATGCTCCCACTTATCCATGCTGATCCCTCTATGCTCCCACTTATCCATACTGATCCCCCTATGTTCCCACTTATCCATGCTGATCCCTCTATGCTCCCACTTATCCATACTGATCCCCCTATGCTCCCATTTATCCATACTGATCCCCCTATGTTGCCACTTATCCATGCTGATCCCTCTATGCTCCCACTTATCCATACTGATCCCCCTATGCTCCCACTTATCCATGCTGATCCCCCTATGCTCCCACTTACCCATACTGATCCCCCTATGCTCCCACTTATCCATGCTGATCCCTCTACGCTCCCACTTATCCATACTGATCCCCCTATGTTCCCACTTATCCATGCTGATCCCACTATGCTCCCACTTATCCATACTGATCCCCCTATGCTCCCATTTATCCATACTGATCCCCCTATGCTCCCACTTATCCATGCTGATCCCTCTATGCTCCCACTTATCCATACTGATCCCCCTATGCTCTCACTTATCCATGCTGATCCCTGTATGCTCCCACTTATCCATGCAGATCCCTCTATGCTCCCACTTATCCATGCTGATCCCTCTATGCTCCCACTTATCCATGCTGATCCCCCTATGCTCCCCCTTATCCATACTGATCCCTGTATGTTCCCACTTATCCATGCTGATCCCTCTATGCTCCCACTTATCCATGCTGATCCCCCTATGCTCCCACTTATCAATGCTGATCCCTCTATGCTCCCACTTATCCATACTGATCCCTCTATGCTCCCACTTATCCATACTGATCCCTCTATGCTCCCCCTTATCCATGCTGATCCCTCTATGCTCCCCCTTATCCATGCTGATCCCCCTATGCTCCCACTTATCCATACTGATTCCTCTATGCTCCCCCTTATCCATGCTGATCCCTCTATGCTCCCCCTTATCCATACTGATCCCTCTATGCTCCCACTTATCCATACTGATCCCTCTATGCTCCCACGTATCCATACTGATCCCTCCATGCTCCCACTTATCCATGCTGATCCCTCTATGCTCCCCCTTATCCATGCTGATCCCCCTATGCTCCCACTTATCCATACTGATTCCTCTATGCTCCCCCTTATCCATGCTGATCCCTCTATGCTCCCACTTATCCATACTGATCCCTCTATGCTCCCCCTTATCCATGCTGATCCCTCTATGCTCTCACTTATCCATACTGATTCCTCTATGCTCCCCCTTATCCATGCTGATCCCTCTATGCTCCCGCTTATCCATGCTGATCCCTCTATGCTCCCACCTATTCTTACTGATCCCCCTATGCTCCCACTTATCCATACTGATCCCCCTATGCTCCCACTTATCCATACTGATCCCTCTATGCTCCCACTTATCCATACTGATCCCCCTATGCTCCCACTTATCCATACTGATCCCTCTATGCTCCCACTTAGCCATACTGATCCCTCTATGCTCCCACGTATCCATACTGATCCCTCCATGCTCCCACTTATCCATGCTGATCCCTCTATGCTCCCCCTTATCCATGCTGATCCCCCTATGCTCCCACTTATCCATACTGATTCCTCTATGCTCCCCCTTATCCATGCTGATCCCTCTATGCTCCCACTTATCCATACTGATCCCTCTATGCTCCCCCTTATCCATGCTGATCCCTCTATGCTCCCACTTATCCATACTGATTCCTCTATGCTCCCCCTTATCCATGCTGATCCCTCTATGCTCCCCCTTATCCATACTGATCCCCCTATGCTCCCACTTATCCATACTGATCCACCTATGATCCCACTTATCTATGCTGATCCCTCTATGCTCCCACTTATCCATACTGATCCCCCTATGCTCCCACTTATCTATACTGATCCCTCTATGCTCCCACTTATCCATACTGATCCCCCTATGCTCCCACTTATCCATACTGATCCCTCTATGCTCCCACTTATCCATACTGATCCCTCTATGCTCCCACTTACCCATACTGATCCCCTATGCTCCCACTTATCCATGCTGATTCCTCTATGCTCCCACTTATCCATACTGATCCCCCTATGCTCCCACTTATCCATGCTGATCCCTCTATGCTCCCACTTATCCATACTGATCCCCCTATGCTCCCACTTATCCATACTGATCCCCCTATGCTCCCACTTATCCATACTGATCCCTCTATGCTCCCACTTATCTATACTGATCCCCCTATGCTCCCACTTATCCATGCTGATCCCTCTATGCTCCCACTTATCCATACTGATCCCCCTATGCTCCCACTTATCCATACTGATCCCTCCATGCTCCTACTTATCCATGCTGATCCCTCTATGCTCCCACTTACCCATACTGCCCACTCTTTGCTTTCACTTATCTATATTGCCCCCCTATGCTCCCACTTATCCATACTGATCCCCCTATGCTCCCACTTATCCATGCTGATCCCTCTATGCTCCCACTTACCCATACTGATCCCCCTATGCTCCCACTTATCCATACTGATCCCCCTATGCTCCCACTTATCCATGCTGATCCCTCTATGCTCCCACTTACCCATACTGATCCCCCTATGCTCCTACTTATCCATGCTGATCCCTCTATGCTCCCACTTATCCATACTGATCCCCCTATGCTTCTACTTATCCATGCTGATCCCTCTATGCTCCCACTTACCTATACTGATCCCCCTATGCTCCCACTTATCCATACTGATCCCCCTATGCTCCCACTTATCCATGCTGATCCCTCTATGCTCCCACTTACCCATACTGATCCCCCTATGCTCCCACTTATCCATACTGATCCCCCTATGCTCCCACTTATCCATGCTGATCCTTCTATGCTCCCACTTATCCATACTGATCCCCCTATGCTCCTACTTATCCATGCTGATCCCTCTATGCTCCTACTTATCCATGCTGATCCCTCTATGCTCCCACTTATCCATACTGATCCCCCTATGCTCCCACTTATCCATACTGATCCCTCTATGCTCCCACTTATCCATACTGATCCCCCTATGCTCCCCCTTATCCATACTGATTCCTCTATGCTCCCCCTTATCCATACTGATCCCTCTATGCTCCCACTTATCCATTGTTAAAAATATACTCTTAAATATATTTTTCTTCAAATACGTAAAAGCGCATGAAAATGTAAAAAATAAATGTATTTTATCTATTTAAAAATGGTTGCCAAGGTTCAGTTACAGAAAGGAAAAATAATATACTGTGTTAGCTTACGCAAAGAGTTCATTTAGTCCATACTGATCAATGGGAAGTCTTCATCCATCTCTCTTTGGGTTCTGAATGGCAAAGCAGGGGATATACCGTAGGCTGGACAGCATGTGTTCATCTTGCAGCCTCGAGCCTTCTGACAGCTGACAACGTGTAAGAGCAAGCAGTAGCCCCCTCCATCGTGTGTTATATACCAACTGTTCAATCCATATAGGGTGTTTTAGTTGAATATAGTTCCATATGACATAATCTTCCAGAAGCTTCTGGAAGGATTTATATATATCCTTCCATGTCAGTACTCAAGTATATTCAATATGGATATTTTAATACTTATTCCTTATAGAAACTTAATTAATAAACTATGCCCTCCAACATAAACAGAACTGTGAACTTATATGTCCTACTATGAAATATTTGATAACTAGATGTATTAATTTTAATGTTTTTACAAACCCCCCTTGAAGCGGGTGGAGTAACCCCGAAAATTAATTAATAAATCATTAAAACAACGAATCTTCTTTCCTTATTTGGCGATAATAGATTAATATCAATAATAATGATGAATAATAATTAATTTGCATTATTCATGTTGTAAGTTCAATAATATAATAATGTGGATTCATGTTATGGTAGGCCGTGACTGATCAATCATATAAAAATATATAACTATACTTCGCTAGACCTAAAAAGAAATGCAAAAAACCAAATCCGGTCACCATATGATGTCCTCTGAGTTGATGTCTTCTTATCTCCGATGTAATCTGGCATAAACACAGTCTCTTAGAAATAAATCCTTTGATAAAAATGAATGGTTACCAATTTATACAGTCCCGTATTGTGTTTATCATCGTTAGATCAAAGTCCATAAACCTTATTCTTTATTACAAAGTCCATAGCCAATGTTGATAAACCACAGTTCATGAGTGTAGAAGAATAGCAAAAGTTTTTGATGTCTGTGCAGTGTAATTTACATTAGTCACCTTTATCCTCCATGCTGCCTGTTGTCAAATCCTGGAACAGATGTTAAGAGGTTCTTGGTCAGCACGACAGGGGTTAACTTTAACACGTCATTGTTCTTCTTAGTATCTGTAGGGAGGTCTTAATGCACAGACCATGTGTCATTGTCCATCCTTGAACCATAAGATCACTGTGTTTCTGAGGTGCAAATGCGGTAAGTGTATTTTGTATGTTTCACAGTCTTATTTGAGACGTTACCTTTTCGACCTTTTTGCAGAATCCCTTTTAACTTTAGGAAAATTATAAAGTCTTTTTATCTTCTGTAATCTTGATTGAAGACTTCATTCCCTAATCTAAATACCAAATATGGCAATAACTATCACTAATAAATGTCACAGCGTATCATAACTCTAATACTATAATACCATGTCATTATTATTATCGTAGAAGTATTAATATAATTGATACTTAGAATGATGTAATAATACTGCATAATGGTATAAACAATAGTATTCTCATGTAATGACCTTTTTTATCATTGGTGTATTACCCTTCCAAACCCATAGGTGGCAATGTGTTGAATGTAACCAAAATATAATATAAAATATGAAATAATATAATGTGTATCTATAACATGTATCATATTATAAATATGAAAGGCAACAATGTGGCTTTTTAGTTAGATCATGTGTAAAATTATAAACTAAAGCAAATAACCTTTTAGAGAAGACTGGATGATTCCATCAAAACACAATAATACCCATTATAAATTATTATTGATTAAAAATATAATTATTATTTGTAAATATAGGAAGGTAAACCTAGATGTACCTCGATCTTCCATCTTTATTACTCCAATTTAATTTATTTGTTTTGTCTATTATTTATTAAATAACCTACTATAAGAAAATGTGTAACTATAAGTAATATTTCATCCTTATTGTGTTAACATACTAATATAAAAATAATGTATTACTAGGAAGTAGACAATTGTATATATTGATGAAGGAAGAATTCTTTTCTTCCAAAAAAAATGGAACTTTTCCCTTTTATTATGATTCATATTTAATAAAGTAATATTCTTATATTAGATATTACTGAACTAAATATTGAAGTGTTTTCTCAATTGAGATATTTAAAATCTGAAGGAAAAATACAAATTGTAGAATTAAGATTTTGATTAAAAATGTGAATATTAAATAATAATAATTAATATAAAAAATAGGAATAAAAGGAAAAATGTAAATCGGAATAAAAATAAAAATTGAAATAAAAATAAGGCCTTCTATATATATAACACCTATGTCTTTAATAATACATAACCTTAATGTTACCAGTATCTTATAGGATTTCCATACCTATCATATCAGTAACCTATAAAAATAATTAAGTCATGTAACCTTGCAAATAATACACTTCTCTTAGTATATAAATGCATTATGATATACTTCGAATATATTTTTTTTTTATTCCCAATTCTTCCTTTGTACTTGAAATATTAATTATTAAAGTATCCTGTAAACACATATATTTATCAAATATAAATGTGTGATTGAGACCAAACCTCTCCCTTTCAAAATCATGAAATATGATATTATAAAAATTAATATGTTTAGATTAAACTAAATTAAAATTTGTGTTGTATATCTTCAAGACCATATTATAATTATCACTTCCATATTTGAAAAGAAAAATGATTACCAATCTATGTATCAGTAAAAGAAGTGACTAACACAAAAGATCCTAACATCTCTATATTAAAGAAATATGTCTAAGAATAATATATATCCGGTATTAATTCCTTCATTTATACTTATGTACTATAACCTATTTATTCTAATAGTATACATACATATATTATAATCTCAAAGTTAAAACAAAAATTCCCTTTTTTTTTTCTTTCTGGATCCAAAGTACTTGACATTAGCAGCTGCTCAAACAATCAATCATTCATAGACACATCTATGCACACAAGACTGTCATGGTTCTTTAACATATACTTCTACCTAGAAACTGACAGACACATATCCCTTTTTTTCCAATTATTCTATGCGTATTTCAAAAATTGTTACTAATTTGAAGTACTTCTCGAAAAAATACAAATTCCAATGTATTACATACTGTACATTTGACCATAGAACAAACATTTATTATTAGCTTTAGTACCAAGTCACATGCTCTGGTTACGTGCAAAGAACACCATTCCAAAACAGCAAGCAGTTTTACTACACTCCAAAGCTCAGATTACATTTCTAATAACTCTAAAGAAGATGTATGTATATTCATAAAAGAAACGTTAAAATAATAGTTCTCTGGCAATTGGTACCTGAGAAAATAATTATTATTAATCGTGTTTTCGCGATTAACCTTACAATAAGATATATGTTACCTGATTGAGGACAAGAACAAATGTATAAATAAAAAGTTAATACTTCATCAATCTGCTTTACTGATAAATTCTGAGGGAAATAAAAGAATAAAATTATTATCATATTTATGATAAAAATGAAACACTTAAAATCTGTTACTTTCTCTTATTATTTTATTTTAAATATTATTATTCTTATACAGAGATCAAATTATTAATTTAACATTAAACTATCATTTTACTAAATGAAACTATAACCTTGATTTACTATCACTACCTTTAATATATATATATATATATATATATATATATATATATATATATTAAAGGTAGTACAGTGAATCTATGCATATATATATATATATATATATATATATATATATATATATATATATATATATATATATATATATATATATGCATAGATTCACTGTATATGAATAATCACATTTATCAAACAATAAAATTAATTTACCCAGAAATCCACTTTATTTAGCTGAAGACCAAACCTAAATTTTTCTTCAAAGATTCGATTTATTAGATTCATTTTAAACTTATAGGAATCTCTGAACTTATGTAATTCAAGGTTTTCTCTTAAATGAGAAAGAATGTCTCCCAGCTGCTGCTGGCTATCAAATTCTAACCCAGGGAAAGAATCTGCACAAGACACCTGTTTCTGTCTTTCAAAGCTTTTACTCATCATTTGTCTGGGATCCTCAATCCCAGTGACCAATCCCTCCACTGGAGACAAGGGTTTTTCCTGTGGAAAAAGATTTTTAGATGATAATAATTGGGATGGATTGTATGGTTTATAACACGTATGCATCTTCCTTCGAATTTCATATATCCTGTCACAGAAATATCTGGATCTAGGAGACACTGTTGGTTTTTCACAGAAACTCTCCCTTTTTCGTGTTGATTTTTCAGAATTAATTAATTTCTGTTTTGATTGACTTTTTCTAACAAAATCAATAAATGTCATACATTCGAATAGGGACTTTTTATTTACTGCCACCGCACAAGCTGCATTATCAAGGAAATTAAATTTCTTGACGAATAAATATATCATTCCATCCAATCTGACATTTGGAATGACCGCCCTATACAAACGTTCAAAAACGGACATAAATGAGAACGTACTCTCATTCTGTTCAATTTGTAATTCCTTCAACATCTCATAATTTGGATCAGATTCATTCCTTGCACAGAAGATGAGATTTTTCAGCCTTATGATATCGTTATCATTTGAACAATCAAATGTCTCATTGTCAGAAGACTTTTTTAATGCCAATTTTCTAAAGAAATGCTGAGGTATCCACATACGGAATAACTGATTCGTCTCACTATTGGTTAAATTTAACTTCTCAATGGAACTTTCAAATATCTCTGAATTTCTGCAAACATGTATTTTAGGTTTATATGCGGGAATTAATTTGCATATGTCCAATAGGCTCTTTCTAAGTTTAATTCCTAAATTAGTCTGTTCTATTTTTAGAAACTGATCGTCGCCATTTTCTCTCTGCACGTGTCCTTCTCTGACAACTTTCTGCACGTGTCCCACTCTGGCTCCTCCCCCTTCTGGCTTCTCTACGTCATTTCCTGCTTCTTTCTCAGCATGCTGGACGTCACCTTGATTAGGTAGCACGTGTCTGTCGCTATTGTCAAGATTCTGATTTGAATTACAGTCTAAATCTGACTTATCATTTCCAACATTACAGTCAGAATTCACAATATCACTGACTGACATTCCAGGTTCTAAGCAGTCTTTGGATTTCTCTATCACTGACTTTCCTGACAATTCAGGTTGTCTATTTCCACCATTTTTACATTTTTCTACGATTAACTTGTGAAAATCATAGACTAAATGACAGACATTTCTGATTTTCTGTTTCTCTCTATTAAAAGACCTTGCACATTCTATACGTGAATTCTCAAGTTCACACTCCCCATAAAAGCGTAACCAAATCTCCTCCACATTAGAAATATCTGAATAAGTGAACTGAATTTTACTTTGCTTAACATATGAAGAGATAAAATCCATTTCCTTACCTGAAATGATCAGATGATCTCATGGATGATCCTCTAAGACTTGATTCACCTTGCTCAGCACGTCCAATACTTCTTATGGACTGATTTTATCTTTCTTGCTCAAAAATACGTCAAAAGTTAACTTCTGAGGCTTTGTAAAGACTTTAAAGTTCATTCAAAAAAACTTTCATGCAACTTGACTTATACGTATTTCCTAGGTTCTGCGTGATTTTTATAAATTGTCGATTCCTTATCCTTTGCAGGAGATACTTGAGATACTTATTACTTCGACCCCCCTTATGCAAAGTGAAGGAACAACAAAAAATGTAAAAAAAAAAAAATCACGAATGGCTGGCTCACCAAATGTTAAAAATATACTCTTAAATATATTTTTCTTCAAATATGTAAAAGCGCATGAAAGAAAGGACTTCAAAAATGTAAAAAATAAATGTATTTTATCTATTTAAAAATGGTTGCCAAGGTTCAGTTACAGAAAGGAAAAATAATATACTTTGTTAGCTTACGCAAAGAGTTCATTTAGTCCATACTGATCAATGGGAAGTCTTCATCCATCTCTCTTTGGGTTCTGAATGGCAAAGCAGGGGATATACCGTAGGCTGCACAGCATGTGTTCATCTTGCAGCCTCGAGCCTTCTGACAGCTGACAACGTGTAAGAGCGAGCAGTAGCCCCCTCCATCGTGTGTTATATACCAACTGTTCAATCCATATAGGGTGTTTTAGTTGAATATAGTTCCATATGACATAATCTTCCAGAAGCTTCTGGAAGGATTTATATATATCCTTTCATGTCAGTACTCAAGTATATTCAATATGGATATTTTAATACTTATTCCTTATAGAAACTTAATTAATAAACTATGCCCTCCAACATAAACAGAACTGTGAACTTATATGTCCTACTATGAAATATTTGATAACTAGATGTATTAATTTTAATGTTTTTACATCCATACTGATCCCCCTATTCTCCCACTTATCCATACTGATCCCTCTATGCTCTCACTTACCCATACTGATCCCCCTATGCTCCTACTTATCCATGCTGATCCCTCTATGCTCCCACTTATCCATACTGATCCCCCTATGCTCCCACTTATCCATACTGATCCCTCTATGCTCCCACTTACCCATACTGATCCCCCTATGCTCCCACTTATCCATACTGATCCCCCTATGCTCCCACTTATCCATACTGATCCGATATGCTCCCACTTATCCATGCTGATCCCCCTATGCTCCCACTTATCCATGCTGATCTCTCTATGCTCCCACTTATCCATGCTGATCCCTCCATGCTCCCACTTATCCATGCTGATCCCCCTATGCTCCCACTTATCCATGCTGATCCCTCCATGCTCCCACTTATCCATACTGATCCCCCTATGCTCCCACTTACCCATACTGCCCACTCTATGCTCCCACTTATCCATACTGCTCCCCCTATGCTCCCACTTATCCATGCTGATACCTCCATGCTCCCACTTATCCATACTGATCCCCCTATGCTCCCACTTATCCATACTGATCCCTCCATGCTCCCACTTACCCATACTGCCCACTCTATGCTCCCACTTATCCATACTGCTCCCCCTATGCTCCCACTTATCCATGCTGATCCCTCCATGCTCCCACTTATCCATACTGATCCCCCTATGCTCCCACTTACCCATACTGCCCACTCTATGCTCCCACTTATCCATACTGCTCCCCCTATGCTCCCACTTATCCATACTGATCCCTCCATGCTCCCACTTACCCATACTGCCCACTCTATGCTCCCACTTATCCATACTGCTCCCCCTATGCTCCCACTTATCCATGGTGATCCCTCCATGCTCCCACTTATCCATACTGATCCCTCTATGCTCCCACTATGACGGGGTGTACATCGTTACCGCACCGACAAAGTGGCAATGAAGATTCCCCACATCATTTCCTAGAAGAACGTCTGCAGGGAGGCCGCTCATCACACCGACCACACATTGTTTTGCCCCAAAGCCATAATCCAGGGTCACACTCGCTCTTGGAATATATCTCTGGGTACCTCCTGCCAGTTCAATGGCAATTCCTGGTCCCTTTTGAATTGCTTGTGGTTGAATTACTCGGGGATCGGCTATGGTGAGGAAAGCCCCAGTGTCATGGAAGCCAACAACTTTTTGGCCATCCAGCACGACCTCCTGTAGATGTTTGTCCTGAAGATCAGAAGAACAGGTGGCTGGAGCTCGCACCCCATAGACTCCGGGTAGGGGAGCCAGGATATCTGAGTCACTTGGCAAGTCATCAGGCACAGAATCCAGCTCTTCTCCTGGTGAAGGTGTCTGTAGGTAATGAACAGGCAAAGGCGGTCTGTAGCTGTTCTGTCTACAAACACCTGGACATTGGAATTGCATGTGCCCAGGCTGCCCACATCCATAACATCTGCGCTCTGGGATTCTTCCTCCGCGTCGTATTCCCAAAGGTGGAGCATGAGTAATGCGAGGCACAGTCACACGAAGGTCCCCATGAGTTGACGGTCTAGGGTGATGGTGAACATTGGGGCCAGAAGGACCAGGGGCCACCAGCGTTGGGGGGTTGGTGTTTTTTTTCTCACTGGGTAGTAGTTTTTTCCACTGAGGCTTGATGGTGAGAGCCTCATCAGCTAGAGCTGCAGCTTCCTCCACAGTGGCTGGTCTCCTTTCACGCACCCATTCCCGGATCTCAGCGGGGCACTTGAAGTAAAACTGCTCTTTTAGGAGGACCTGGAGGACGGTCTCCAAGGTTAAGGCCTCCTCTGCCTCCAACCAACGATGCCACAGATGTTTGAGTTTGTGGGCATACATCTTGAAGGACACTTCCTCATCACATGCTAGAGTACGGAACTGAGTCCTGTAAGTGTCTGGCGTTACAGCATAATGTTCTAGAATAGTCTGTTTAATATCCGCATACTCACAGTTCCACCGAGGGTCCATAGCTCTATAGGCTGCAGCAGCTCCACCCTCTAAGAGCCCAACCAGATGCCGGACGCGCTCCCTTTCTGGGACTTCCATTAATCGACACTGATGCTCAAAGTCCTGGAAGAAGCCCTCAATGTCACCAGCAGCCTCATTAAACTGCTTGAAGTCTTTGCGGGACACTCTGGGAAGTTCCCTCATGATGGGTGCTGGGGTTACAGTCTGTCTGGAACCTCTCGCGGCTTCCACAGCGAGCTGCTTATCCAGCAATGCCATCTCCTCCATCCTGCGCTCCTTCTCTTCAGCTCCACGCATGGCCTCCCTCTTATCTTCTATGGTGGCCTCATCTCCAAGCAGTGCCATCTTTTCCTTGTACCACACAACCCATTGTCTTTTTTGAGTATTCACCTCCGGCTCCCGTCTTTGCTCCCCTTGCTGTGGAAATTGTTCCTCGGTGCCATCTTGCAGGCAAGCGTGTTCCAATGCCTCAATTCCTTTGTAGCCGACACCTAATTCACGGGCCTTTGTTTGTAGACTCGCCACAGTCCAGTTCCTGTATCCTGAGGTTCTGGTTTCAGACGTCGATTGGCTGTTGTCCTCCATTTCTTCTGCTCTGATCCCGCTGCTGCCACCAGTTTGTGACGGGGTGTACATCAGAGCAAAGAGAGACAACAGGCCGAGGATGATCCAACAGGTTTACTAACAGGAATACAGGAACAGCACACGACAAGTCCAAATAAAACAGATTCGGGGGCACCTCCCGATAATCCAAAGTGCCAGATCACAACGTAATAGTCCTTTTCCGAGTCCCAGAAATCCCACACAATCCACTGGACGGCGAGGTCTGTCCGCAGATTCAGATCTCGCTCCCTTCCTCTTCAAAAACTCAACTCCCAACTGCATTTAGAAACAGGAGTGAATTGTTTGAGCTCGTGGGCCCGCCCCTCAAGGGTAGGGGTCTATGCAATGGTTGGGCCCACTAGAAGATTCTAGAAGGTTGGCTCCGAGATGTCTACAGGTTTGTGTAGTTGGCGTTATCCACTGCTTACGAAACAATGAGAAGTTCCCCTGGCTGTGTGGACAAGAGATAATTGCATTATGGGCCCAGAGACACAGAAGATGGGGGGAAGGTATGGTTACTTACATCCCAAGACATTTCAAAGTGTTCAGTAAGTACAACCAAAGGAAAGTGACATCACATCCTGACATAGTATTACAGCAAATACAGTGAGAAGGTAAAATACATCATGACAATTCCTTCCCCTCCCAACTTGTGTACGTACTAGGGACCTCTACAGGTCGCTGGTTAAGTACACGCAGGCATGGCTGACAGGACTCAAGGCTCCTCTTGCCTGGACAGTCCATCTGCATTTTGGTGTTGGCTGCCCCTTCTATATTGTATGGTAAAGTTATAGGGCTGCAGAGCCAGGCTCCATCGCAGTAAGCGTCCATTGTCCCCAGAGACTCTGTTCAGCCAGGTGAGGGGATTGTGATCAGTAACCACAGTGAATTCCCGTCCATACAGATACGGCCGTAGTTTCTTAAGGGCCCACACTACAGCCAGACATTCCTTCTCAACAGTTGCATAGGCCACTTCTCGGTCCAGCAGTTTCCGGCTGAGATAGGCGATGGGGTGCTCGTCCCCAGCTGCATTCACCTGGCTTCAGTAAGTACAACCAAAGGAAAGTGACATCACATCCTGACATAGTATTACAGCAAATACAGTGAGAAGGTAAAATACATCATGACACCCACTTACCCATACTGCTCCCCCTATGCTCCCACTTATCCATGCTGATCCCTCCATGCTCCCACTTATCCATACTGATCCCTCCATGCTCCCACTTATCCATACTGCCCACTCTATGCTTTCACTTATCTATATTGCCCCCCTATGCTACTACTTATCTTATTGTCCCCCAAAGTTTATAACTCTCCTTACTGCTCTTCTCCTTCACTTCTAACTACTGTGCCCCCCATTTCCATGGGGTCCGCCTATTCCCAGGCTACTCTCTTTCACACTATCCCATATTGTGCACTTACAGAGACTCTGTCTCCAGTCCTCGCACTGTGTCACTGGCACCTCTGCAGCACAGCGTGATGCAAAAGAAGTGACGGGCCGGCCATTAAGAGTCAGTGCTATGTGCAGTGTGCTGACGTCACCTCCGGGCACATAGCAGTGATGTTCAATATCTGATGGCCTATCAGAGACCGTTCACGGCCTTTGATAGGCAAGTGACCACTAAACATCACTGCTATGCGCTGCGTGCTGATGTCAACTTACGGCGCATAGCACTGGCATTTGATGACCCAAAGCTCATTCACAAACGCGCTTACCGAGCCCCCTCTATATCCAGCATGGGGGTCCACTGAGGAACTTGTGCCCACTGGGGGATCCCACACTGTGCCGCCAGGCCATTCCGACCCTATATGTGCAGGAGGCAGGAGCTGCAGGCACATAGTACTCACGTCTGATGGCCCAAAACCCATTCACAAAGGGTTAGTGGTGTAACTACAGTCTGAAGAGCCCTGATGCAGAGTTTGAGCCTGGGCCCCCCATCCTGTGCCACTTCCTGGTAAATTTGTCCACATCATGGCCCCATCCTGGTGAATGAGAACATCATGGCTATATCCTGGTATATATGGTCTCATCCTGGTATATACAGTATGTCCACTATCATGGCCCCATCCAGGTATATATCCCTATTATGACCCCATCATGGTATATCTCCCCATCATGGACCCATCTTGGTATATGACCCCCATCATGTCTATATCCTGGTAAATATGTTTCCATCTTGGTATATGTCACCATCCTGGTGTATGACCCCGATCATGGATATAGCCTGGACTATATAGACCCACCCTGGTATATGTCCCCATTATGGCCCCATTCTGGTGTATGACCCTGATCATGGATATATCCTGGTATATACTGTATGTTCTTACCCTGGAATAGATGTCTCCATCATGGCCCATCCTGGTATATATGACCCAATCATGGCCCATCTTTGTATATATGGCCCCATCCTGGTATATAGACCCCCATCCTGGTATATAGCACTCCATCCTGGTATATACAGTTAGGTCCAGAAATATTTGGACAGTGACACAAGTTTTGTTATTTTAGCTGTTTACAAAAACATGTTCAGAAATACAATTCTATATATAATATGGGCTGAAAGTGCACACTCCCAGCTGCAATATGAGAGTTTTCACATCCAAATCGGAGAAAGGGTTTAGGAACCATAGCTCTGTAATGCATAGCCTCCTCTTTTTCAAGGGACCAAAAGTAATTGGACAAGGGACTCTAAGGGCTGCAATTAACTCTGAAGGCGTCTCCCTCATTAACCTGTAATCAATGAAGTAGTTAAAAGGTCTGGGGTTGATTACAGGTGTGTGGTTTTGCATTTGGAAGTTGTTGCTGTGACCAGACAACATGCGGTCTAAGGAACTCTCAATTGAGGTGAAGCAGAACATCCTGAGGCTGAAAAAAAAGAAAAAATCCATCAGAGAGATAGCAGACATGCTTGGAGTAGCAAAATCAACAGTCGGGTACATTCTGAGAAAAAAGGAATTGACTGGTGAGCTTGGGAACTCAAAAAGGCCTGGGCGTCCACGGATGACAACAGTGGTGGATGATCGCCGCATACTTTCTTTGGTGAAGAAGAACCCGTTCACAATATCAACTGAAGTCCAGAACACTCTCAGTGAAGTAGGTGTATCTGTCTCTAAGTCAACAGTAAAGAGAAGACTCCATGAAGGTAAATACAAAGGGTTCACATCTAGATGCAAACCATTCATCAATTCCAAAAATAGACAGGCCAGAGTTACATTTGCTGAAAAACACCTCATGAAGCCAGCTCAGTTCTGGAAAAGTATTCTTTTGACAGATGAGACAAAGATCAACCTGTACCAGAATGATGGGAAAGAATAAGTTTGGAGAAGAAAGGGAATGGCACATGATCCAAGGCACACCACATCCTCTGTAAAACATGGTGGAGGCAACGTGATGGCATGGGCATGCATGGCTTTCAATGGCACTGGGTCACTTGTGTTTATTGATGACATAACAGCAGACAAGAGTAGCCGGATGAATTCTGAAGTGTACCGGGATATACTTTCAGCCCAGATTCAGCCAAATGCCGCAAAGTTGATCGGACGGCGCTTCATAGTACAGATGGACAATGACCCCAAGCATACAGCCAAAGCTACCCAGGAGTTCATGAGTGCAAAAAAGTGGAACATTCTGCAATGGCCAAGTCAATCACCAGATCTTAACCCAATTGAGCATGCATTTCACTTGCTCAAATCCAGACTTAAGACGGAAAGACCCACAAACAAGCAAGACCTGAAGGCTGCGGCTGTAAAGGCCTGGCAAAGCATTGAGAAGGAGGAAACCCAGCGTTTGGTGATGTCCATGGGTTCCAGACTTAAGGCAGTGATTGCCTCCAAAGGATTCGCAACAAAATATTGAAAATAAAAATACTTTGTTTGGGTTTGGTTTATTTGTCCAATTACTTTTGACCTCCTAAAATGTGGAGTGTTTGTAAAGAAATGTGACAATTCCTACAATTTCTATCAGATATTTTTGTTCAAACCTTCAAATTAAACGTTACAATCTGCACTTGAAATCTGTTGTAGAGATTTCATTTCAAATCCAATGTGGTGGCATGCAGAGCCCAACTCGCCAAAATTGTGTCACTGTCCAAAGATTTCTGGACCTAACTGTAGTATATATAGGTATGAGATATTCACTGTTTTAAACTGCTGGAGGAATTTTTAATGCATATCCAATAAAAGAAGATAAATTTTAATTTTACCCTGGACTTGCATGCTGGAGTTTTCTCCTCTTTGGTTTGTGCAGCCTGGCCGGCTCAATTGTCTGAGCACCGCCCAGAATTTTGGTCTCCATCCGGAATGGGTGAGCTGGATTTATTTTCTTTTTTGTTACAGACAGACAGACAGTATACACAGACAGACAAAAAGAAAATTAAATCCAGCTCACCCACTTTAGATGGAGACTCAATTCTGGGACGGTGCACGGACAACTAAGTCGGCCAGACTGTGTAATCCAGGCAAGAGGAAACATTCCAGCATCCGGGTCCACGATATGTAAAATTCTTCTTTATTGGATATATATTGAATAAAATTCCATGCCATTTAAAACCACAAATAGCTCATGGTAAGAAGACGCGTTTCGGACGTCTTCCGTCCTTATTCATAGTCTAAACCACGTGACGCAAGACACTGATTAAAAAGAGGTTGTTCACAGGAAATGACATGACTCGTCCGGCTTCTCGGATATGGTAATTACAGCAAAATAGAATTCAGCATTATTAACAAAATACTTCAAACTTAATGATTAATCAATAAATATTTGTCAATTTCTCAATTTCTGAGGTTTAATCCTAAAGACATTCTTTTTCTAACAGAAACATCCACTTTGCCTCCCTCATATGCATTAATTCAGTAGATCACCACCCGTTTTACAATTTTTTCAATGGCATTAACCCTGAAACACTCTGTTTCCACTATGAATGGTAATAAAGTGTTGTGAGGCACCTGAGGGGCTTCTACTGCTGGTATTAGTCACATCGTACAAGTGTTCTGAAATTTTAAGTCTACGTGTTTGGCCAGTGCTACCCACATATTGAAGGTTACATACACTGTGTGCAGACTTATTAGGCAAATGAGTATTTTCATCACGATACTCTTCATACATGTCGTCCTATTCCAAGCTGTATAGGCTGAGAGCCAACTACCAATGAAGTAAATCAGGTGATGTGCATCTCTGTAATGAGGAGGGGTGTGGTGTAATGACATCAACACCCTATATAAGGGGTGCATAATTATTAGGCAACTTCCTTTCCTTTGGCAAAATGGGTCAGAAGAGAGATGTGACGGGCTCTGAAAAGTCCATATTGTGCGATGTCTTGCAGAAGGATGCAGAAGTCTTGAAATTGCCAAACTTTTGAAGCGTGATCACCGAACAATCAAGCGTTTCATGGCAAATAGCCAACAGGGTCGCAAGAAGTGTGTTGGGCAAAAAAGGAGCAAAGTAACTGCCCATGAATTGAGGAAAATCAGGTGTGAAGCTGCCAAGATGCCATTTGCCACCAGTTTGGCCATATTTCAGAGCTGCAACGTTACTGGAGTATCAAAAAGCACAAGGTGTGCCATACTCAGGGACAGGCCAAGGTAAGGAAGGCTGAAAACCACCACCTCTGACCAAGAAACAGAAGATAAAACCTCAAGACTGGGCCAAGAAATATCTGAAGACTGATTTTTCACAGGATTTATGGACTGATGAAATGAGAGTGACTCTTGATGGGCCAGATGCTGGATCAGTAAAGGACAGAGGCTCCACTCCGACTCAGACGCCAGCATGGTGGAGGTGGGTACTGGTATGGGCTGGGATCATCAAAGATCAACTTGTGGGACCTTTTCGGGTTGAGGATGGCGTGAAGCTCAACTCCCAGACCTACTGCCAGTTTCTGGAAGACAACTTCTTCAAGCAGTGGTACAGGAAGAAGTCGCTATCGTTCAAGAAAAACATGATTTTCCTGCAGGACAATGCTCCATCACATGCATCCAACTACTCCACAGCGTGGCTGGCCAGTAAAGGTCTAAAAGATGAAAAAATAATGACATGGCCCCCTTGTTCCCCTGATCTGAACCCCATAGAGAACCTGTGGTCTCTCATAAAATGTGAGCTCTACAGGGAGGGAAAATAGTCCATCTCTGGGAGCAGTGTCTGGAGGCTGTGGTGTCTGGAGGCTGTGGTGTCTGGAGGCTGTGGTGGCTGGAGGCTGTGGTGGCTGGAGGCTGTGGTGTCTGGAAGCAATGACAGAATCTATGCATGGTCGGCTGCTCAGTGTCATCAGAAAGAAAGGGGGCGATATTGGGCACTCATTTTTGGGGTTTTGTTTTTGCATGTCAGAAATGTTTATTTGTAAATGTTGTGCAGTTATATTGGTTTACCTGGTGAAAATAAACACGTGACATGGGAATATATTTGTTTTTTAATTTTTATTAAGTTGCCTAATAATTCTGCACAGTAATAGTCACCTGCACAAACAGATCCTCCTAAGATACCAAATCTAAAAAACCCCTTCAACTACCAAAAATATTGATCACTGATATTTATGAGTCTTTTGGGCTAATTGAGAACATAGTTGTTGATCAATAATAAAAAAATCCTCTAAAATACAACTTGTCTAATAATTCTGCACATAGTAATAGCATAAATTACATTGTCCGACCCACAATTGATCAAAGTTTTAATATCAAATTCTCTTTTTGAAACGCATGAAAGTCTTCTTTGTACTATTCCTGTATTTGCACAGACCGCAGAACTTATGGCCACACTTGTATGAACCAGTAGTAGACAGTCACGTGTTACAATTATTAGAGTTATGATGACCCCTATAGTGTGATCACCGGGGGAAATCATAGATCCCATTGTACGATTTCTTTTTTATACAAATTTAACCCCACTATTCAGTAAATCGTTTAACTTATTATCTGTTGTCAAGATGGGCAAAACATTTTTTATGATATTTACAACCGAACAATAATCATTGCTATATTTAGTTGAAAAGACGACAGGATTTTTCACCTGGAGAATTTGTATCAATTGTGTCCTCTAAAAATTGTGTTCTGTTTTTTGATTTGTTGGATTTTTTGCTTTTCTTAAAACCTCATGAAAATATCCTCTACTTTTGAATCTATGTTCAATAGTGCGGATTCATTTTCCCATGCAGCCTCCGCAGTGCAGCACATTCAATTCTCCAGTGGGGATGTTATTAATCACGTGTCTCGGATGACCGCTATCCACATGTAAGAGTGGGCTACCTGATGATATTTCTCTATAAAGACTACAATCTATTCTATGGGTAGATACGCTCACTGTAAATGTAATATCTAGGAAGGAGATTTCTTTCTTATTGATATCAGATGTAAACTTCATATTATGTGGGTTATTGTTTATATAAGCAAACTAGAGTATGATCTCCAGCACTTCAAAGAAGGTTAAAAATATTTATTGAGGTTCTATTAAAAAAGATCCAGATATACTGAGAAGTCTCACTTGGAATGTGTGCACAATCCTTGAATAAGGCTCTACTAGCTGAAACATGTCGGATTTCTCTTAACGCGTCCCCCCTCACTTTTCATGATCGATGGATCTTTTGTAATAGAACCTCAAGAAATATTTTTAACCTTCTTTGAAGTGCTGGAGATCATACTCTAGTTTGCTTGTCTATGTTCTGCATGAGGCCCGGGCAGCTCCGTGCACCACCAACTTTTTCTATTTTCTGTGTTGTTTATATAAAACATAAACTCGTCAATATCTATTATTCTAACTCCTTCCAGACAAGTATGACGTCATCTATATATCTAAGAATATAGATGTAGCACCCCTGAAGCCATCAAAGAGCTACAAGGTACTGCATCCCCACGAGGATGAAGGGCCTACCCGCAACAAACCCATAAAACCAGTGCCGGTAACACACAAACACTCCAGATAATCCCTGTTTTCCCCAAACATCCCCCATAGAATTGTACAAGGCTAGGGTTGGAATAATAGTTGGCCGTATAGAGGTGGAGCTAATCCAGTCCTAATCTACTCCCGGAACTACGCACCAACTGGTTACCGAATCCTAGGTCAGGCAAAAGCGCCTGGCAGAGCTGTGGAAAAAAAAGCACAAATAGGGTCTTATCTAGTAGACAGGTGGGTATAAAGGGTAAGACAGGTACTCGCCTGTTAAAGTTGTGACAGGCACAACTCCTTTGTAGGCATAAAGCAAATTAATGCATATAGTGGTCAGCCGCAGCCCCGATGATGCAATAGAAATCACAGAGTAGGTGGAGAAGTCAGGCTAAATGCTGCGCTAAAAACCACAAATCCAGGAGATGTAGTAAATACTTTCCTTTATTTTCACAGGTCAACGCGTTTCAAAGGCATCTCCGCCTTCTTCATCAGGACAAAGAAAGAACGGCATAACCTTTGATGAAGAAGGCGGAGATGCCTTTGAAACGCATTGACCTGTGAAAATAAAGGAAAGTATTTACTACATCTCCTGGATTTGTGGTTTTTAGCGCAGCATTTAGCCCGACTTCTCCACCTACTCTGTGATTTCTAAGGCAAAAGCTCCAGGCAGACCTGATAAAATCTGCACAGTGAGGGGACCATCAAGGACCTCACTGACCTTGAAGTTCGGGACTCAGTAGCAAAGGGAGACAGGACCAGAAACTCCAACCCCACTTGGTTCATGCTACCATCATACGGACTGCTGATGAAGACAACTAGGAGGGGACCCCAGCCGCTCCACACCATGGGGACCAACCAACCAAAGACAGGTGCAGGGGAAAGAAGCCACCAGGTCACTAAACTGGCACTGTGACTAGGGGACCTGCAGTTAAGACCAGCCGGCCTCGGGTGACCAGTTACCAGCTTACAGTGAGTAAAATAACCAGTTACACTGAACTCCCGTTGTGATCTCTCTTATTTCAACACCCACCTGCAACCCCTATCCTCTGGGGCCTGGCCCTGCTTGTAGAGGGCCTAACATCCAGGCTGCCACTAACACCAGCCCCAGTAGTGAGAACAGTGCAGCGGCGGCTCCATCCCTATAGCCGCAAACCGCAAGTGGCTTCATGTGATAAACTCTTATTCAACAATCCCCTGTAATTAATCCCCTTTTCAAAAAGCACCCAGGGCACGGAACCGTGCAACGGCCACCAAAGTGACATTCCCCAGCAATACACCACTCGGGACAGAGTACCCCATGACCCTGGGCCACAAATAGATATATTTAGAGAAAATCGATTACTCTCAGAGAACATGTATTCCTCCTCCCACCATGATAGAAAAATATTGTCAAGGGATGGCGAGAATCTGGCGCCCATCGTGTACCGCCCCGCGCTCGGCTGCTGCTGAGCCGCTCGGATCCAGGCTCATTGGTGGGTGGCTCGAGCGCCTCCGGACCCGGGGTCACTTTGCTCTGAAAGGATGCTGGCGCTACGTAAGGAGGTGGTAGGTAGGTGTACGGCCGGAGCCGTGTTGGAGTTCGTGACGCCACCCACGGGATGTGGTGAAGGTGTAGACACCACCGCTGCAGTTACGGGCACCCGGGTGAGATGGTTATGCAGCAAGATGTTTACACCTCCGTGGGCAAGAATGATGGCCCCAGGACCCGTTGGGGAGAAGTAGCTGGGCGGTGCAGGGCGGTGCGCGGCAAGATGGCACTGTTGTACTCAATGTTATTGACACACACAAGTCTCTGGTAAACAAAGTTGATGGTGGTCAGTGCCCGCAGCCGGCTGCGTCTGGTACCCCACCCGGTTCGCTGGTCTTTGCCTTTCTCCTGCACCGTGTAGTGTGTGTAGACTACCTACACTTCAGCGATGGGAGTCCGCTCCCCGACTTTGTATATGTCGGAGGAGCCCGTTTGCCCGTAGATGCTGGCCCGTGACATCTCTCTGCCTGTGCGGTGGCTTTCTATCCCCCTCGGTGGGCTGTTGTCTTCAGTCGGGACTTGGGTGGGAAAGGACCTATAGTCCAGACCTCAATCAGTGAATTAACTCAGTCCAGTGGATTCTGGACCTCGTTTCAGGGTCTGAGTAACCCCCTTTGTGCTCCGGTTTCCAGTTGGTTCCCCGGGTCGGTACCGGCGGGCCACTACCCTCTCCCGGTCCACCACGGTTCCACCGAGCCATCTTCCCGGCTCCTGCAGGCTAGGCCACCATCTGCCACCTAGCCAAGGTGTGTGGGCTACGGCCCTCACACCTGTCAGTCTAACACAGGCCTGACCTCCTTACTCCTCAACACCAACACTCATCTCACTACAACTGAACTTGACTGACTGTTTCCTGCCTCAGGCCCTCTGAACTCCTCGCTGGGCGTGCCATCCGCCTGGCTCCATCCCCCTGGTGTGTCCATTAAGCTCTGAGGGAGGTGACTAGGGTTTGTGGTTTGGCTGATGTTACCTAGTGTGGGGTGTTGTGCGGGGGGCTATCTGTGGCTACCTGGCTAGTCCAGGGCGTCACAATCGCACATCCTTGGGTCTGGATATAAAAGTTCCCCATAAACATGAAAAAATTATTTTTCAGCAAAAATGTAGTAACCTCAATGATATAATATTGTAAGTCAGTTGAATAGTCACTGTATTTAAAGAGTGGATGTTTCAGGGCTAGAAAAGCAAGATCATGTGGGATGGAAGTATTCAGACTCTGTATATCACATCACCCAGCTATATTCTTCCTCCCATGTGAATTTTCAAAAAATATTTAATGCTTGGTGTCTCGCACATAACGTGGTGACATCTGAGCTAGGGTCTGCAGCCGCGTGTCCAACCATTCTGACAAACGTTCCATCATGGAGCCCATGCCAGAGACAATAGGTCTAAAGCTGGGGGGATCCATTTTTATGGGTTTTAGGCAAAGCATGGAATAATGGGATCAAAGGATATTTTGGATTATAAAATTCACTCTGTTTCTGGTTAATGACACCGAGATGCAACCCTTCATTCAAAAGCTGTTCTAACAAAGTCCTAATGTTGTTAGTAGGATCCTGCTGTATTATTTTATATATGGAACTATCTTTCAGCAAATTATTGAGTTCCTTTTCATAGAGACCAGTGTAAAGTGTAACAATAGAACCACCTTTGTCCGAGGTTTTTATAGTGATGTTAGTATTCCCCTTTATTGTCTCCAAAGCTGTTTTTTTCGTAGGTGGAAAGGTTGGGATGGATATTTCGCTTTTCTTTGTTAAGTTTTTAAGTTTAATCCGCTCCTCCTCCTTCACATTCTGAAATTCATCCTCACTCGGCTTTTAGATTGAATTGGGTAATATTTGGGGTTGGTAACTCTATTTGTAAAGTTGTCATCCTGTGGATAAGAAACCCGACTTCCAGTGTCTGCAAGATCCCTCAAGCATTGTAATGAAACTTGTTCTGAAAAAGACAATGGAGTAAAATCCTTAACATTGTGGCTGATTGTAGGTGGGTAACTGTCCGAAGTTTCTTGGAAAAAATGTTTTTTTAACAGTGAGTTTCCTAATGAAATTATTGACATCCAAAATAGTTTCAAAGACATTTAATCTAGGACTAGGAACAAAATTCAGTCCTTTCCTCAAAACATTTAGTTGTTCATTTCTGTGATGGTGGAATATAGGGGGTTGTGTATCATGTTGTGTAGGTTCATATTTTAGGCATGGTTCACTGTCCATACGCTGTGTTGCTTCTGTTTACATTGTATTGACTGTAGGTAATCAGCCCCTGTAGTGTTTCTGTCCCCATAGGTCTGGGGGAGGGGGGCCTGGGATCCACCTAAACTCTCTGCTTACCTGGGAGATTAATCATTCTGAGTCAGTCAGGCTGGGAAGGACAAGAGAGAAGGATTGATCCTCTGAGGGAAAAGCAGAGGCTGCGGCCAGCACCCAGAAAGACTGTGAGAAACCTCGATTTCCCGAGAGAAGGACTGCTGGAGGATTGTGACTGATCCCTGGGACATGTTTCGCTTTCTGGACTATATTCGTGCTTCTGGACTATTTTTACCCTCTGTATGGTGGATTATCTTATGGACTGTTTTGATTTGCTTGGAATAAATGTTCTTTGGATTGTACTGCCATCTCTTGCTCTGTTGATTGTGTGATATGGGAGAAGGACCCAGTGAAAATTTCCAAGAATGGTAGCCGACAAATGTATTATAGTAAGATCTTGTTGACATTTAGTAATTCCCCCTCCGGGTATGATGACTGTTTATTTCTGCTGTGGGAACGTTTTCGCCCAGCTCGTCATCGTCATTTCATTTTTTCTTTGTATTTTTCTGCGATTTGACATGTGAGTTTTTTTGCACTCCCAATTTGGGTCTCATGTGAGCTAGTTGTTGGAGTGATATCGGTATCCGAAATGTCTGTATTGAAATCAGATAATTCGGCCTCCATGGAAGTTTGCCACCCCCGCGTCAGCAGCCTGCCGCTGCTCAGATCCAGATCCATGGTGGCTCGAGGGGTCTCCGGACATGGGGGTCGGGGTCGCGCGGCCACTCGGAATAAAGGGGGTTATTTACAGGGGATTGTATGGACAGTTCGTGACATCACCCGTGGTGCATGGTTAGGTGTAGTACCACCGCTGCAGTTGGGAGTACCCGGTGGCGATGGTGTGGGCAGCCAGGTGTTTAACCACTCCACGGGTAGGAGAGAATGCCCCGGGACTCGATGTTTATGACAGGGAGGTGCCGTTGGGACGGTTAGGGATCACTCTAGTACTCACTCAGTCCAATAACGCTGACACAGACAACCGTGGTAAACCAAAGTTCGTAGTACCGCTGCAGCAAGGAGGGACCACGCCTGGATCCCATGCCCATTGGTGTTACTTGTTAGCCTGTGGCCTTTTCCGTGGCACCTCACTTCTAACTGGTCCCTCTAGCATAGAACTATCGGGTCCCGCTCATCAGTGTGGCTAACTCGATGAGCTTGCTCTCAGGGTTCACGCTTGAGATTTTTTTGACTCGTTGCACTAGTACCCCAATTTTGGAGCTGGTGGAGAACGAATCTTGAAGGCTCCGTCCTCGTCGTGTAAATTGTCAAGACGCTTGAAGCTCCTTCTCGACCTAGGGTCCATGTACCAATGTCTGCCACCTAGTAAACCAAGGAGCCCAGCTCCTGACCTCTCCTCTCGAGAGTCACTTCACAACAACTGACTGTCTCCTAACACTCCTGACCTCCCATTTAACCAACCCCCCAACCCCCCTATTCCACTCAGACTGTCCACTGGTGTGTCTGGTGGGTGTGGTGCAGAGTGTTCCTAGGATTTTGATTAGCTTGTTTTTGGCAACACCAAAGGTCAGGGACCCGTAACCAAGGAGGTGGATACTGCACAGAAGGGCAGATTGCACAATACCCTGTGACGTCCTGATAGGCCAGGGCGTCACAGAGGAAAAACTCGCCCTTTTACCACGATTTCTTCTCTTTTTATAATTATGTTTTAATATAGGCCTTGGTCCGGGGGAAAGTTTCCTCCTAATCTGATGCCAATTGTCAACCTGGTTGGTTTCATAATCCATGATGTCACGCTTGAACTTTTTTTTCTTCTGTGGAGGTAATGGAGTCTTCTAGATTAAATATAAATTTAAATATAAATTTATCTATTTTACCTTTCATAGTTCCATACAAAACATCATTAGAAAACTTCACAAGATCAGTCTCGATTTTTTTTAATTCTTCATCATTTAGTTTTGTCTGTTCCTTCTCCACAATTAGTTTAATTAGTTTTAAAGAACATTCAGATAAGATGCCATCCCTTTATTTCGTGAACTCCAAGTCCTATTCAGTTGTAGGGCGTTTCCTGATTCTTTATCCCCAGGGATCACACAATTATCTACATATGCCTGTAATGTTTTGTTATCCCGCCATGTCTTCAGACGTGCAGACATCTGTTTTTCCACATAAGAGAATTGAGATCATTCTGCTCATTGGAAATATTTTTGTTCTACTTCTTCATAAAAATCTCGGTAACCTTATCCAGACGTGTCCGGTCATTAACAATAAAAAATCCATCCAAAAATACAGTATTCTGAGTATGATTAGTCTTCATTCCAAATATTTATGTCTCTAATATTTCACGTACTAAACACTCAGAATTAGATGTAGTGGTAAAGGGGGGCACGGACGTTCGGCCATTCACAAAGTAACAAAGAAGAAGATAAATCCAGCTCGCCCACTTTAGATGGAGACTGAATTCTGAGACGGTGCACGGACAACTAAGTGGTCCACACTGTGTAATCCAGACAAGAGGAATAATTCCAGCATCCGGGTCCACGATTTGTAAAATTCTTCCTTATTGGAAATATATTGAATAGAATTCCATTTAAAACCACAAATAGCTCATGGTAAGACGACGCGTTTCGGACGTCTTCCGTCCTTCTTCATAGTCTATACCACGGGAAGCAAGACACTGATTTAAAAGAGGTTGTTCACCGGAAATGACAGGACTCGTCCGGCTTCTCGGATATGGTAATTAGAGCAAAATAGAATAAAGCATTATTAACAAAATACTTCAAACTAAATGATTAATCAATAAATATTCATTTCTGAGGCTTTATCCTAAAGGCATTCTCGTTTCTAACAGAAACATCTACGTTGCCTCCCTCATATGCATTCATTCAGTAGATCACCACCCCTGTTAGGTAGAACGATTTTTTCAATGGCATTATCCCTGGAAGAGTCTGTGTTTCCACCATGAACGGTAATAATCTTGTGAGGCTCCTGAGGGGCTTCTACTACCGGTATTATTCACATCGTAGAAGTGTTCTGAAATTCTGCGTGTAAGTGTGCGGCCAGTGCTGCCCACATATTGTAGGTTACATATAGTGCAAGTAATAACATAAATTACATTGTTCAACCCTCAATTGATCAAAGTTTTATTAGCAAATTCTCTTTTTGAAACGCATGAAAAAGTCTTCTTTATGTCATTCCTGTATTTGCACAGACCGCATAACTTATGGCCACACTTGTACGAACCAGTAGTAGACCGCCACGTATTACAATTTTTAGAGTTATGATGACCCCTATTAGCAGTGCGTTTTTTGCAGCGGTACGGGAAATCTGAAGAGCACTGCGGGCCAGCACCTCTGGCTTATTCCACATGGCTAATGTGTAAACTATACAAATTAGCCATGTGTGGAGCGGAGGCACAAGCAGAGCAGCTACTGGAGCTGCAGGACCTGCGAGTATGTCATGAACATGTTACTCGGGTGGGCGGAGCAATGGAGTTTTACCCAGCGGGAAAGAAGCTGGAGAAGATGGAAAAGTGCAGGGTATGTGAGAGAGGGATGCAGAGGGCAGCACACTGTGCAGGGGGAAGAAGGATGCAGGGGGGATAGAGTGAGATCAGGGGTATGGAGAATTGAGAGATGAGGGGCATGGAGGATGGAGAGATTTAGGGGGGATCGAGGATGAAAGGAACAGGGGGATGGAAGATGGAGAGATCAGGGGGATCGAGCATGGAAGGACCAGGGGGATGGAGGATGGAGAGACCAGGGGGATGGAGAATGGAGGGGGCAGGGGGATGGAGGATGGAGAGACCAGGGGGATGGAGAATGGAGGGGGCAGGGGGATGGAGAATGGAGGGAGCAGGGGGATGGAGGATGGAGGGAACAGGGGTATGGAGGATGGAGGGAACGGGGGATAGAGGATGGAGGGAACAGGGGGATGGAGGATGGAGGGAACAGGGGGATGGAGGATGGAGGGAACAGGGGGATGGAGAATGGAGGGGGCAGGGGGATGGAGAATGGAGGGAGCAAGGGGATGGAGAATGGAGGGAGCAGGGGGATGGAGAATGGAGGGAGCAGGGGGATGGAGGGAGCAGGGGGTGGAGGATGGAGGGAACAGGGGGATGGAGAATGGAGGGAACAGGGGGATGGAGAATGGAGGGAGAAGGGGGATGGAGAATGGAGGGAGCAGGGGGATGGAGGATGGAGGGAGCAGGGGGATGGAGAATGGAGGGAGCAGGGGGATGGAGAATGGAGGGGGCAGGGGGATGGAGGATGGACAGACCAGGGGGATGGAGAATGGAGGGGGCAGGGGGATGGAGGATGGAGAGACCAGGGGGATGGAGAATGGAGGGGGCAGGGAGATGGAGGGAACAAGGGGATGGAGAATGGAGGGAGTAGGGGGATGGAGGGAACAGGGGGATGGGGGATGGAGGGAACAGGGGGATGGGGGATGGAGGGAACAGGGGGATGGAGGATGGAGGGAGCAGGGGGATGGAGGATGGAGGGAGCAGAGGGATGGAGAATGGAGGGGGCAGGGGGATGGAGAATGGAGGGAGCAGGGGGATGGAGAATGGAGGGAGCAGGGGGATGGAGAATGGAGGGGGCAGGGGGATGGAGGATGGACAGACCAGGGGGATGGAGAATGGAGGGGGCAGGGGGATGGAGGATGGAGAGACCAGGGGGATGGAGAATGGAGGGGGCAGGGAGATGGATCTCTTCATACCTCTCCAACCGCACTTTTAGTGTCTCCCATTCCCACACAACCTCTTCATCCCGTTCTCTCTCTGTTGGTGTCCCTCAAGGCTCTGTCCTGGGACCCTTACTTTTTTCTATCTATACATTTGGCCTGGGACAACTCATAAAGTCCCATGGCTTTCAGTACCACCTATATGCCGATGACACTCAGATCTACCTCTCTGGTCCAGATGTCACATCTCTGCTGTCCAGAATCCCAGAGTGCCTATCTGCTATATCTTCCTTCTTCTCCTCTCGCTTTCTAAAGCTTAACGTGGCCAAAACTGAACTGATCATCTTTCCTCCATCTCCCCTACACTCTCCACCTGACCTATCCATTACAATAAATAACATCACGCTCTCCCCAGCACCCAAAGTTCGGTGCCTCGGAGTGACCTTTGACTCTGCCCTGTCCTTCATACCGCACATCCAATCCCTCACCACCTCCTGCGGTTTTCAACTCAAAAATATCTCCAGAATCCGCCCTTTCCTCAATCCCCAATCTACAAAAATGCTAGTGCATGCCCTCATAATCTCCCGCATCGACTACTGCAACATCCTCCTCTGTGGTCTCCCTGCTAACACACTCGCCCCTCTCCAGTCCATCCTTAACTCTGCTGCCCGAATGATCCACCTCTCTCCTCAATACCACCCCGCTTCTCCTCTCTGCAAGACCCTCCACTGGCTCCCAATCGTCTATCGTATCCAATTCAAACTACTAACCCTGACCTACAAAGCTATCCATAATCTGTCTCCTCCATATATCTCTGAACTAATCTCTCGCTACACTCCAAAACGTAACCTCCGGTCCTCCCAAGATCTCCTTCTCTCCTCCTCTCTCATTCGCTCCTCATGCAACCGACTCCAAGACTTCTCCCGAGCATCCCCAGTCTCCTGGAACTCACTGCCTCAACACATCAGACTATCTACTACACTTGCAAACTTCAAACGGACTCTGAAAACTCATCTGTTCAGAAATGCCTATAATCTACAATGACGCCACTGCCCCACCACCGTGCGGAGCTGCCGCCCCACCACCGTGCGGAGCTGCCGCCCCACCACCGTGCGGAGCTGCCGCCCCACCACCGTGCGGAGCTGCCGCCCCACCACCGTGCGGAGCTGCCGCCCCACCACCGTGCGGAGCTGCCGCCCCACCACCGTGCGGAGCTGCCGCCCCACCACCGTGCGGAGCTGCCGCCCCACCTACACCCCACCTACTGTCTCCTCTCCAAAATCCTTTAGGATGTAAGCCCGCAAGGGCAGGGCCCTCTTCCCTCTGTACCAGTCTGTCTATTGTAACTTGTATATGTATTCTGTATGTAACCCCCTCATGTACAGCACCATGGAATCAATGGTGCTCTATAAATAAACAATAATAATAATAATAATAATAACAAGGGGATGGAGAATGGAGGGAGTAGGGGGATGGAGGGAACAGGGGGATGGAGGATGGAGGGAACAGGGGGATGGAGGATGGAGGGAGCAGGGGGATGGAGGATGGAGGGAGCAGAGGGATGGAGAATGGAGGGGGCAGGGGGATGGAGGATGGAGGGAGCAGGGGGATGGAGGATGGAGGGAGCAGGGGGATGGAGAATGAAGGGAGCAGGGGGATGGAGGATGGAGGGAGCAGGAGGATGGAGGGAGCAGGGGGATGGAGGATGGAGGGAGCAGGGGGATGGAGGATGGAGGGAGCAGGGGGATGGAGAATGAAGGGAGCAGGGGGATGGAGGATGGAGGGAGCAGGGGGATGGAGGATGGAGGGAGCAGGGGGATGGAGAATGAAGGGAGCAGGGGGATGGAGGATGGAGGGAGCAGGGGTATGGAGGATGGAGGGAGCAGGGGGATGGAGGATGGAGGGAGCAGGGGGATGGAGGATGGAGGGAGCAGGGGGATGGAGGATGGAGGGAGCAGGAGGATGGAGGGAGAAGGGGGATGGAGGATGGAGGGAGTAGGGGGATGGAGGATGGAGGGAGCAGGGGGATGGAGGATGGAGGGAGCAGGGGGATGAAGGATGGAGGGAGCAGGGGGATGGAGGATGGAGGGAGCAGGGGGATGGAGGATGGAGGGAGCAGGGGGATGGAGAATGGAGGGAGCAGGGGGATGGAGAATGGAGGGGGCAGGGGGATGGAGGATGGACAGACCAGGGGGATGGAGAATGGAGGGGGCAGGGGGATGGAGGATGGAGAGACCAGGGGGATAGAGAATGGAGGGGGCAGGGAGATGGAGGGAACAAGGGGATGGAGAATGGAGGGATTAGGGGGATGGAGGGAACAGGGGGATGGGGGATGGAGGGAACAGGGGGATGGAGGATGGAGGGAACAGGGGGATGGAGGATGGAGGGAGCAGGGGGATGGAGGATAGAGGGAGCAGAGGGATGGAGAATGGAGGGGGAAGGGGGATGGAGGATGGAGGGAGCAGGGGGATGGAGAATGAAGGGAGCAGGGGGATGGAGGATGGAGGGAGCAGGGGGATGGAGGATGGAGGGAGCAGGGGGATGGAGGATGGAGGGAGCAGGGGGATGGAGGATGGAGGGAGCAGGGGGATGGAGGATGGAGGGAGCAGGGGGATGAAGGATGGAGGGAGCAGAGGGTTGGAGGATGGAGGGAGCAGGGGGATGGAGAATGGAGGGAGAAGGGGGATGGAGTATGGAGGGGGCAGGGGGATGGAGAATGGAGGGAGCAGGGGGATGGAGGATGGAGGGAGCAGGGGGAGGGAGGATGGAGGGAGAAGGTGGATGGAGAATGGAGGGGGCAGGGGGATGGAGAATAAAGGGAGCAGGGGGATGGAGAATGGAGGGAGCAGGGGGATGGAGAATGGAGGGAGCAGGGGGATGGAGGATGGAGGTGTCGCGGGCGGGGAGGGGGGCCGCTGCGCTCTCACTACCACGCTCGGGTCCGGCTCAGGCCTGCTTCGCTTGCTGCTCGGTGGCTCAAGCGGTGAGCCGGATCCGGGGACTCGAGCGGCGCTCCTCGCCCGTGAGTGAAAAGGGGAATGGTTTTGGGGATTTATTGTCCGTGACGCCACCCACAGTTGTGGTGAGGTTGTGACACCCCCGCTGCTCTGGACGGGGATCCCGGGAGCGATGACGTGGAGCAGCTTGGATGTTGTTTCTCCCCTCCGTGGGTAGGGGGTTTGGTTGTCCCGAGGCCCGGTGGGGGAGAGATGACAGGTGGGTTACAGGACCTTGGGAGGTGCAGGGTCGCGGGGGCAGCGCGGTGCCGCACGGCACAGGGGTACTCACTCAGCCAATGATGAATGCAAAGTCTCCAGTAAAACAAGTGGCTGGATGGACGGGTCCCCCAGACGGCTGCGGTGTTTCTCCTCCCGGTAGGTTGGTGGTGACTGCCTTTCCCTGCACCTGTGTTGTGTTCTCGGTTCCGATGGCTTCCCACCGGTAACCCGCTCCCCAGCGTGGATGGATGCTGAGGGAGCCCCTTTTGCCCGCAGGCTCTGGCTCTGGGAACTGTAGCCTTGGCGGTGACTGTGTTTCCCTTCACGGTTTGAGCGGTTGCCTTCAATCGGGTCTTGACTGCTGGGAAACCCCTGAGGTTCCCTTCGCTAACGGATTTGACCGGTTTTACGGCGACTCCAAGCCTGGTCGGGGTCCGTAAGCCGTGCCGAATGGTGCTGGCTTCTCTTCGTTCCCCGGTTCGGTACCGGTGGGCCACCACCCAACCCCGGCCCTACGGTTCCGCGTCGATAGGCCTCTCCTGCAGACGGTCACCACTGTCTGCCAACCTTGCTGTATGTGCCCGGGCCACGTACCCGGACACGGTCAGTCAGTTGCTCCTTTACCACTTCACTCCTCTACTCTCACTTTCCCTCCACAGAACTTAACCTGTCTCCTTTTCCCGCCTCCAGGACTGTGTACTCCTTTGCGGGCGGGGCCAACCGCCTGGCTCCACCCCCTGGTGTGGACATCAGCCCCTGGAGGGAGGCAACAAGATTTTTTGTCTGACTTCGATGTGCCTAGCAGGGGTGTGGGGTGTGTTGCAGTATTTGTGACGTCCTGGCTTGTCCAGGGCGCCACAGAGGGAGCAGGGGAATGGAGGATGGAGGAGGCAGGGGGATGGAGGATGGAGGAGGCAGGGGGATGGAGTATGGAGGGAGCAGGGGGATGGATGATGGAGGGGGATGGAGGATGGAGGGAGCAGGGGGATGGAGAATGGAGGGAGTAGGGGGATGGAGAATGGAGGGAGCAGGGGGATGGAGGATGGAGGGAGCAGGGGGATGGAGAATGGAGGGAGCAGGGGGATGGAGGATGGAGGGAGCAGGAGGATGGAGGATGGAGGCAGCAGGGGGATGGAGGATGGAGGGAGCAGGAGGATGGAGGGAGCAGGGGGATGGAGGATGGAGGGAGCAGGAGGATGGAGGGAGCAGGGGGATGGAGGATGGAGGGAGCAGGAGGATGGAGGGAGCAGGGGGATGGAGGATGGAGGGAGCAGGGGGATGGAGGATGGAGGGAGCAGGAGGATGGAGGGAGCAGGGGGATGGAGGATGGAGGGAGCAGGGGGATGGAGGATGGAGGGAGCAGGAGGATGGAGGGAGCAGGGGGATGGAGGATGGAGGGAGCAGGGGGATGGAGGATGGAGGGAGCAGGAGGATGGAGGGAGCAGGGGGATGGAGGATGGAGGGAGCAGGAGGATGGAGAATGGAGGGAGCAGGGGGATGGAGGGAGCAGGAGGATGGAGAATGGAGGGAGCAGGGGGATGGAGAATGGAGGGAGCAGGTTTCATTGAGTTTTGTTTCATCAAACTTGTCTTAGATGGATAAAATAACGCACTATTTCTCGGTCGGTGCGGCTCCACCACGCAAAAGACCCCGAACAGACGTGGAGATAGTTGAAGAACCGGTGGCCACGTTCTGCTCTATCGAACCTGCATCAGCTAGTGTTAATGATCCTGATGAATTTGGTTGAAATTTGGCGTTTCTTATAGAATGCAGCCTGGGTAAGTCGAAAACCATATTTTGCAAGTGAAAAAAAACGATTATACAGTATTAGTCATTTTTTATTTTTCTTTTGAAATCTGAATTACATAGTTTTTGATTGAAATTAGCGAACAGACTACAAAACTGAATAATGAGAAACCGGGCCGCGCCCTGCATTTGACAAGTGGAGCAGTTTGTTCAGGTGGCACTATATTCAGGGGGGCGGCAATGGGGCCGGGGGGGCGGAGCTGTATGGGGACTGCCATTTAACGCCACCAAGTGCCTCAACAGGTAAATCAGGCACAGAATCATCCGGCTGCCTGACAGCACCCCCACCTCTGCTCCTGAATCTCGGCCGCCGGCGCCTGACAGCACCCCCACCCCTGCTCCTGAATCTCGGCCGCCGGCGCCTGACAGCACCCCCATCCCTGCTCCTGAATCTCGGCCGCCGGCGCCTGACAGCACCCTCCCCCTCGCTCCTCGCCTCAGGGATGCATACCGGCAAATATATTTTTACAAAAAAAGCGCTGCCTATTAGTGTGATCACTGGGGGAAATCTTAGATCCAATTGTACGATTTCTTTTTGATACAAATTTAACCCCACTATTCAGTATATTCTTTAAAGTATAATCTGTTCTCAAGATGGGCAAAACACTTAATAATTACTGAATAATAATAATCCTTGCTATATTTAGTTGAAAAAACAACAGGATTTTTCTCTGGAGAATTTGTATCAATTTTGTTCTCTAAATATTGTGTTCTGTTTTTTTGATTTGTCAGATTTTTTTTTGCTGGGGATATTATTAATCACGTGTCTCGGCTGACCACTATCCGCATGTAAGAGTGGGCTACCTGCCGATATTTCTCTATGAAGATTACAATCTATTCTATGGGTAGATACGCTCGCTGTAAATGTAATATCTAGGAAGGAGATTTCTTTCTTATTGATATCAGATGTAAACTTCAAATTATGTGGGGTATTGTTTATATAAAACATAAACTCGTCACTATCTCTTTTTCTAGCCCCTTCCATACAATTATGACATCATCATCATGTTTTAGTTCAGTTTTTCTTTTTTTTTAAAAAATTTGCAAAAATTTCTACATTTGTTTTTTTTTCCGCCAAGATGGGGGATGGGGGTGTACCGCCCTGGGGCTTGGCCGCAGCCGAGCCACTGGGATCCGGGCTCGTCGGTGGGTGGCTCGAGAGCCTCCGGACCCAGGGGTCACGTCGCTCTGAAGGAAGGCTGGCGCTACGTAGGGGTTTCGGTGGGGAAGTTCACGGCCGGAACCGCGGTTTTAGGTTTAAGTTCGTGACGCCACCCACGGGTCGTGGTGAGTGTGGACACCACCGCTGCCGTTGACTAGGCTCCCGGGGACGATGTTACGCAGCCAGGTGTTGACCCCTCCGTTGGGTAGGGGGTTGGTGGTCCCAAGGTCCGGTTGTTGGGGTTAGGATGTTGTGGTGCCGGTGTGTTGGCGCGATGCGGGACGGTGCGGGGCCCGAGGGCACTGTTGTACTCACTATGACAGATACATCGGAGTCTCTGGTAAACCAAAAAGATGGTGGTTGGTGCCCGCAGCCGGCTGCGTCTGGTCCCCCACACGGTTTGGTGGCTCCTGCCTTTCTCCTGCACCTCATTTTTGTAGACTTTGACTGCCTGCGCTTCCATGACTGGAGTCAACTCCCCGGCTTTATGTGTGTGTCGGGAGAGCCCGTTTGCCCACAGACACTGGCCAGTGGGATCTCTCTGCCTGAGCGGTGGCTTTCTATCCCCCTCGTTGGGCTGTTGTCTTCAGTCGGGGCTTGGATGGGAAAGAACCTAAGGTCCACACCCCAATCAGTGAATTTGGCTAGGTCCAGTGGTTTCTGGGCCTCGTTCTGGGTCTGAGTACCCCTCCTGGTGCTCCAGTTTCCAGTTGGTTCCCCGGTTCAGTACCGGCGGGCCACTACCCTGTCCCGGTCCCTTACGGATCCACCAGCCATCTTCCCGGTTCCTGCAGGCAGCCACCACCGTCTGCCTCCTGGCCACAGGCTATCCGGGCTACGACCCAGATCCCAGACAGACGTTTTCTCTTTTCTACTACTCTCCTCTCCTCCCTAACTTCATCCGCTTGCTTTTCCCGCCTCAGACTATCCGAACTCTTCGGTGGGCGTGGCCAACTGCCTGGCTCTGCCCCCGGGTGTGTACGTCAAAGTCTGAGAGGGGAGACTCAGGGTTTTTTAGGTTGGCTGCTGTTACCTTTTTAGGGGACTGGTGGTGTGCAAGGGCCTGTCTGTGACTACCTGGCTAGTCCAGGGCGTCACTGGGGCAGAGTGCACATTAATGAGAAAAAAATGTACCAAATGGCTGCAAAGAAACAAAAAGTGATAAATGTAAAGGGGTGTGAATACTTTCTGTACCCACTGTAAATATTTTGCAGCTCAGTGGAATTATCTACATCAAATTCTCTGTGGTGTTTTGGATTATAATGGATGTATCCTCCTTTTGTGGTTGTATTTTAATATGTATTTGTAATGAATAAATAATATATATATTTTGATACAATTTTAGTCCCAGTTTTTCTCTTTGGTATAGTCAGAAGAATAGTGAAAGGGAACGACGGAATCCGCATCATGGAACTAAGTGCGAAGAACAAGAAGGAAAGAAGATCGAAAATGAAGATTCAGAAGAAAGGAGACTCTGCTGTCATCAGGGGTCAGGGGTGCAGGATAATGGAACTCTTATTTACATTTTACAATCATTTTTTTATTTATAAAATAGTCCTGATGTTTGTATTCTGATTGGAGGAGACTTCTACTCAATATTTAGTCCTTATGTAATGATCGCTGAACAGTGGCTGTATGATGCGTGTATACATTGTATTAGTTATTGCTCTTATCCTCATGCTTTTATATTGAAACAAGAAACTCCAGCACTCCGCTATTATATCAGTCCAGAAATCAGCACACACCTGATCCTGCACGGAACATCCAAGGCAATGGTTTCAATTGTAGAAAGAAGAAAAAAAAATCCAGCGGATCACAGGCTTTTTTATATAAAATGAACTTACGTCTTTATTGCCTCATTTAAAAAGTTTCCACAACGCAGGTGGGATCCACAGACAAGGCGTCTATATCATCAGTTTATCCAACATGTTTCCACCCAGAGAGTGGTCATATAGTCTTATTCATGGATGTTCTAGAGTAGGTGCTGATACCTCTATATAGCGGACTAGAACTCCCATCATGCAAGAGGTTTCAAATTAGGATAATTATCCTACACATGTAACAAAGACCTGTGCACAGATAGGAAATTCTAGTGCTATAATTCACAGATACATAAAACACATAAAAAACAGTATTATTCATATTGTCATAAACATTAAAACCATTTTTACATGAATAATTTAATTATAATGGACAATCATGTCCTGCCGTATATTCATACCATGCGGAATGCGAGTATTTAACTTAAATATCCAAAAGGATTCTCTAGTTAGAACTTTACGTTGGAAGTCTCCCCCTCTGGCCATTTGTTGAACTTTTTCTATGGCTCTAAATTTAAGACCAGAGGTATTACCGCCATGACACAAAGTAAAATGCCTGGAGACCGCTGAAGAACCGCGTGTGTTTTACCTATATCTGAGATATGGCGTCTAATGCGGTTCTTCAGCGGTCCGACCGTACGGCCTACATACTGTGTAAGGCATATTGTGCAGTCAATTAAATATATTACACCTTCGGTTGTACAATTTAAATGTCTCTGAATTTTATATTGTATTCCTGTTGAAAAAGAGGTAAATGTATCTCCTTTATCCACAAAATTGCAAACTTTACAAGGAATATGGTCACATTTGTAAAAACCTTTATATAATAGCCATGTGCATTCATTATTTATTGTTTTTCGTGAAAAAAAACTTGGGGATAAAATATTACCCAAAGTTACTGCTCTTTTAGATACAAACCTAATTGACTGTGTATTTATTAATTTAGAAAAAGTAGAATTCTGATGAAGAATTGGCAAATACTTTTTTATAATCTGAGTGATTTTATAAAATTGCGGACTATATCTAGTTGAGAAGGTCACTGCTACATTATCAAACTGACTGCCTGTATGTTTTTGATTCCTTTTATTTTTCAATAATTCCTGTCTATCTATTTTATCCACTCTGTCTATAGCTCTAATGAGTGTCCAATCTGGATATCTGTCATGCTCCCCGGCTCCCCTGCTAGGCTCCCCGGCTCCCCTGCCATGCTCCCCGGCCCCTCTGCCTTGCTTACCGGCTCCCGTGCCAGGCTTCCCGGTCCCCCGCTTCATAGCCTTCCTGTCCCATCGCCTGCGGTCCCCAGGCAGCCCGGTCCCCGCTCCCGGCGCCCGTCGGCATCTCTGCCTCAGCCCGGCTCTCCTGCTTCCTCCTCACCGCTCCCTCCTCTGGCTTCTGGCACCCGGGCCTCGCGCATGCGCATTAGGGCGCGCGCGCGGTCATTGACCCTCTCTTAAAGGGCCAGCACTGAGAAACAGGAAATTACATAGACAGGTACAGGGTATATTAAGAATCACCTTCCTGGTGGGCGGGGCCTGTTCTACGTGTTTAGCAAGCTAGTGTTCAGGTCCCCTATTGCTTTGCCTTGTGCTTTGCCTGCATTAACCCTGTCCTGTCTCGTAGAGCCTGTCCTGCCACGCCAGCCGCTCCGAACCACGCTCATTCCCGTACCCTGACGGTGACCTCAGCGGATGTTCCACCATCTCTGCAGCTCCGCCAGTCTCCAGTCCCTGGCTCCGTTTGGTGACCCGTTCCATCGCTCAGCAAGTTCCGGATCCCGCCTGACCTTACCACCTGGCCTCGGACTCTGAGCCTCGTCACCCGGACCACCGTCCAGAACTCCGTCCACCTTTTCCTGCTCACCTACGGACTGTCTGGCTACCAATAGTGCTTCGGCTGCCGTGCACCCAGACCCTCTGGCGGGGTGACCTGCCTGGCTGCCTCCTCAAGAGAAACCGGTGTACGGTCCAGAGGTTCCACCACCCGGACGTTACAATATCCTCTTTCGTATAGCCGTTTGCATACCATATTTTTTTCTTTTTCAAATTTATACAGATTGCTGCAATTACGTTTGGTTCGTATCATCTCTCCTATTGGAATATTATGTTTTATATGGTGAGGATGACATGAGCTTGCATGCAGAATATCATTATTATTGGAAGGTTTTCTATACGGACTTATTTCAATTGACCCATTTTCTGTGTCCAGTGAAAATAACATCCAAAAAACATATTTCTTTTTTTTGTAGATAATATGTAAATTTTAGATTAAATTGATTTTTATTGATGTATTTTATAAACTGGTCACAAGAACAAGAATCTCCATCCCAAATTATAACTATATCATCTATATAGCGTCCATAAAGGATTATATTATTTTTAAAAGGAATTATTAATATTAATGATGTTCTGCTCTTCCCAAATAGCAACCACTATATTAGCTAAAGAAGGGGAAAATTTTCCCCCCATGCTGACGCCCTGCTTCTGTATATAAAATTTATCATCAAAAAGAAAATAGTTATGCGTCAGTAAATATTTTATAGATAGAAACAAGAACTGTTTCTATCTATAAAATATTTACTGACACATAACTATTTTTACTGACGCTATATAGATGACATAGTTATAATTTGGGATGGAGATTCTTGTTCTTGTGAACAGTTTAGAAAAAGTTCAACAAATGGCCAGAGGGGGAGACGTCCAACGTAAAGTTCTAAATAGAGAATCCTTTTGGATATTTAAGTTAAATACTCGCATTTCGCATGGTATGAATATACGGCAGGACATGATTGTCCATTATAATTAAATTATTCATGTAAAAATGGTTTTAATGTTTATGACAATATGAATAATACTGTTTTTTATGTGTTTTATGTATCTGTGAATTATAGCACTAGAATTTCCTATCTGTGCACAGGTCTTTGTTACATGTGTAGGATAATTATCCTAATTAGAAACCACTTGCATGATGGGAGTTCTAGTCCGCTATATAGAGGTATCAGCACCTACTCTAGAACATCCATGAATAAGACTATATGACCACTCTCTGGGTGGAAACATGCTAGATAAACTGATGATATAGACGCCTTGTCTGTGGATCCCACCTGCGCTGTGGAAACTTTTTAAATGAAGCAATAAAGACGTAAGTTCATTTTATATAAAAAAGCCTGTGATCCGCTGGATTTTTTTTTTTTCATCCTCATGCTTTAGTAGATTTGACATTTCATTATCAGTGGCTGTATGATGCGTGTATACATTGTATTAGTTATTGCTCTTATCCTCATGCTTTAGTAGATTTGACATTACATTATCAGTGGCTGTATGATGCGTGTATACATTGTATTAGTTATTGCTCTTATCCTCATGCTTTAGTAGATTTGACATTACATCATCAGTGGTTGTATGATGCGTGTATACATTGTATTAGTTATTGCTCTTATCCTCATGCTTTAGTAGATTTGACATTTCATTATCAGTGGCTGTATGATGCGTGTATACATTGTATTAGTTATTGCTCTTATCCTCATGCTTTAGTAGATTTGACATTACATTATCAGTGGTTGTATGATGCGTGTATACATTGTATTAGTTATTGCTCTTATCCTCATGCTTTAGTAGATTTGACATTTCATCATCAGTGGTTGTATGATGCGTGTATACATTGTATTAGTTATTGCTCTTATCCTCATGCTTTAGTAGATTTGACATTACATTATCAGTGGTTGTATGATGCGTGTATACATTGTATTAGTTATTGCTCTTATCCTCATGCTTTAGTAGATTTGACATTACATTATCAGTGGTTGTATGATGCGTGTATACATTGTATTAGTTATTGCTCTTATCCTCATGCTTTAGTAGATTTGACATTTCATTATCAGTGGCTGTATGATGCGTGTATACATTGTATTAGTTATTGCTCTTATCCTCATGCTTTAGTAGATTTGACATTTCATCATCAGTGGGTGTATGATGCGTGTATACATTGTATTAGTTATTGCTCTTATCCTCATGCTTTAGTAGATTTGACATTACATTATCAGTGGTTGTATGATGCGTGTATACATTGTATTAGTTATTGCTCTTATCCTCATGCTTTAGTAGATTTGACATTTCATCATCAGTGGCTGTATGATGCGTGTATACATTGTATTAGTTATTGCCCTTATCCTCATGCTTTAGTAGATTTGACATTTCATTATCAGTGGCTGTATGATGCGTGTATACATTGTATTAGTTATTGCTCTTATCCTCATGCTTTAGTAGATTTGACATTACATTATCAGTGGCTGTATGATGCGTGTATACATTGTATTAGTTATTGCCCTTATCCTCATGCTTTAGTAGATTTGACATTTCATTATCAGTGGTTGTATGATGCGTGTATACATTGTATTAGTTATTGCTCTTATCCTCATGCTTTAGTAGATTTGACATTACATTATCAGTGGCTGTATGATGCGTGTATACATTGTATTAGTTATTGCTCTTATCCTCATGCTTTAGTAGATTTGACATTACATTATCAGTGGCTGTATGATGCGTGTATACATTGTATTAGTTATTGCTCTTATCCTCATGCTTTAGTAGATTTGACATTTCATCATCAGTGGCTGTATGATGCGTGTATACATTGTATTAGTTATTGCTCTTATCCTCATGCTTTAGTAGATTTGACATTACATTATCAGTGGCTGTATGATGCGTGTATACATTGTATTAGTTATTGCCCTTATCCTCATGCTTTAGTAGATTTGACATTACATTATCAGTGGTTGTATGATGCGTGTATACATTGTATTAGTTATTGCTCTTATCCTCATGCTTTAGTAGATTTGACATTACATTATCAGTGGCTGTATGATGCGTGTATACATTGTATTAGTTATTGCTCTTATCCTCATGCTTTAGTAGATTTGACAATTCATTATCAGTGGTTGTATGATGCGTGTATACATTGTATTAGTTATTGCTCTTATCCTCATGCTTTAGTAGATTTGACATTACATTATCAGTGGCTGTATGATGCGTGTATACATTGTATTAGTTATTGCCCTTATCCTCATGCTTTAGTAGATTTGACATTTCATTATCAGTGGCTGTATGATGCGTGTATACATTGTATTAGTTATTGCTCTTATCCTCATGCTTTAGTAGATTTGACATTACATTATCAGTGGCTGTATGATGCGTGTATACATTGTATTAGTTATTGCTCTTATCCTCATGCTTTAGTAGATTTGACATTACATTATCAGTGGCTGTATGATGCGTGTATACATTGTATTAGTTATTGCTCTTATCCTCATGCTTTAGTAGATTTGACATTACATCATCAGTGGCTGTATGATGCGTGTATACATTGTATTAGTTATTGCTCTTATCCTCATGCTTTAGTAGATTTGACATTAAATCATCAGTGGTTGTATGATGCGTGTATACATTGTATTAGTTATTGCTCTTATCCTCATGCTTTAGTAGATTTGACATTACATCATCAGTGGCTGTATGATGCGTGTATACATTGTATTAGTTATTGCTCTTATCCTCATGCTTTAGTAGATTTGACATTACATCATCAGTGGTTGTATGATGCGTGTATACATTGTATTAGTTATTGCTCTTATCCTCATGCTTTAGTAGATTTGACATTACATCATCAGTGGTTGTATGATGCGTGTATACATTGTATTAGTTATTGCTCTTATCCTCATGCTTTAGTAGATTTGACATTTCATCATCAGTGGTTGTATGATGCGTGTATACATTGTATTAGTTATTGCTCTTATCCTCATGCTTTTAGTAGATTTGACATTTCATCATCAGTGGTTGTATGATGCGTGTATACATTGTATTAGTTATTGCTCTTATCCTCATGCTTTAGTAGATTTGACATTTCATCATCAGTGGTTGTATGATGCGTGTATACATTGTATTAGTTATTGCTCTTATCCTCATGCTTTAGTAGATTTGACATTACATTATCAGTGGTTGTATGATGCGTGTATACATTGTATTAGTTATTGCTCTTATCCTCATGCTTTTAGTAGATTTGACATTTCATCATCAGTGGTTGTATGATGCGTGTATACATTGTATTAGTTATTGCTCTTATCCTCATGCTTTAGTAGATTTGACATTTCATCATCAGTGGTTGTATGATGCGTGTATACATTGTATTAGTTATTGCTCTTATCCTCATGCTTTAGTAGATTTGACATTACATTATCAGTGGTTGTATGATGTGTGTATACATTGTATTAGTTATTGCTCTTATCCTCATGCTTTAGTAGATTTGACATTTCATCATCAGTGGCTGTATGATGCGTGTATACATTGTATTAGTTATTGCTCTTATCCTCATGCTTTAGTAGATTTGACATTACATTATCAGTGGTTGTATGATGCGTGTATACATTGTATTAGTTATTGCTCTTATCCTCATGCTTTTAGTAGATTTGACATTACATCATCAGTGGCTGTATGATGCGTGTATACATTGTATTAGTTATTGCTGTTATCCTCATGCTTTAGTAGATTTGACATTTCATTATCAGTGGCTGTATGATGCGTGTATACATTGTATTAGTTATTGCTCTTATCCTCATGCTTTAGTAGATTTGACATTACATCATCAGTGGTTGTATGATGCGTGTATACATTGTATTAGTTATTGCTCTTATCCTCATGCTTTTAGTAGATTTGACATTACATTATCAGTGGTTGTATGATGTGTGTATACATTGTATTAGTTATTGCTCTTATCCTCATGCTTTTAGTAGATTTGACATTACATTATCAGTGGTTGTATGATGCGTGTATACATTGTATTAGTTATTGCTGTTATCCTCATGCTTTAGTAGATTTGACATTACATTATCAGTGGCTGTATGATGCGTGTATACATTGTATTAGTTATTGCTCTTATCCTCATGCTTTAGTAGATTTGACATTACATCATCAGTGGTTGTATGATGCGTGTATACATTGTATTAGTTATTGCTCTTATCCTCATGCTTTTAGTAGATTTGACATTACATTATCAGTGGTTGTATGATGCGTGTATACATTGTATTAGTTATTGCTCTTATCCTCATGCTTTTAGTAGATTTGACATTTCATCATCAGTGGCTGTATGATGCGTGTATACATTGTATTAGTTATTGCTCTTATCCTCATGCTTTTAGTAGATTTGACATTACATTATCAGTGGTTGTATGATGCGTGTATACATTGTATTAGTTATTGCTGTTATCCTCATGCTTTAGTAGATTTGACATTACATTATCAGTGGTTGTATGATGCGTGTATACATTGTATTAGTTATTGCTCTTATCCTCATGCTTTAGTAGATTTGACATTTCATCATCAGTGGCTGTATGATGCGTGTATACATTGTATTAGTTATTGCTGTTATCCTCATGCTTTAGTAGATTTGACATTACATTATCAGTGGTTGTATGATGCGTGTATACATTGTATTAGTTATTGCCCTTATCCTCATGCTTTAGTAGATTTGACATTACATTATCAGTGGTTGTATGATGCGTGTATACATTGTATTAGTTATTGCTCTTATCCTCATGCTTTAGTAGATTTGACATTTCATTATCAGTGGCTGTATGATGCGTGTATACATTGTATTAGTTATTGCCCTTATCCTCATGCTTTAGTAGATTTGACATTTCATCATCAGTGGCTGTATGATGCGTGTATACATTGTATTAGTTATTGCCCTTATCCTCATGCTTTAGTAGATTTGACATTTCATCATCAGTGGCTGTATGATGCGTGTATACATTGTATTAGTTATTGCTGTTATCCTCATGCTTTAGTAGATTTGACATTTCATTATCAGTGGCTGTATGATGCGTGTATACATTGTATTAGTTATTGCTCTTATCCTCATGCTTTAGTAGATTTGACATTTCATTATCAGTGGTTGTATGATGCGTGTATACATTGTATTAGTTATTGCTCTTATCCTCATGCTTTAGTAGATTTGACATTACATCATCAGTGGCTGTATGATGCGTGTATACATTGTATTAGTTATTGCTCTTATCCTCATGCTTTAGTAGATTACACATTTCATTATCAGTGGTTGTATGATGTGTGTATACATTGTATTAGTTATTGCCCTTATCCTCATGCTTTAGTAGATTTGACATTTCATCATCAGTGGCTGTATGATGCGTGTATACATTGTATTAGTTATTGCCCTTATCCTCATGCTTTAGTAGATTTGACATTTCATCATCAGTGGCTGTATGATGCGTGTATACATTGTATTAGTTATTGCCCTTATCCTCATGCTTTAGTAGATTTGACATTACATTATCAGTGGTTGTATGATGCGTGTATACATTGTATTAGTTATTGCTGTTATCCTCATGCTTTAGTAGATTTGACATTTCATCATCAGTGGCTGTATGATGCGTGTATACATTGTATTAGTTATTGCTCTTATCCTCATGCTTTAGTAGATTTGACATTTCATCATCAGTGGTTGTATGATGCGTGTATACATTGTATTAGTTATTGCTCTTTTCCTCATGCTTTTAGTAGATTTGACATTACATTATCAGTGGCTGTATGATGCGTGTATACATTGTATTAGTTATTGCTCTTTTCCTCATGCTTTTAGTAGATTTGACATTACATTATCAGTGGCTGTATGATGCGTGTATACATTGTATTAGTTATTGCTCTTATCCTCATGCTTTAGTAGATTTGACATTACATCATCAGTGGCTGTATGATGCGTGTATACATTGTATTAGTTATTGCTGTTATCCTCATGCTTTAGTAGATTTGACATTACATTATCAGTGGCTGTATGATGCGTGTATACATTGTATTAGTTATTGCTCTTATCCTCATGCTTTAGTAGATTTGACATTACATTATCAGTGGTTGTATGATGTGTGTATACATTGTATTAGTTATTGCTCTTATCCTCATGCTTTTAGTAGATTTGACATTACATCATCAGTGGCTGTATGATGCGTGTATACATTGTATTAGTTATTGCTCTTATCCTCATGCTTTTAGTAGATTTGACATTACATCATCAGTGGCTGTATGATGCGTGTATACATTGTATTAGTTATTGCCCTTATCCTCATGCTTTAGTAGATTTGACATTACATTATCAGTGGTTGTATGATGCGTGTATACATTGTATTAGTTATTGCTCTTATCCTCATGCTTTAGTAGATTTGACATTACATCATCAGTGGCTGTATGATGCGTGTATACATTGTATTAGTTATTGCCCTTATCCTCATGCTTTAGTAGATTTGACATTTCATTATCAGTGGCTGTATGATGCGTGTATACATTGTATTAGTTATTGCTCTTATCCTCATGCTTTTAGTAGATTTGACATTACATCATCAGTGGCTGTATGATGCGTGTATACATTGTATTAGTTATTGCCCTTATCCTCATGCTTTAGTAGATTTGACATTACATTATCAGTGGTTGTATGATGCGTGTATACATTGTATTAGTTATTGCTCTTATCCTCATGCTTTAGTAGATTTGACATTACATCATCAGTGGCTGTATGATGCGTGTATACATTGTATTAGTTATTGCCCTTATCCTCATGCTTTAGTAGATTTGACATTACATTATCAGTGGTTGTATGATGTGTGTATACATTGTATTAGTTATTGCTCTTATCCTCATGCTTTTAGTAGATTTGACATTACATCATCAGTGGCTGTATGATGCGTGTATACATTGTATTAGTTATTGCTCTTATCCTCATGCTTTAGTAGATTTGACATTACATTATCAGTGGCTGTATGATGCGTGTATACATTGTATTAGTTATTGCTCTTATCCTCATGCTTTAGTAGATTTGACATTACATCATCAGTGGCTGTATGATGCGTGTATACATTGTATTAGTTATTGCTCTTATCCTCATGCTTTAGTAGATTTGACATTACATTATCAGTGGCTGTATGATGCGTGTATACATTGTATTAGTTATTGCTCTTATCCTCATGCTTTAGTAGATTTGACATTACATTATCAGTGGTTGTATGATGCGTGTATACATTGTATTAGTTATTGCTCTTATCCTCATGCTTTTAGTAGATTTGACATTACATCATCAGTGGCTGTATGATGCGTGTATACATTGTATTAGTTATTGCTCTTATCCTCATGCTTTAGTAGATTTGATATTACATTATCAGTGGTTGTATGATGCGTGTATACATTGTATTAGTTATTGCTCTTATCCTCATGCTTTAGTAGATTTGACATTACATTATCAGTGGTTGTATGATGCGTGTATACATTGTATTAGTTATTGCTCTTATCCTCATGCTTTAGTAGATTTGACATTACATTATCAGTGGTTGTATGATGCGTGTATACATTGTATTAGTTATTGCTCTTATCCTCATGCTTTAGTAGATTTGACATTTCATTATCAGTGGTTGTATGATGCGTGTATACATTGTATTAGTTATTGCTCTTATCCTCATGCTTTAGTAGATTTGACATTACATTATCAGTGGCTGTATGATGCGTGTATACATTGTATTAGTTATTGCTCTTATCCTCATGCTTTAGTAGATTTGACATTTCATTATCAGTGGTTGTATGATGCGTGTATACATTGTATTAGTTATTGCTCTTATCCTCATGCTTTTAGTAGATTTGACATTTCATTATCAGTGGCTGTATGATGCGTGTATACATTGTATTAGTTATTGCTCTTATCCTCATGCTTTAGTAGATTTGACATTACATTATCAGTGGCTGTATGATGCGTGTATACATTGTATTAGTTATTGCTCTTATCCTCATGCTTTAGTAGATTTGACATTACATTATCAGTGGCTGTATGATGCGTGTATACATTGTATTAGTTATTGCTCTTATCCTCATGCTTTTAGTAGATTTGACATTTCATTATCAGTGGCTGTATGATGCGTGTATACATTGTATTAGTTATTGCTCTTATCCTCATGCTTTAGTAGATTTGACATTTCATTATCAGTGGTTGTATGATGCGTGTATACATTGTATTAGTTATTGCTCTTATCCTCATGCTTTTAGTAGATTTGACATTACATTATCAGTGGCTGTATGATGCGTGTATACATTGTATTAGTTATTGCTCTTATCCTCATGCTTTTAGTAGATTTGACATTTCATTATCAGTGGCTGTATGATGCGTGTATACATTGTATTAGTTATTGCTCTTATCCTCATGCTTTTAGTAGATTTGACATTACATCATCAGTGGCTGTATGATGCGTGTATACATTGTATTAGTTATTGCTCTTATCCTCATGCTTTAGTAGATTACACATTTCATTATCAGTGGTTGTATGATGTGTGTATACATTGTATTAGTTATTGCTCTTATCCTCATGCTTTAGTAGATTTGACATTTCATCATCAGTGGTTGTATGATGCGTGTATACATTGTATTAGTTATTGCTCTTATCCTCATGCTTTAGTAGATTTGACATTTCATCATCAGTGGTTGTATGATGCGTGTATACATTGTATTAGTTATTGCTGTTATCCTCATGCTTTAGTAGATTTGACATTACATTATCAGTGGCTGTATGATGCGTGTATACATTGTATTAGTTATTGCTCTTATCCTCATGCTTTTAGTAGATTTGACATTTCATCATCAGTGGCTGTATGATGCGTGTATACATTGTAATGGTTATTGCTCTTATCCTCATGCTTTAGTAGATTTGACATTACATTATCAGTGGCTGTATGATGCGTGTATACATTGTATTAGTTATTGCTCTTATCCTCATGCTTTTAGTAGATTTGACATTTCATCATCAGTGGCTGTATGATGCGTGTATACATTGTAATGGTTATTGCTCTTATCCTCATGCTTTAGTAGATTTGACATTACATTATCAGTGGTTGTATGATGCGTGTATACATTGTAATGGTTATTGCTCTTATCCTCATGCTTTAGTAGATTTGACATTACATTATCAGTGGCTGTATGATGCGTGTATACATTGTATTAGTTATTGCTCTTATCCTCATGCTTTTAGTAGATTTGACATTTCATTATCAGTGGCTGTATGATGCGTGTATACATTGTATTAGTTATTGCTCTTATCCTCATGCTTTTAGTAGATTTGACATTACATTATCAGTGGCTGTATGATGCGTGTATACATTGTATTAGTTATTGCTCTTATCCTCATGCTTTTAGTAGATTTGACATTTCATTATCAGTGGCTGTATGATGCGTGTATACATTGTATTAGTTATTGCTCTTATCCTCATGCTTTTAGTAGATTTGACATTTCATCATCAGTGGCTGTATGATGCGTGTATACATTGTATTAGTTATTGCTCTTATCCTCATGCTTTAGTAGATTTGACATTTCATTATCAGTGGTTGTATGATGCGTGTATACATTGTATTAGTTATTGCTCTTATCCTCATGCTTTAGTAGATTTGACATTACATTATCAGTGGTTGTATGATGCGTGTATACATTGTATTAGTTATTGCTCTTATCCTCATGCTTTAGTAGATTTGACATTTCATCATCAGTGGCTGTATGATGCGTGTATACATTGTATTAGTTATTGCTCTTATCCTCATGCTTTAGTAGATTTGACATTACATTATCAGTGGTTGTATGATGCGTGTATACATTGTATTAGTTATTGCTCTTATCCTCATGCTTTAGTAGATTTGACATTTCATCATCAGTGGCTGTATGATGCGTGTATACATTGTATTAGTTATTGCTCTTATCCTCATGCTTTAGTAGATTTGACATTTCATCATCAGTGGCTGTATGATGCGTGTATACATTGTATTAGTTATTGCTCTTATCCTCATGCTTTTAGTAGATTTGACATTACATTATCAGTGGCTGTATGATGCGTGTATACATTGTATTAGTTATTGCTCTTATCCTCATGCTTTTAGTAGATTTGACATTTCATTATCAGTGGCTGTATGATGCGTGTATACATTGTATTAGTTATTGCTCTTATCCTCATGCTTTTAGTAGATTTGACATTTCATCATCAGTGGCTGTATGATGCGTGTATACATTGTATTAGTTATTGCTCTTATCCTCATGCTTTAGTAGATTTGACATTACATTATCAGTGGTTGTATGATGCGTGTATACATTGTATTAGTTATTGCTCTTATCCTCATGCTTTAGTAGATTTGACATTACATTATCAGTGGTTGTATGATGCGTGTATACATTGTATTAGTTATTGCTCTTATCCTCATGCTTTAGTAGATTTGACATTTCATTATCAGTGGCTGTATGATGCGTGTATACATTGTATTAGTTATTGCCCTTATCCTCATGCTTTAGTAGATTTGACATTTCATCATCAGTGGTTGTATGATGCGTGTATACATTGTATTAGTTATTGCTCTTATCCTCATGCTTTAGTAGATTTGACATTACATTATCAGTGGTTGTATGATGCGTGTATACATTGTATTAGTTATTGCTCTTATCCTCATGCTTTAGTAGATTTGACATTACATCATCAGTGGTTGTATGATGCGTGTATACATTGTATTAGTTATTGCCCTTATCCTCATGCTTTAGTAGATTACACATTACATTATCAGTGGTTGTATGATGCGTGTATACATTGTATTAGTTATTGCCCTTATCCTCATGCTTTAGTAGATTACACATTACATTATCAGTGGTTGTATGATGCGTGTATACATTGTATTAGTTATTGCTCTTATCCTCATGCTTTAGTAGATTTGACATTACATTATCAGTGGTTGTATGATGCGTGTATACATTGTATTAGTTATTGCCCTTATCCTCATGCTTTAGTAGATTACACATTACATTATCAGTGGTTGTATGATGCGTGTATACATTGTATTAGTTATTGCCCTTATCCTCATGCTTTAGTAGATTACACATTACATTATCAGTGGTTGTATGATGCGTGTATACATTGTATTAGTTATTGCTCTTATCCTCATGCTTTAGTAGATTTGACATTTCATTATCAGTGGCTGTATGATGCGTGTATACATTGTATTAGTTATTGCTCTTATCCTCATGCTTTAGTAGATTTGACATTTCATCATCAGTGGCTGTATGATGCGTGTATACATTGTATTAGTTATTGCTCTTATCCTCATGCTTTAGTAGATTACACATTTCATCATCAGTGGCTGTATGATGCGTGTATACATTGTATTAGTTATTGCCCTTATCCTCATGCTTTAGTAGATTTGACATTACATTATCAGTGGTTGTATGATGCGTGTATACATTGTATTAGTTATTGCTCTTATCCTCATGCTTTAGTAGATTTGACATTTCATCATCAGTGGTTGTATGATGCGTGTATACATTGTATTAGTTATTGCTCTTATCCTCATGCTTTAGTAGATTTGACATTACATTATCAGTGGTTGTATGATGCGTGTATACATTGTATTAGTTATTGCCCTTATCCTCATGCTTTAGTAGATTTGACATTACATTATCAGTGGCTGTATGATGCGTGTATACATTGTATTAGTTATTGCCCTTATCCTCATGCTTTAGTAGATTTGACATTACATTATCAGTGGTTGTATGATGTGTGTATACATTGTATTAGTTATTGCTCTTATCCTCATGCTTTAGTAGATTTGACATTACATTATCAGTGGCTGTATGATGCGTGTATACATTGTATTAGTTATTGCTCTTATCCTCATGCTTTAGTAGATTTGACATTTCATTATCAGTGGTTGTATGATGCGTGTATACATTGTATTAGTTATTGCTCTTATCCTCATGCTTTAGTAGATTTGACATTACATTATCAGTGGTTGTATGATGCGTGTATACATTGTATTAGTTATTGCCCTTATCCTCATGCTTTAGTAGATTTGACATTACATTATCAGTGGCTGTATGATGCGTGTATACATTGTATTAGTTATTGCTCTTATCCTCATGCTTTAGTAGATTTGACATTACATTATCAGTGGCTGTATGATGCGTGTATACATTGTATTAGTTATTGCTTTTATGCTAATGCTTTAGTAGATTTGACATTACATTATCAGTGGTTGTATGATGCGTGTATACATTGTATTAGTTATTGCTCTTATCCTCATGCTTTTAGTAGATTTGACATTACATTATCAGTGGTTGTATGATGTGTGTATACATTGTATTAGTTATTGCTCTTATCCTCATGCTTTAGTAGATTTGACATTACATTATCAGTGGCTGTATGATGTGTGTATACATTGTATTAGTTATTGCTCTTATCCTCATGCTTTAGTAGATTTGACATTACATTATCAGTGGCTGTATGATGCGTGTATACATTGTATTAGTTATTGCTCTTATCCTCATGCTTTAGTAGATTTGACATTACATTATCAGTGGTTGTATGATGCGTGTATACATTGTATTAGTTATTGCTCTTATCCTCATGCTTTAGTAGATTTGACATTACATTATCAGTGGCTGTATGATGCGTGTATACATTGTATTAGTTATTGCTTTTATGCTAATGCTTTAGTAGATTTGACATTACATTATCAGTGGTTGTATGATGTGTGTATACATTGTATTAGTTATTGCTCTTATCCTCATGCTTTAGTAGATTTGACATTTCATTATCAGTGGCTGTATGATGCGTGTATACATTGTATTAGTTATTGCTCTTATCCTCATGCTTTAGTAGATTTGACATTACATTATCAGTGGTTGTATGATGCGTGTATACATTGTATTAGTTATTGCTCTTATCCTCATGCTTTAGTAGATTTGACATTACATTATCAGTGGCTGTATGATGCGTGTATACATTGTATTAGTTATTGCTTTTATGCTAATGCTTTAGTAGATTTGACATTACATTATCAGTGGTTGTATGATGTGTGTATACATTGTATTAGTTATTGCTCTTATCCTCATGCTTTTAGTAGATTTGACATTTCATCATCAGTGGTTGTATGATGCGTGTATACATTGTATTAGTTATTGCCCTTATCCTCATGCTTTAGTAGATTTGACATTACATTATCAGTGGCTGTATGATGCGTGTATACATTGTATTAGTTATTGCCCTTATCCTCATGCTTTAGTAGATTTGACATTACATTATCAGTGGCTGTATGATGCGTGTATACATTGTATTAGTTATTGCCCTTATCCTCATGCTTTAGTAGATTTGACATTTCATTATCAGTGGCTGTATGATGCGTGTATACATTGTATTAGTTATTGCTCTTATCCTCATGCTTTAGTAGATTTGACATTACATTATCAGTGGCTGTATGATGCGTGTATACATTGTATTAGTTATTGCTCTTATCCTCATGCTTTAGTAGATTTGACATTTCATTATCAGTGGTTGTATGATGCGTGTATACATTGTATTAGTTATTGCTCTTATCCTCATGCTTTAGTAGATTTGACATTACATTATCAGTGGTTGTATGATGTGTGTATACATTGTATTAGTTATTGCTCTTATCCTCATGCTTTTAGTAGATTTGACATTACATTATCAGTGGCTGTATGATGTGTGTATACATTGTATTAGTTATTGCTCTTATCCTCATGCTTTAGTAGATTTGACATTACATTATCAGTGGTTGTATGATGCGTGTATACATTGTATTAGTTATTGCTCTTATCCTCATGCTTTAGTAGATTTGACATTTCATTATCAGTGGTTGTATGATGCGTGTATACATTGTATTAGTTATTGCTCTTATCCTCATGCTTTAGTAGATTTGACATTTCATTATCAGTGGCTGTATGATGCGTGTATACATTGTATTAGTTATTGCTCTTATCCTCATGCTTTAGTAGATTTGACATTTCATCATCAGTGGTTGTATGATGCGTGTATACATTGTATTAGTTATTGCTCTTATCCTCATGCTTTAGTAGATTACACATTTCATTATCAGTGGTTGTATGATGTGTGTATACATTGTATTAGTTATTGCTCTTATCCTCATGCTTTTAGTAGATTTGACATTACATTATCAGTGGCTGTATGATGTGTGTATACATTGTATTAGTTATTGCTCTTATCCTCATGCTTTAGTAGATTTGACATTACATTATCAGTGGTTGTATGATGCGTGTATACATTGTATTAGTTATTGCTCTTATCCTCATGCTTTAGTAGATTTGACATTTCATCATCAGTGGCTGTATGATGCGTGTATACATTGTATTAGTTATTGCCCTTATCCTCATGCTTTAGTAGATTTGACATTTCATCATCAGTGGCTGTATGATGCGTGTATACATTGTATTAGTTATTGCTCTTATCCTCATGCTTTAGTAGATTTGACATTTCATTATCAGTGGTTGTATGATGCGTGTATACATTGTATTAGTTATTGCTCTTATCCTCATGCTTTAGTAGATTTGACATTTCATTATCAGTGGCTGTATGATGCGTGTATACATTGTATTAGTTATTGCTCTTATCCTCATGCTTTAGTAGATTTGACATTTCATCATCAGTGGTTGTATGATGCGTGTATACATTGTATTAGTTATTGCTCTTATCCTCATGCTTTAGTAGATTTGACATTTCATTATCAGTGGCTGTATGATGCGTGTATACATTGTATTAGTTATTGCTCTTATCCTCATGCTTTAGTAGATTTGACATTTCATCATCAGTGGTTGTATGATGCGTGTATACATTGTATTAGTTATTGCCCTTATCCTCATGCTTTAGTAGATTTGACATTTCATTATCAGTGGCTGTATGATGCGTGTATACATTGTATTAGTTATTGCCCTTATCCTCATGCTTTAGTAGATTTGACATTACATTATCAGTGGCTGTATGATGCGTGTATACATTGTATTAGTTATTGCCCTTATCCTCATGCTTTAGTAGATTTGACATTTCATTATCAGTGGCTGTATGATGCGTGTATACATTGTATTAGTTATTGCCCTTATCCTCATGCTTTAGTAGATTTGACATTACATTATCAGTGGCTGTATGATGCGTGTATACATTGTATTAGTTATTGCCCTTATCCTCATGCTTTAGTAGATTTGACATTACATTATCAGTGGTTGTATGATGCGTGTATACATTGTATTAGTTATTGCCCTTATCCTCATGCTTTAGTAGATTTGACATTACATTATCAGTGGCTGTATGATGCGTGTATACATTGTATTAGTTATTGCCTTATCCTTCATGCTTTAGTAGATTTGACATTACATTATCAGTGGCTGTATGATGCGTGTATACATTGTATTAGTTATTGCTCTTATCCTCATGCTTTAGTAGATTTGACATTACATTATCAGTGGCTGTATGATGCGTGTATACATTGTATTAGTTATTGCCCTTATCCTCATGCTTTAGTAGATTTGACATTACATTATCAGTGGCTGTATGATGCGTGTATACATTGTATTAGTTATTGCTCTTATCCTCATGCTTTAGTAGATTTGACATTACATTATCAGTGGCTGTATGATGCGTGTATACATTGTATTAGTTATTGCTTTTATGCTAATGCTTTAGTAGATTTGACATTACATTATCAGTGGTTGTATGATGCGTGTATACATTGTATTAGTTATTGCTCTTATCCTCATGCTTTTAGTAGATTTGACATTACATTATCAGTGGTTGTATGATGTGTGTATACATTGTATTAGTTATTGCTCTTATCCTCATGCTTTTAGTAGATTTGACATTACATTATCAGTGGCTGTATGATGTGTGTATACATTGTATTAGTTTATTGCTCTTATCCTCATGCTTTAGTAGATTTGACATTACATTATCAGTGGCTGTATGATGCGTGTATACATTGTATTAGTTATTGCTCTTATCCTCATGCTTTAGTAGATTTGACATTACATTATCAGTGGCTGTATGATGCGTGTATACATTGTATTAGTTATTGCTTTTATGCTAATGCTTTAGTAGATTTGACATTACATTATCAGTGGTTGTATGATGTGTGTATACATTGTATTAGTTATTGCTCTTATCCTCATGCTTTTAGTAGATTTGACATTACATTATCAGTGGCTGTATGATGTGTGTATACATTGTATTAGTTATTGCTCTTATCCTCATGCTTTAGTAGATTTGACATTACATTATCAGTGGCTGTATGATGCGTGTATACATTGTATTAGTTATTGCTCTTATCCTCATGCTTTAGTAGATTTGACATTACATTATCAGTGGCTGTATGATGCGTGTATACATTGTATTAGTTATTGCTCTTATCCTCATGCTTTAGTAGATTTGACATTACATTATCAGTGGTTGTATGATGTGTGTATACATTGTATTAGTTATTGCTCTTATCCTCATGCTTTAGTAGATTTGACATTACATTATCAGTGGTTGTATGATGCGTGTATACATTGTATTAGTTATTGCTCTTATCCTCATGCTTTAGTAGATTTGACATTTCATCATCAGTGGTTGTATGATGCGTGTATACATTGTATTAGTTATTGCTCTTATCCTCATGCTTTAGTAGATTTGACATTACATTATCAGTGGCTGTATGATGCGTGTATACATTGTATTAGTTATTGCTCTTATCCTCATGCTTTAGTAGATTTGACATTTCATTATCAGTGGTTGTATGATGCGTGTATACATTGTATTAGTTATTGCTCTTATCCTCATGCTTTAGTAGATTTGACATTTCATTATCAGTGGCTGTATGATGCGTGTATACATTGTATTACTTATTGCTCTTATCCTCATGCTTTAGTAGATTTGACATTTCATTATCAGTGGTTGTATGATGTGTGTATACATTGTATTAGTTATTGCTCTTATCCTCATGCTTTTAGTAGATTTGACATTACATTATCAGTGGCTGTATGATGTGTGTATACATTGTATTAGTTATTGCTCTTATCCTCATGCTTTAGTAGATTTGACATTACATTATCAGTGGTTGTATGATGTGTGTATACATTGTATTAGTTATTGCTCTTATCCTCATGCTTTAGTAGATTTGACATTACATTATCAGTGGCTGTATGATGCGTGTATACATTGTATTAGTTATTGCTCTTATCCTCATGCTTTAGTAGATTTGACATTTCATTATCAGTGGTTGTATGATGCGTGTATACATTGTATTAGTTATTGCTCTTATCCTCATGCTTTAGTAGATTTGACATTTCATTATCAGTGGCTGTATGATGCGTGTATACATTGTATTAGTTATTGCTCTTATCCTCATGCTTTAGTAGATTTGACATTTCATCATCAGTGGTTGTATGATGCGTGTATACATTGTATTAGTTATTGCTCTTATCCTCATGCTTTAGTAGATTTGACATTTCATCATCAGTGGCTGTATGATGTGTGTATACATTGTATTAGTTATTGCTCTTATCCTCATGCTTTAGTAGATTACACATTTCATCATCAGTGGTTGTATGATGCGTGTATACATTGTATTAGTTATTGCTCTTATCCTCATGCTTTAGTAGATTTGACATTTCATTATCAGTGGCTGTATGATGCGTGTATACATTGTATTAGTTATTGCTTTTATGCTAATGCTTTAGTAGATTTGACATTTCATCATCAGTGGCTGTATGATGCGTGTATACATTGTATTAGTTATTGCTCTTATCCTCATGCTTTAGTAGATTTGACATTACATTATCAGTGGCTGTATGATGCGTGTATACATTGTATTAGTTATTGCTCTTATCCTCATGCTTTAGTAGATTTGACATTACATTATCAGTGGCTGTATGATGCGTGTATACATTGTATTAGTTATTGCTTTTATGCTAATGCTTTAGTAGATTTGACATTACATTATCAGTGGTTGTATGATGCGTGTATACATTGTATTAGTTATTGCTCTTATCCTCATGCTTTAGTAGATTTGACATTTCATTATCAGTGGTTGTATGATGCGTGTATACATTGTATTAGTTATTGCTCTTATCCTCATGCTTTAGTAGATTTGACATTTCATCATCAGTGGTTGTATGATGCGTGTATACATTGTATTAGTTATTGCTCTTATCCTCATGCTTTAGTAGATTTGACATTTCATTATCAGTGGCTGTATGATGCGTGTATACATTGTATTAGTTATTGCTTTTATGCTAATGCTTTAGTAGATTTGACATTTCATCATCAGTGGCTGTATGATGCGTGTATACATTGTATTAGTTATTGCTCTTATCCTCATGCTTTAGTAGATTTGACATTACATTATCAGTGGCTGTATGATGCGTGTATACATTGTATTAGTTATTGCTCTTATCCTCATGCTTTAGTAGATTTGACATTTCATTATCAGTGGCTGTATGATGCGTGTATACATTGTATTAGTTATTGCCCTTATCCTCATGCTTTAGTAGATTTGACATTACATTATCAGTGGTTGTATGATGCGTGTATACATTGTATTAGTTATTGCTGTTATCCTCATGCTTTAGTAGATTACACATTTCATCATCAGTGGCTGTATGATGCGTGTATACATTGTATTAGTTATTGCTCTTATCCTCATGCTTTAGTAGATTTGACATTTCATCATCAGTGGTTGTATGATGCGTGTATACATTGTATTAGTTATTGCCCTTATCCTCATGCTTTAGTAGATTTGACATTTCATTATCAGTGGTTGTATGATGCGTGTATACATTGTATTAGTTATTGCTCTTATCCTCATGCTTTAGTAGATTTGACATTACATCATCAGTGGCTGTATGATGCGTGTATACATTGTATTAGTTATTGCTCTTATCCTCATGCTTTAGTAGATTTGACATTTCATCATCAGTGGTTGTATGATGCGTGTATACATTGTATTAGTTATTGCTCTTATCCTCATGCTTTAGTAGATTTGACATTTCATTATCAGTGGTTGTATGATGCGTGTATACATTGTATTAGTTATTGCTCTTATCCTCATGCTTTAGTAGATTTGACATTTCATCATCAGTGGGTGTATGATGCGTGTATACATTGTATTAGTTATTGCTCTTATCCTCATGCTTTAGTAGATTACACATTTCATCATCAGTGGCTGTATGATGCGTGTATACATTGTATTAGTTATTGCCCTTATCCTCATGCTTTAGTAGATTTGACATTTCATTATCAGTGGTTGTATGATGCGTGTATACATTGTATTAGTTATTGCTCTTATCCTCATGCTTTAGTAGATTTGACATTTCATCATCAGTGGTTGTATGATGCGTGTATACATTGTATTAGTTATTGCTCTTATCCTCATGCTTTAGTAGATTTGACATTTCATTATCAGTGGTTGTATGATGCGTGTATACATTGTATTAGTTATTGCTCTTATCCTCATGCTTTAGTAGATTTGACATTTCATTATCAGTGGCTGTATGATGCGTGTATACATTGTATTAGTTATTGCTCTTATCCTCATGCTTTAGTAGATTTGACATTTCATCATCAGTGGCTGTATGATGCGTGTATACATTGTATTAGTTATTGCTCTTATCCTCATGCTTTAGTAGATTTGACATTACATCATCAGTGGCTGTATGATGCGTGTATACATTGTATTAGTTATTGCCCTTATCCTCATGCTTTAGTAGATTTGACATTACATTATCAGTGGTTGTATGATGCGTGTATACATTGTATTAGTTATTGCTCTTATCCTCATGCTTTAGTAGATTTGACATTTCATTATCAGTGGTTGTATGATGCGTGTATACATTGTATTAGTTATTGCTCTTATCCTCATGCTTTAGTAGATTTGACATTTCATCATCAGTGGCTGTATGATGCGTGTATACATTGTATTAGTTATTGCTCTTATCCTCATGCTTTAGTAGATTTGACATTTCATTATCAGTGGCTGTATGATGCGTGTATACATTGTATTAGTTATTGCTCTTATCCTCATGCTTTAGTAGATTTGACATTACATTATCAGTGGTTGTATGATGTGTGTATACATTGTATTAGTTATTGCCCTTATCCTCATGCTTTAGTAGATTTGACATTTCATTATCAGTGGCTGTATGATGTGTGTATACATTGTATTAGTTATTGCTCTTATCCTCATGCTTTAGTAGATTACACATTTCATCATCAGTGGCTGTATGATGCGTGTATACATTGTATTAGTTATTGCTCTTATCCTCATGCTTTAGTAGATTACACATTTCATCATCAGTGGCTGTATGATGTGTGTATACATTGTATTAGTTATTGCTCTTATCCTCATGCTTTAGTAGATTTGACATTACATTATCAGTGGCTGTATGATGCGTGTATACATTGTATTAGTTATTGCTCTTATCCTCATGCTTTAGTAGATTTGTCAATTCATTATCAGTGGTTGTATGATGCGTGTATACATTGTATTAGTTATTGCCCTTATCCTCATGCTTTAGTAGATTACACATTTCATCATCAGTGGCTGTATGATGCGTGTATACATTGTATTAGTTATTGCTCTTATCCTCATGCTTTAGTAGATTTGACATTTCATTATCAGTGGCTGTATGATGCGTGTATACATTGTATTAGTTATTGCTCTTATCCTCATGCTTTAGTAGATTTGACATTACATTATCAGTGGCTGTATGATGCGTGTATACATTGTATTAGTTATTGCCCTTATCCTCATGCTTTAGTAGATTTGACATTTCATCATCAGTGGCTGTATGATGCGTGTATACATTGTATTAGTTATTGCTCTTATCCTCATGCTTTAGTAGATTTGACATTACATTATCAGTGGTTGTATGATGCGTGTATACATTGTATTAGTTATTGCTCTTATCCTCATGCTTTAGTAGATTTGACATTACATTATCAGTGGTTGTATGATGCGTGTATACATTGTATTAGTTATTGCTCTTATCCTCATGCTTTAGTAGATTTGACATTTCATCATCAGTGGTTGTATGATGCGTGTATACATTGTATTAGTTATTGCTCTTATCCTCATGCTTTAGTAGATTACACATTACATTATCAGTGGCTGTATGATGCGTGTATACATTGTATTAGTTATTGCTCTTATCCTCATGCTTTAGTAGATTTGACATTTCATCATCAGTGGTTGTATGATGCGTGTATACATTGTATTAGTTATTGCTCTTATCCTCATGCTTTAGTAGATTTGACATTTCATCATCAGTGGTTGTATGATGCGTGTATACATTGTATTAGTTATTGCCCTTATCCTCATGCTTTAGTAGATTTGACATTTCATTATCAGTGGTTGTATGATGCGTGTATACATTGTATTAGTTATTGCTCTTATCCTCATGCTTTAGTAGATTTGACATTACATTATCAGTGGCTGTATGATGCGTGTATACATTGTATTAGTTATTGCCCTTATCCTCATGCTTTAGTAGATTTGACATTACATTATCAGTGGCTGTATGATGCGTGTATACATTGTATTAGTTATTGCTCTTATCCTCATGCTTTTAGTAGATTTGACATTTCATTATCAGTGGTTGTATGATGCGTGTATACATTGTATTAGTTATTGCCCTTATCCTCATGCTTTAGTAGATTTGACATTACATTATCAGTGGCTGTATGATGCGTGTATACATTGTATTAGTTATTGCCCTTATCCTCATGCTTTAGTAGATTTGACATTACATTATCAGTGGCTGTATGATGCGTGTATACATTGTATTAGTTATTGCTCTTATCCTCATGCTTTAGTAGATTTGACATTTCATTATCAGTGGCTGTATGATGCGTGTATACATTGTATTAGTTAATGCTCTTATCCTCATGCTTTAGTAGATTTGACATTACATCATCAGTGGCTGTATGATGCGTGTATACATTGTATTAGTTATTGCCCTTATCCTCATGCTTTAGTAGATTTGACATTTCATTATCAGTGGCTGTATGATGCGTGTATACATTGTATTAGTTATTGCTCTTATCCTCATGCTTTAGTAGATTTGACATTTCATTATCAGTGGCTGTATGATGTGTGTATACATTGTATTAGTTATTGCTCTTATCCTCATGCTTTAGTAGATTTGACATTACATTATCAGTGGCTGTATGATGCGTGTATACATTGTATTAGTTATTGCTCTTATCCTCATGCTTTAGTAGATTTGACATTACATTATCAGTGGCTGTATGATGCGTGTATACATTGTATTAGTTATTGCTCTTATCCTCATGCTTTAGTAGATTTGACATTACATTATCAGTGGCTGTATGATGCGTGTATACATTGTATTAGTTATTGCTCTTATCCTCATGCTTTAGTAGATTTGACATTTCATTATCAGTGGTTGTATGATGCGTGTATACATTGTATTAGTTATTGCCCTTATCCTCATGCTTTAGTAGATTTGACATTTCATCATCAGTGGCTGTATGATGCGTGTATACATTGTATTAGTTATTGCTCTTATCCTCATGCTTTAGTAGATTTGACATTACATTATCAGTGGCTGTATGATGCGTGTATACATTGTATTAGTTATTGCTCTTATCCTCATGCTTTAGTAGATTTGACATTACATTATCAGTGGCTGTATGATGCGTGTATACATTGTATTAGTTATTGCTCTTATCCTCATGCTTTAGTAGATTTGACATTTCATCATCAGTGGCTGTATGATGCGTGTATACATTGTATTAGTTATTGCTCTTATCCTCATGCTTTAGTAGATTTGACATTACATTATCAGTGGTTGTATGATGCGTGTATACATTGTATTAGTTATTGCTCTTATCCTCATGCTTTAGTAGATTTGACATTTCATTATCAGTGGTTGTATGATGCGTGTATACATTGTATTAGTTATTGCTCTTATCCTCATGCTTTAGTAGATTTGACATTACATTATCAGTGGTTGTATGATGCGTGTATACATTGTATTAGTTATTGCTCTTATCCTCATGCTTTAGTAGATTTGACATTTCATTATCAGTGGTTGTATGATGCGTGTATACATTGTATTAGTTATTGCCCTTATCCTCATGCTTTAGTAGATTTGACATTTCATTATCAGTGGCTGTATGATGCGTGTATACATTGTATTAGTTATTGCTCTTATCCTCATGCTTTAGTAGATTTGACATTTCATTATCAGTGGCTGTATGATGCGTGTATACATTGTATTAGTTATTGCTCTTATCCTCATGCTTTAGTAGATTTGACATTTCATCATCAGTGGTTGTATGATGCGTGTATACATTGTATTAGTTATTGCTCTTATCCTCATGCTTTAGTAGATTTGACATTACATTATCAGTGGTTGTATGATGCGTGTATACATTGTATTAGTTATTGCTCTTATCCTCATGCTTTAGTAGATTTGACATTTCATTATCAGTGGTTGTATGATGCGTGTATACATTGTATTAGTTATTGCCCTTATCCTCATGCTTTAGTAGATTTGACATTTCATTATCAGTGGCTGTATGATGCGTGTATACATTGTATTAGTTATTGCCCTTATCCTCATGCTTTAGTAGATTTGACATTTCATTATCAGTGGCTGTATGATGCGTGTATACATTGTATTAGTTATTGCTCTTATCCTCATGCTTTAGTAGATTTGACATTTCATCATCAGTGGTTGTATGATGCGTGTATACATTGTATTAGTTATTGCCCTTATCCTCATGCTTTAGTAGATTTGACATTTCATTATCAGTGGCTGTATGATGCGTGTATACATTGTATTAGTTATTGCTCTTATCCTCATGCTTTAGTAGATTTGACATTACATTATCAGTGGCTGTATGATGCGTGTATACATTGTATTAGTTATTGCCCTTATCCTCATGCTTTAGTAGATTTGACATTTCATTATCAGTGGCTGTATGATGCGTGTATACATTGTATTAGTTATTGCTCTTATCCTCATGCTTTAGTAGATTTGACATTACATTATCAGTGGCTGTATGATGCGTGTATACATTGTATTAGTTATTGCTCTTATCCTCATGCTTTAGTAGATTTGACATTTCATTATCAGTGGTTGTATGATGCGTGTATACATTGTATTAGTTATTGCTCTTATCCTCATGCTTTAGTAGATTACACATTTCATCATCAGTGGCTGTATGATGCGTGTATACATTGTATTAGTTATTGCTCTTATCCTCATGCTTTAGTAGATTTGTCATTTCATTATCAGTGGCTGTATGATGCGTGTATACATTGTATTAGTTATTGCTCTTATCCTCATGCTTTAGTAGATTTGACATTTCATCATCAGTGGCTGTATGATGCGTGTATACATTGTATTAGTTATTGCTCTTATCCTCATGCTTTAGTAGATTTGACATTTCATTATCAGTGGCTGTATGATGCGTGTATACATTGTATTAGTTATTGCTCTTATCCTCATGCTTTAGTAGATTTGACATTTCATTATCAGTGGTTGTATGATGCGTGTATACATTGTATTAGTTATTGCTCTTATCCTCATGCTTTAGTAGATTTGTCATTTCATTATCAGTGGCTGTATGATGCGTGTATACATTGTATTAGTTATTGCTCTTATCCTCATGCTTTAGTAGATTTGACATTTCATCATCAGTGGCTGTATGATGCGTGTATACATTGTATTAGTTATTGCTCTTATCCTCATGCTTTAGTAGATTTGACATTACATTATCAGTGGTTGTATGATGCGTGTATACATTGTATTAGTTATTGCTCTTATCCTCATGCTTTAGTAGATTTGACATTTCATTATCAGTGGCTGTATGATGCGTGTATACATTGTATTAGTTATTGCTCTTATCCTCATGCTTTAGTAGATTTGACATTTCATTATCAGTGGTTGTATGATGCGTGTATACATTGTATTAGTTATTGCTCTTATCCTCATGCTTTAGTAGATTTGACATTTCATTATCAGTGGCTGTATGATGCGTGTATACATTGTATTAGTTATTGCTCTTATCCTCATGCTTTAGTAGATTTGACATTTCATCATCAGTGGCTGTATGATGCGTGTATACATTGTATTAGTTATTGCTCTTATCCTCATGCTTTAGTAGATTTGACATTTCATCATCAGTGGCTGTATGATGCGTGTATACATTGTATTAGTTATTGCCCTTATCCTCATGCTTTAGTAGATTACACATTTCATCATCAGTGGCTGTATGATGCGTGTATACATTGTATTAGTTATTGCTCTTATCCTCATGCTTTAGTAGATTTGACATTTCATCATCAGTGGTTGTATGATGCGTGTATACATTGTATTAGTTATTGCTCTTATCCTCATGCTTTAGTAGATTTGACATTTCATCATCAGTGGCTGTATGATGCGTGTATACATTGTATTAGTTATTGCCCTTATCCTCATGCTTTAGTAGATTTGACATTACATTATCAGTGGCTGTATGATGCGTGTATACATTGTATTAGTTATTGCTCTTATCCTCATGCTTTAGTAGATTTGACATTACATTATCAGTGGTTGTATGATGCGTGTATACATTGTATTAGTTATTGCTCTTATCCTCATGCTTTAGTAGATTTGACATTTCATCATCAGTGGCTGTATGATGCGTGTATACATTGTATTAGTTATTGCTCTTATCCTCATGCTTTAGTAGATTTGACATTTCATCATCAGTGGTTGTATGATGCGTGTATACATTGTATTAGTTATTGCTCTTATCCTCATGCTTTAGTAGATTTGACATTTCATTATCAGTGGCTGTATGATGCGTGTATACATTGTATTAGTTATTGCCCTTATCCTCATGCTTTAGTAGATTTGACATTTCATTATCAGTGGCTGTATGATGCGTGTATACATTGTATTAGTTATTGCTCTTATCCTCATGCTTTAGTAGATTTGACATTTCATCATCAGTGGTTGTATGATGCGTGTATACATTGTATTAGTTATTGCCCTTATCCTCATGCTTTAGTAGATTTGACATTTCATTATCAGTGGCTGTATGATGCGTGTATACATTGTATTAGTTATTGCTCTTATCCTCATGCTTTAGTAGATTTGACATTTCATCATCAGTGGTTGTATGATGCGTGTATACATTGTATTAGTTATTGCTCTTATCCTCATGCTTTAGTAGATTTGACATTACATTATCAGTGGGTGTATGATGCGTGTATACATTGTATTAGTTATTGCTCTTATCCTCATGCTTTAGTAGATTACACATTTCATCATCAGTGGCTGTATGATGCGTGTATACATTGTATTAGTTATTGCTCTTATCCTCATGCTTTAGTAGATTTGTCATTTCATTATCAGTGGCTGTATGATGCGTGTATACATTGTATTAGTTATTGCTCTTATCCTCATGCTTTAGTAGATTTGACATTACATTATCAGTGGTTGTATGATGCGTGTATACATTGTATTAGTTATTGCTCTTATCCTCATGCTTTAGTAGATTACACATTTCATCATCAGTGGCTGTATGATGCGTGTATACATTGTATTAGTTATTGCTCTTATCCTCATGCTTTAGTAGATTTGACATTTCATCATCAGTGGCTGTATGATGCGTGTATACATTGTATTAGTTATTGCTCTTATCCTCATGCTTTAGTAGATTTGACATTACATTATCAGTGGTTGTATGATGCGTGTATACATTGTATTAGTTATTGCTCTTATCCTCATGCTTTAGTAGATTTGACATTTCATTATCAGTGGCTGTATGATGCGTGTATACATTGTATTAGTTATTGCCCTTATCCTCATGCTTTAGTAGATTTGACATTTCATCATCAGTGGCTGTATGATGCGTGTATACATTGTATTAGTTATTGCTCTTATCCTCATGCTTTAGTAGATTTGACATTACATTATCAGTGGTTGTATGATGCGTGTATACATTGTATTAGTTATTGCTCTTATCCTCATACTTTAGTAGATTTGACATTTCATTATCAGTGGCTGTATGATGCGTGTATACATTGTATTAGTTATTGCCCTTATCCTCATGCTTTAGTAGATTTGACATTTCATCATCAGTGGCTGTATGATGCGTGTATACATTGTATTAGTTATTGCTCTTATCCTCATGCTTTAGTAGATTTGACATTACATCATCAGTGGCTGTATGATGCGTGTATACATTGTATTAGTTATTGCTCTTATCCTCATGCTTTAGTAGATTTGACATTTCATTATCAGTGGCTGTATGATGTGTGTATACATTGTATTAGTTATTGCTCTTATCCTCATGCTTTAGTAGATTTGACATTACATTATCAGTGGTTGTATGATGCGTGTATACATTGTATTAGTTATTGCTCTTATCCTCATGCTTTAGTAGATTTGACATTTCATCATCAGTGGCTGTATGATGCGTGTATACATTGTATTAGTTATTGCTCTTATCCTCATGCTTTAGTAGATTTGACATTTCATTATCAGTGGTTGTATGATGCGTGTATACATTGTATTAGTTATTGCTCTTATCCTCATGCTTTAGTAGATTTGACATTTCATCATCAGTGGTTGTATGATGCGTGTATACATTGTATTAGTTATTGCTCTTATCCTCATGCTTTAGTAGATTTGACATTTCATTATCAGTGGCTGTATGATGCGTGTATACATTGTATTAGTTATTGCTCTTATCCTCATGCTTTAGTAGATTTGACATTTCATCATCAGTGGTTGTATGATGCGTGTATACATTGTATTAGTTATTGCTCTTATCCTCATGCTTTAGTAGATTTGACATTACATTATCAGTGGTTGTATGATGCGTGTATACATTGTATTAGTTATTGCTCTTATCCTCATGCTTTAGTAGATTTGACATTTCATTATCAGTGGCTGTATGATGCGTGTATACATTGTATTAGTTATTGCCCTTATCCTCATGCTTTAGTAGATTTGACATTTCATCATCAGTGGTTGTATGATGCGTGTATACATTGTATTAGTTATTGCTCTTATCCTCATGCTTTAGTAGATTACACATTTCATTATCAGTGGCTGTATGATGCGTGTATACATTGTATTAGTTATTGCTCTTATCCTCATGCTTTAGTAGATTTGACATTTCATTATCAGTGGTTGTATGATGCGTGTATACATTGTATTAGTTATTGCTCTTATCCTCATGCTTTAGTAGATTTGACATTTCATTATCAGTGGCTGTATGATGCGTGTATACATTGTATTAGTTATTGCTCTTATCCTCATGCTTTAGTAGATTTGACATTACATTATCAGTGGCTGTATGATGCGTGTATACATTGTATTAGTTATTGCTCTTATCCTCATGCTTTAGTAGATTTGACATTTCATCATCAGTGGTTGTATGATGCGTGTATACATTGTATTAGTTATTGCCCTTATCCTCATGCTTTAGTAGATTTGACATTTCATTATCAGTGGCTGTATGATGCGTGTATACATTGTATTAGTTATTGCTCTTATCCTCATGCTTTAGTAGATTTGACATTTCATCATCAGTGGCTGTATGATGCGTGTATACATTGTATTAGTTATTGCTCTTATCCTCATGCTTTAGTAGATTTGACATTTCATCATCAGTGGTTGTATGATGCGTGTATACATTGTATTAGTTATTGCTCTTATCCTCATGCTTTAGTAGATTTGACATTTCATCATCAGTGGCTGTATGATGCGTGTATACATTGTATTAGTTATTGCCCTTATCCTCATGCTTTAGTAGATTTGACATTACATTATCAGTGGCTGTATGATGCGTGTATACATTGTATTAGTTATTGCTCTTATCCTCATGCTTTAGTAGATTTGACATTACATTATCAGTGGTTGTATGATGCGTGTATACATTGTATTAGTTATTGCTCTTATCCTCATGCTTTAGTAGATTTGACATTTCATCATCAGTGGCTGTATGATGCGTGTATACATTGTATTAGTTATTGCTCTTATCCTCATGCTTTAGTAGATTTGACATTTCATTATCAGTGGCTGTATGATGCGTGTATACATTGTATTAGTTATTGCCCTTATCCTCATGCTTTAGTAGATTTGACATTTCATTATCAGTGGCTGTATGATGCGTGTATACATTGTATTAGTTATTGCTCTTATCCTCATGCTTTAGTAGATTTGACATTTCATCATCAGTGGTTGTATGATGCGTGTATACATTGTATTAGTTATTGCCCTTATCCTCATGCTTTAGTAGATTTGACATTTCATTATCAGTGGCTGTATGATGCGTGTATACATTGTATTAGTTATTGCTCTTATCCTCATGCTTTAGTAGATTTGACATTTCATCATCAGTGGTTGTATGATGCGTGTATACATTGTATTAGTTATTGCTCTTATCCTCATGCTTTAGTAGATTTGACATTACATTATCAGTGGGTGTATGATGCGTGTATACATTGTATTAGTTATTGCTCTTATCCTCATGCTTTAGTAGATTACACATTTCATCATCAGTGGCTGTATGATGCGTGTATACATTGTATTAGTTATTGCTCTTATCCTCATGCTTTAGTAGATTTGTCATTTCATTATCAGTGGCTGTATGATGCGTGTATACATTGTATTAGTTATTGCTCTTATCCTCATGCTTTAGTAGATTTGACATTTCATTATCAGTGGCTGTATGATGCGTGTATACATTGTATTAGTTATTGCCCTTATCCTCATGCTTTAGTAGATTACACATTTCATCATCAGTGGCTGTATGATGCGTGTATACATTGTATTAGTTATTGCTCTTATCCTCATGCTTTAGTAGATTTGACATTACATTATCAGTGGTTGTATGATGCGTGTATACATTGTATTAGTTATTGCTCTTATCCTCATGCTTTAGTAGATTACACATTTCATCATCAGTGGCTGTATGATGCGTGTATACATTGTATTAGTTATTGCTCTTATCCTCATGCTTTAGTAGATTTGACATTTCATCATCAGTGGCTGTATGATGCGTGTATACATTGTATTAGTTATTGCTCTTATCCTCATGCTTTAGTAGATTTGACATTACATTATCAGTGGTTGTATGATGCGTGTATACATTGTATTAGTTATTGCTCTTATCCTCATGCTTTAGTAGATTTGACATTTCATTATCAGTGGCTGTATGATGCGTGTATACATTGTATTAGTTATTGCCCTTATCCTCATGCTTTAGTAGATTTGACATTTCATCATCAGTGGCTGTATGATGCGTGTATACATTGTATTAGTTATTGCTCTTATCCTCATGCTTTAGTAGATTTGACATTACATTATCAGTGGTTGTATGATGCGTGTATACATTGTATTAGTTATTGCTCTTATCCTCATGCTTTAGTAGATTTGACATTTCATTATCAGTGGCTGTATGATGCGTGTATACATTGTATTAGTTATTGCCCTTATCCTCATGCTTTAGTAGATTTGACATTTCATCATCAGTGGCTGTATGATGCGTGTATACATTGTATTAGTTATTGCTCTTATCCTCATGCTTTAGTAGATTTGACATTACATCATCAGTGGCTGTATGATGCGTGTATACATTGTATTAGTTATTGCTCTTATCCTCATGCTTTAGTAGATTTGACATTTCATTATCAGTGGCTGTATGATGTGTGTATACATTGTATTAGTTATTGCTCTTATCCTCATGCTTTAGTAGATTTGACATTACATTATCAGTGGTTGTATGATGCGTGTATACATTGTATTAGTTATTGCTCTTATCCTCATGCTTTAGTAGATTTGACATTTCATCATCAGTGGCTGTATGATGCGTGTATACATTGTATTAGTTATTGCTCTTATCCTCATGCTTTAGTAGATTTGACATTTCATTATCAGTGGTTGTATGATGCGTGTATACATTGTATTAGTTATTGCTCTTATCCTCATGCTTTAGTAGATTTGACATTTCATCATCAGTGGTTGTATGATGCGTGTATACATTGTATTAGTTATTGCTCTTATCCTCATGCTTTAGTAGATTTGACATTTCATTATCAGTGGCTGTATGATGCGTGTATACATTGTATTAGTTATTGCTCTTATCCTCATGCTTTAGTAGATTTGACATTTCATCATCAGTGGTTGTATGATGCGTGTATACATTGTATTAGTTATTGCTCTTATCCTCATGCTTTAGTAGATTTGACATTACATTATCAGTGGTTGTATGATGCGTGTATACATTGTATTAGTTATTGCTCTTATCCTCATGCTTTAGTAGATTTGACATTTCATTATCAGTGGCTGTATGATGCGTGTATACATTGTATTAGTTATTGCCCTTATCCTCATGCTTTAGTAGATTTGACATTTCATCATCAGTGGTTGTATGATGCGTGTATACATTGTATTAGTTATTGCTCTTATCCTCATGCTTTAGTAGATTACACATTTCATTATCAGTGGCTGTATGATGCGTGTATACATTGTATTAGTTATTGCTCTTATCCTCATGCTTTAGTAGATTTGACATTTCATTATCAGTGGTTGTATGATGCGTGTATACATTGTATTAGTTATTGCTCTTATCCTCATGCTTTAGTAGATTTGACATTTCATTATCAGTGGCTGTATGATGCGTGTATACATTGTATTAGTTATTGCTCTTATCCTCATGCTTTAGTAGATTTGACATTTCATTATCAGTGGCTGTATGATGCGTGTATACATTGTATTAGTTATTGCTCTTATCCTCATGCTTTAGTAGATTTGACATTTCATCATCAGTGGTTGTATGATGCGTGTATACATTGTATTAGTTATTGCCCTTATCCTCATGCTTTAGTAGATTTGACATTTCATTATCAGTGGCTGTATGATGCGTGTATACATTGTATTAGTTATTGCTCTTATCCTCATGCTTTAGTAGATTTGACATTTCATTATCAGTGGGTGTATGATGTGTGTATACATTGTATTAGTTATTGCTCTTATCCTCATGCTTTAGTAGATTACACATTTCATTATCAGTGGTTGTATGATGCGTGTATACATTGTATTAGTTATTGCTCTTATCCTCATGCTTTAGTAGATTTGACATTACATTAACAGTGGTTGTATGATGCGTGTATACATTGTATTAGTTATTGCTCTTATCCTCATGCTTTAGTAGATTTGACATTTCATTATCAGTGGCTGTATGATGCGTGTATACATTGTATTAGTTATTGCTCTTATCCTCATGCTTTAGTAGATTTGACATTACATCATCAGTGGTTGTATGATGCGTGTATACATTGTATTAGTTATTGCTCTTATCCTCATGCTTTAGTAGATTTGACATTTCATTATCAGTGGTTGTATGATGTGTGTATACATTGTATTAGTTATTGCTCTTATCCTCATGCTTTAGTAGATTTGACATTTCATTATCAGTGGCTGTATGATGCGTGTATACATTGTATTAGTTATTGCTCTTATCCTCATGCTTTAGTAGATTTGACATTTCATCATCAGTGGCTGTATGATGCGTGTATACATTGTATTAGTTATTGCCCTTATCCTCATGCTTTAGTAGATTTGACATTTCATTATCAGTGGCTGTATGATGCGTGTATACATTGTATTAGTTATTGCTCTTATCCTCATGCTTTAGTAGATTTGACATTACATCATCAGTGGTTGTATGATGCGTGTATACATTGTATTAGTTATTGCTCTTATCCTCATGCTTTAGTAGATTTGACATTTCATCATCAGTGGCTGTATGATGCGTGTATACATTGTATTAGTTATTGCTCTTATCCTCATGCTTTAGTAGATTTGACATTTCATCATCAGTGGCTGTATGATGCGTGTATACATTGTATTAGTTATTGCTCTTATCCTCATGCTTTAGTAGATTTGACATTTCATTATCAGTGGCTGTATGATGCGTGTATACATTGTATTAGTTATTGCTCTTATCCTCATGCTTTTAGTAGATTTGACATTTCATTATCAGTGGTTGTATGATGCGTGTATACATTGTATTAGTTATTGCTCTTATCCTCATGCTTTAGTAGATTTGACATTACATTATCAGTGGTTGTATGATGCGTGTATACATTGTATTAGTTATTGCTCTTATCCTCATGCTTTAGTAGATTTGTCATTTCATTATCAGTGGTTGTATGATGCGTGTATACATTGTATTAGTTATTGCTCTTATCCTCATGCTTTAGTAGATTTGACATTTCATCATCAGTGGTTGTATGATGCGTGTATACATTGTATTAGTTATTGCTCTTATCCTCATGCTTTAGTAGATTTGACATTACATTAACAGTGGTTGTATGATGCGTGTATACATTGTATTAGTTATTGCTCTTATCCTCATGCTTTAGTAGATTTGACATTTCATTATCAGTGGCTGTATGATGCGTGTATACATTGTATTAGTTATTGCCCTTATCCTCATGCTTTAGTAGATTTGACATTTCATTATCAGTGGCTGTATGATGCGTGTATACATTGTATTAGTTATTGCTCTTATCCTCATGCTTTAGTAGATTTGACATTACATCATCAGTGGTTGTATGATGCGTGTATACATTGTATTAGTTATTGCTCTTATCCTCATGCTTTAGTAGATTTGACATTTCATCATCAGTGGCTGTATGATGCGTGTATACATTGTATTAGTTATTGCTCTTATCCTCATGCTTTAGTAGATTTGACATTTCATCATCAGTGGCTGTATGATGTGTGTATACATTGTATTAGTTATTGCTCTTATCCTCATGCTTTAGTAGATTTGACATTACATTATCAGTGGCTGTATGATGCGTGTATACATTGTATTAGTTATTGCTCTTATCCTCATGCTTTAGTAGATTTGACATTTCATCATCAGTGGTTGTATGATGCGTGTATACATTGTATTAGTTATTGCCTTTATCCTCATGCTTTAGTAGATTTGACATTACATTATCAGTGGCTGTATGATGCGTGTATACATTGTATTAGTTATTGCTCTTATCCTCATGCTTTAGTAGATTTGACATTTCATTATCAGTGGCTGTATGATGCGTGTATACATTGTATTAGTTATTGCTCTTATCCTCATGCTTTAGTAGATTTGACATTACATTATCAGTGGCTGTATGATGCGTGTATACATTGTATTAGTTATTGCTCTTATCCTCATGCTTTAGTAGATTTGACATTACATTATCAGTGGTTGTATGATGCGTGTATACATTGTATTAGTTATTGCCCTTATCCTCATGCTTTAGTAGATTTGACATTACATTATCAGTGGCTGTATGATGCGTGTATACATTGTATTAGTTATTGCTCTTATCCTCATGCTTTAGTAGATTTGACATTTCATTATCAGTGGTTGTATGATGCGTGTATACATTGTATTAGTTATTGCTCTTATCTTCATGCTTTAGTAGATTTGACATTTCATCATCAGTGGTTGTATGATGCGTGTATACATTGTATTAGTTATTGCTCTTATCCTCATGCTTTAGTAGATTTGACATTTCATTATCAGTGGCTGTATGATGCGTGTATACATTGTATTAGTTATTGCTCTTATCCTCATGCTTTAGTAGATTTGACATTTCATCATCAGTGGCTGTATGATGCGTGTATACATTGTATTAGTTATTGCCCTTATCCTCATGCTTTAGTAGATTTGACATTACATTATCAGTGGCTGTATGATGCGTGTATACATTGTATTAGTTATTGCCCTTATCCTCATGCTTTAGTAGATTTGACATTACATTATCAGTGGCTGTATGATGCGTGTATACATTGTATTAGTTATTGCTCTTATCCTCATGCTTTAGTAGATTTGACATTACATTATCAGTGGTTGTATGATGCGTGTATACATTGTATTAGTTATTGCCCTTATCCTCATGCTTTAGTAGATTTGACATTACATTATCAGTGGCTGTATGATGCGTGTATACATTGTATTAGTTATTGCCCTTATCCTCATGCTTTAGTAGATTTGACATTTCATTATCAGTGGTTGTATGATGCGTGTATACATTGTATTAGTTATTGCTCTTATCCTCATGCTTTAGTAGATTTGACATTTCATTATCAGTGGCTGTATGATGCGTGTATACATTGTATTAGTTATTGCTCTTATCCTCATGCTTTAGTAGATTTGACATTTCATCATCAGTGGCTGTATGATGCGTGTATACATTGTATTAGTTATTGCTCTTATCCTCATGCTTTAGTAGATTTGACATTTCATTATCAGTGGTTGTATGATGCGTGTATACATTGTATTAGTTATTGCTCTTATCCTCATGCTTTAGTAGATTTGACATTTCATCATCAGTGGTTGTATGATGCGTGTATACATTGTATTAGTTATTGCTCTTATCCTCATGCTTTAGTAGATTTGACATTTCATTATCAGTGGTTGTATGATGCGTGTATACATTGTATTAGTTATTGCTCTTATCCTCATGCTTTAGTAGATTTGACATTTCATTATCAGTGGTTGTATGATGCGTGTATACATTGTATTAGTTATTGCTCTTATCCTCATGCTTTAGTAGATTTGACATTTCATCATCAGTGGTTGTATGATGCGTGTATACATTGTATTAGTTATTGCTCTTATCCTCATGCTTTAGTAGATTTGACATTTCATTATCAGTGGTTGTATGATGTGTGTATACATTGTATTAGTTATTGCCCTTATCCTCATGCTTTAGTAGATTTGACATTACATCATCAGTGGCTGTATGATGCGTGTATACATTGTATTAGTTATTGCTCTTATCCTCATGCTTTAGTAGATTTGACATTACATTATCAGTGGTTGTATGATGCGTGTATACATTGTATTAGTTATTGCCCTTATCCTCATGCTTTAGTAGATTTGACATTTCATTATCAGTGGTTGTATGATGCGTGTATACATTGTATTAGTTATTGCTCTTATCCTCATGCTTTAGTAGATTTGACATTTCATCATCAGTGGCTGTATGATGCGTGTATACATTGTATTAGTTATTGCTCTTATCCTCATGCTTTAGTAGATTTGACATTTCATCATCAGTGGCTGTATGATGTGTGTATACATTGTATTAGTTATTGCTCTTATCCTCATGCTTTAGTAGATTTGACATTACATTATCAGTGGTTGTATGATGCGTGTATACATTGTATTAGTTATTGCTCTTATCCTCATGCTTTAGTAGATTTGACATTTCATTATCAGTGGTTGTATGATGCGTGTATACATTGTATTAGTTATTGCTCTTATCCTCATGCTTTAGTAGATTTGACATTTCATCATCAGTGGTTGTATGATGCGTGTATACATTGTATTAGTTATTGCTCTTATCCTCATGCTTTAGTAGATTTGACATTTCATTATCAGTGGTTGTATGATGCGTGTATACATTGTATTAGTTATTGCTCTTATCCTCATGCTTTAGTAGATTTGACATTTCATCATCAGTGGCTGTATGATGTGTGTATACATTGTATTAGTTATTGCTCTTATCCTCATGCTTTAGTAGATTTGACATTACATTATCAGTGGTTGTATGATGCGTGTATACATTGTATTAGTTATTGCTCTTATCCTCATGCTTTAGTAGATTTGACATTTCATTATCAGTGGCTGTATGATGTGTGTATACATTGTATTAGTTATTGCTCTTATCCTCATGCTTTAGTAGATTTGACATTTCATCATCAGTGGCTGTATGATGTGTGTATACATTGTATTAGTTATTGCTCTTATCCTCATGCTTTAGTAGATTTGACATTACATTATCAGTGGTTGTATGATGCGTGTATACATTGTATTAGTTATTGCTCTTATCCTCATGCTTTAGTAGATTTGACATTTCATTATCAGTGGTTGTATGATGCGTGTATACATTGTATTAGTTATTGCTCTTATCCTCATGCTTTAGTAGATTTGACATTACATTATCAGTGGCTGTATGATGCGTGTATACATTGTATTAGTTATTGCTCTTATCCTCATGCTTTAGTAGATTTGACATTACATTATCAGTGGCTGTATGATGTGTGTATACATTGTATTAGTTATTGCTCTTATCCTCATGCTTTAGTAGATTTGACATTACATCATCAGTGGCTGTATGATGCGTGTATACATTGTATTAGTTATTGCTCTTATCCTCATGCTTTAGTAGATTTGACATTTCATCATCAGTGGTTGTATGATGCGTGTATACATTGTATTAGTTATTGCTCTTATCCTCATGCTTTAGTAGATTTGACATTTCATCATCAGTGGCTGTATGATGCGTGTATACATTGTATTAGTTATTGCCCTTATCCTCATGCTTTAGTAGATTTGACATTACATTATCAGTGGTTGTATGATGCGTGTATACATTGTATTAGTTATTGCTCTTATCCTCATGCTTTAGTAGATTTGACATTTCATCATCAGTGGTTGTATGATGCGTGTATACATTGTATTAGTTATTGCTCTTATCCTCATGCTTTAGTAGATTTGACATTTCATCATCAGTGGCTGTATGATGCGTGTATACATTGTATTAGTTATTGCTCTTATCCTCATGCTTTAGTAGATTTGACATTTCATTATCAGTGGTTGTATGATGCGTGTATACATTGTATTAGTTATTGCTCTTATCCTCATGCTTTAGTAGATTTGACATTTCATTATCAGTGGCTGTATGATGCGTGTATACATTGTATTAGTTATTGCTCTTATCCTCATGCTTTAGTAGATTTGACATTTCATCATCAGTGGTTGTATGATGCGTGTATACATTGTATTAGTTATTGCTCTTATCCTCATGCTTTAGTAGATTTGACATTTCATTATCAGTGGTTGTATGATGCGTGTATACATTGTATTAGTTATTGCTCTTATCCTCATGCTTTAGTAGATTTGACATTACATTATCAGTGGCTGTATGATGTGTGTATACATTGTATTAGTTATTGCTCTTATCCTCATGCTTTAGTAGATTACACATTTCATTATCAGTGGTTGTATGATGCGTGTATACATTGTATTAGTTATTGCTCTTATCCTCATGCTTTAGTAGATTTGACATTTCATTATCAGTGGTTGTATGATGCGTGTATACATTGTATTAGTTATTGCTCTTATCCTCATGCTTTAGTAGATTTGACATTTCATTATCAGTGGTTGTATGATGCGTGTATACATTGTATTAGTTATTGCTCTTATCCTCATGCTTTAGTAGATTTGACATTACATTATCAGTGGTTGTATGATGCGTGTATACATTGTATTAGTTATTGCTCTTATCCTCATGCTTTAGTAGATTTGACATTACATTATCAGTGGTTGTATGATGCGTGTATACATTGTATTAGTTATTGCTCTTATCCTCATGCTTTAGTAGATTTGACATTACATTATCAGTGGCTGTATGATGCGTGTATACATTGTATTAGTTATTGCCCTTATCCTCATGCTTTAGTAGATTTGACATTACATTATCAGTGGCTGTATGATGCGTGTATACATTGTATTAGTTATTGCTCTTATCCTCATGCTTTAGTAGATTTGACATTTCATTATCAGTGGCTGTATGATGCGTGTATACATTGTATTAGTTATTGCTCTTATCCTCATGCTTTAGTAGATTACACATTTCATCATCAGTGGCTCTTCTTACATTTGCACCAGGAGTCTGGATTCTGATCTGCAGATGGTAATGATTAGCTGCAAGTAAAGCTTTGCTGTCAGTAAGAATTATTGTCACTAGATGGCGGTATAATACAGTGCGTGTAGATGTGCAGTGATTACTTATAGCTCAGTGCTGGTATATGGCTATGAGCATTCCCAGGCAGCACTGTGTGAATGAAGCTCGAGTGACAGTAGGAGTTATAGAGGAATTTCCAAGCAGCAGTACGGCTATGTGCTCACGGGACTCTGTACCCACAGATTTTGCAGTGGAAAACCTATGGATTTATCTGGATTTTCTAGCTAAATCCGCAGGTTTTAGCAAGTAGAAACACTCCCCATGTGATCCTATGGGACATAGGGAGTGCTGTGTCCATGCTGTGGATACGTGCGGCTGCAGAATATGCTGCGGATTTCCCGCAGCCGCACGTAACTGCATGTCAATTATTCATGCAGAAGTATCTATGGAAATCCCGATCCTCCACTATGGAGATACAGGGTGGGATTTCCGCAGGTAAGTCACATGAACGTCCGCAGGTATTTCCGCACTTGTCCCACAGGTTTACCGCAACAAAATGCTCAGAACCCACAGCTATGGATAGCTACGGATTTTGGGGAGCAGCTGCAGGAAACCAGAGAGAGGTCCCAGCGCATCTCCACAGGTGAACTGTCCTCTTCTAGGGATGGGTCGCCAGCAAATTAAATCTTTTATATCATCTGTCATGGATGAGTGATGGAGCTGCCAATCACAGCAGGGCACAGATTAACTCTTGACATTCCTGACTGCAGCCATCCGGTATTAGATCTATCAGTGTAGTGTGGAGTAAAACCGTCCATCCTTATTACTCTAAGGTCCTATAGATCAATACTTAGCGTTCACTATATAAAGTATTGTTAAACATTAATATCATGTAATATTGTAGGATTGCACGCAGCCTCGGTCATAGCGGAGTAAAGAGAAATCACCCGCTGTAAAGATTCTCAGATAAAGATGATGTCATGAATCGGGGCAGTCACTCAGAAATCCGCAGCTGTTCACTGATTTGTCAAACACGACTACTCTCTAGCGCCCCATTGTCTGCAGGCAACTTTTGGTACTGCATGACAATGCATAAGATGAGGCTGCTGAGCTAATAATGCCAAATAATGGAGGTCTCACAGCAAGGGTAAATGTATATATTCCTGCTAATGGAATATATATATACACACCTCGGTACCCTTAATGATCGCACTCAAATAATTCTATGCAATAACAATTACGCTGCCACCACCCAGCTTTTCGGGACAGCTGGGGACCCGTTTCAGATAGTGTTGTAGCTGTTCTGTTTTGTCACAAGTCAGCTTATGGGATCACCAGTGAGGTTCTCTTGAGTTAGGCCTCTTCAGACCTAATCAAGATCGAGCGCTTGGAGAGAAAAGACCAGCATCCATGTGGGCATGATCAATTTCTTCTGTTTATTTCATCAAAGTACAGTTTATTTATACCATTTACAGATCAATGTGATATTGCAAAAGAAAAAGAAAAAAACTTCGAGCTGAACTTTACTAATTGTTCATATGACCTTTAAGTTTTAGCAAAACAAAAATGTAGAGTCATGCATATGAGATAAGAAGAACATTTAGAAACCATAATAATCCTTGAGTCTGTCTCTTATTCCGTAGGCTCCATAATGACTATGAACTACCATCAGATATACTTACTAATAACAATAAATCTTTAATAAAGAAAAAGAGAAACTATTAACCCTTCTATATCAATTTCCCCCTTTTGTAAATGGTTTAACCTTCACTACAGGGTCAGTAGGCGTCCAAACAGGAGCTGCTGGCTCATGGGCCTAGTACCCATGAGGGGTCTTCCTAAGACTTCACCCATCCACCCTCAGTGTGGACACCTACTCCCGGTCAGCAGAGGCCATTTGGGGTCCGTAGTAAACTACAGAGGGTTCAATACTGGGACTCTTAGCACATACATTATTCAATAGTTTAGGTAACGCATATATCAATGCTTTTACAGCTATATAAAGCAATAGACAGAATAACAATATTTGCATAAAGGTTTGTATAATGCCGGAAACCCAACCTGCTATGCCCTTAAACCAATTGGCTGGATTCATAAAAGAAAATGTATTTCCCCACCAGGAGTCCTTGTTGGCATCGTGCTCTTTTAACCATTTATCCCTAAGTTCACTTGTTTTCTGTATATCTGCTCTAACCTGGAGGTTGCCCTGCAGGGTCAATGTAATGGCAACAGGCAGGACCAATTATTTGACACATTCCGCCGTCTTTTGCTGTCACAAAGTCTAGCACTATAGTATGCTGGTTAGTGACTACAATTAATTGTTTTTGTATAGCATTGGTAGCATTTAGAATCTCAAGAACCCGAAAAATTTGATCATCCAGGTAGTCAGTGGCCTCTACTAGCTTGTCCCACATTTGCATTAAGAAAGGGTGTATGAAAATAGCACTAAATACCTTATTTGCTTTTCCCAATTCTACTACCATTTGGCCGGGGCTTATTATCTGCTGCTCGTTTATACAAGGTATGAATTGGGACAGCTGCTACATCTACTTCACTATGAGGAACTATGAAAGTGGCTGGTGTTAGTCTGGCAAGTGTGCAAACCCCTCTCATGTCAGGGCTCACCCACTTGTGCGCACGATTCCCAAAAACCAAAAACACTCCCTCTGGGAAAATACAAAAGTGAGTTTGACTTTGTACACAATAAAGCAGATTCAGAAGCCCCTTCATGACTTTATGAGCACACCACGTATTGTTCATTTGTTTTCCGGTCATACCCGAGATACAGCTACCCCGCTCCCTCCTAAAAGTCCGTCTAATAAATGATGATGTACAGCCCTCAATACCCTTCTGATATACTGTCTCATTGTCCTTGGTTACGTCATGTGTATGTATATAGAAACAGTTATTGTCTTTTCCACAATTTCCAACACCATTGTATTGAAGACTGAACCATAATCCATCATGAGGAATGGGGCCCGAATGAGGAATCTTAGTCTTTATTTTGGGAATTATGCCCTTGTCTGAATCGTATTCCATCCACCACGAGTATCCATCGGGTCGTGTGATATTTAGCTGGAACCAGGGTTTAGTGACCCATCCAACTATAGTCAATGTAGCAGATACGTCACGAGGTACATCTTCTCCCAAAAATCTAGATTGAGTCCAGGTTTCATTGTGTATACAGTCTGGTACCAATACCTCCTGTGGTTCCAGAGGTAAGGCTAAATAAGGCATAGTCTTTGAAGAAATAGGACTGTGTGTGCAGATCCAACAGTCTTTTGGCTTTTCTCCCTCCATGTCCTCAGTAAGAGAAATATGGTGGCGAATGAGTTTATTATCCCAGTCCGTATTAAAAAGTTCGCTCAGTGTCTTTGTTTGTTGCAGCAACCCTGCTACACCTAGCAGGATAATTAGCAAAACTGTCATTCTGCCGGTGGAGTGACCTTTTTACAGTGACTGGCGTGGATCCAGGTGGGTTTTCCCTCAAGTTTCACTGAGGTGGATGTGGTCAGCTGGACTTGGAATGGGCCATCAGAGCGTGGATCTAGGCTCCTTCTCACGTGTCTGCGCACGACCACCCAATCACCTGGATTCAGCTGATGCACATCTGCACTTGCATTGGGATCTGGAATGGATGAAAAGACATGTTTATGCACCACATTAAGTCTTTCCTGTAAGGCCTGGACGTAGGCTGTCATAGTGCCGTGTTGCATCTGTAACACTTGTGGAAAGTAGAGACCTGTTTTTGGGGCACTACCAAAAAGGACTTCAAAAGGAGACAAGCCTGTCTTTCTATTTGGAGTGTGTCTGACTGAAAAGAGTGCCAGGGATAAGCAGCACTCTACCCAATTCTTTCCTGTCTCTGCCATGGCCTTTTGAATTTTTAGTTTAAGTGTCCCGTTTAATCTCTCTACTTTTCCACTGCTCTGTGGATGATAAGGGGTATGGAATGCCTGCTCTATTCCCAGGGCCTGCATAATGTCGCTCATTATTTCTCCAGTGAAGTGTGTACCCCTGTCACTTTCTATGGCTTCTGGGATGCCATACCGACACACTAGTTCCTTCATCAGTTTTTCTGCAGTTGTTTTAGCATTTGCACATTTTACTGGATAGGCCTCAACCCATCCTGAGAAGAGATCTACACATACCAGGACGTATTCATACACTCCTACCTTGGGTAGTTGTATGTAGTCTATTTGCAGTCGTTGAAACGGATAGAGCGGTTTGGGTGTTGCTTTCTTAGGGACTTTTACTGTTTTACCTGGGTTGTGTTGTGCGCAGATAATGCAGGATTGTACGTGTTTGGAGGCTACGTAACTGAAGCCAGGAGCGATCCAGAAGGCATTCACCTGGTTACACATGTGACTTTTTGAGGCGTGAGTGGGGCCATGTGTTGCTTGTGCCATCATAGGGAACAGGGACCTTGGTAAACACAACCTATCCTTACTTTCCCATACTCCATTCGAGTTCAGCCCAGCTCCCATTTTCCCCAGTGTTCCTTCTCTGTTTGGGCAGCCTGATGCTGGAGGGATTTCAGGACATCCAGACTCACTGTGGCTGGGACTTGCTGGCTCCCTGCCACTATCCTCTGATCCCTAGGCCTCTTTGCCGCTGCTTTCGCAGCCGCATCCGCCCTTCTATTGCCCGCTACCTCCAGTGAGTCACCTTTTGTGTGTGCTTTCACCTTAATGATGCCAACCTGGACTGGTAACATTAGTGCCTCCGTTAACCGTTTTACCAATTCTGCATTTTTAATAGGCTTACCAGCTGACGTAAGAAAAGCTCTACTTCTCCAGATAGGGCCAAAATCATGACAGATCCCAAATCCATACTTTGAGTCTGAATAAACATTAATTTTCCTACCTGACCCCGCTCTACACGCCTCAATGAGCGCTGTTAGCTCCGCCTCCTGCGCGGACATGTGCGGCGGGAGTGGTTCAGCTCGGATTACCTCATGTGAGGATACTACTGCATATCCAGTGTAGAATCTCCCATCCAGGTGGTATCTGGAGCCATCTACAAAAAACTCAAAATCTGCATTAGTAATAGGTGTATCATAGACATGTGGAAAACCTGCTGTCTCCTGACTCATCAGCTCTATGCAGCCATGCTCGTGCGTCATGTCAAAGTATTCATCCTCACTTGCTACCATTGTCACCAATTCCCCCTTTTCTGAATCTACTGGCAAAAGGGTGGCTGGATTCAGAACATTACACCTCTTGAGGGTGACATACTCAGGAATCAGAAGGGCACATTCAAGTCTGAGCTGTCTGGCCATAGACAGGTGTTTTGGTTGGACTTGCACAAGTATAGCATGGATGTCATGCGGGGAGTAAATTGTTAAGGGAAATGTCAATGTGATCTCGCAAGCTTTCCCTAGCAGTACTGCAGCAGCCGCTACAGCACGGACACACGTGGGTGACCCTCTGACAACTGGGTCCAATCGCGCTGAGTAGTAAGCTATTGGTCTTTGTTTGTCACCATGTTGCTGTGTGAGGACGGCTGTCGCATGCCCTCCCTGTTCTGTGCAAAACAAGAAAAATGGTTGATTGTAATTTGGAATACCCAGGGCCGGGGCAGATACAATGAGTAGTTTAAGGGAATGAAAGGAATCAATAGCTTCCTGAGTGAGGTCAAAGGGGTCAGATGCCAGACAATCATAGAGGGGTTGCATCATTTGCGAGGCAGACCTTATCCAAGGCCTGCAGTATGACACTAAGCCCAAAAAGGTGCGCAGTTGCCGGTGGGACCTGGGTAAGGAGAGATTTTGGACTGCTTGTTTTCTCTCCTCAGTCAGGTGTCTCGTACCTTCAGAGATACAGTGACCCAAAAAGGTTACTTTTTGCTTACAGTACTGTAATTTTTCACGTGAAACTTTGCAACCATTCTCTGCCAGAAAACACAGCAAAGAAATTGTGGCTTCCTTGCAGGACGTCTGGTCTGGACAGCAGAGCAAAAGGTCATCCACGTACTGCAATAGCGTAACCTGTGGATGAGGCGGTTGCCACCGCTCCAGAATTCCTGCCATAGCTGTAGAATAAATGGTAGGTGAATTCATTCCTCCTTGCGGGAGGACTGTCCACATGTACTGTTTCCCCTCATGTGTGAAGGCAAAAAGATACTGACAGTCAGGGTGCAGAGGCACAGAGAAAAATGCATTTTCCAAATCAATTACTGTAAAACATTTGGAGGTCCCTGGGATTTGTGACAGTAAGGTATGTGGGTTTGGAACAATTGGTGTTACACTCTCAGTGACAGCATTGACAGCTCTCAAATCATGCACCATTCTGTACGTGTCAGGGGAACCTTTGGGCCCTTTTTTCTTTATTGGATACAAGGGAGTGTTACAGGGGGAGGACCTTTGTACTAGAGCCCCTGCTTGCACATATTCTCTTATATCTCTGGTCAGGGCCATTGATTTGGCTGGACTTAAGGGATACTGTTTTAAACAAGGAGGAGTGGAGCCCTCTTTTAATTTTATCATGACTGGGGGAATAGGAAGCCGACCAACATCAGTTTTTCCCTTTGCCCATACAATGTCTGGAACTTGTTGCATTGCTATGTCTTCACTAGTTCTGGTATCGGACACTCTCGCAGATTTGGACATGTACACCATTGCTGCAATCTTGCACAAGTGTTTGTCAGAGAGGGGACTTGTGACTGTAATACCTTCTGGGGTGTATTGTATGGTAGCCTGGATAGCACTTAACACATCAGCCCCCAGCAAATTCATAGGAGTATTTTCACTAACAATAAGCTTTGTGAGAATTTCCTGGCTATCTTGTAATCTCAGCTTCATCTGTTTTGTCAAGGGAGTTTCAGACACCAATCCCTCCACCCCGACACACTCCACAGTCTCGTCACTCACCAATCCCTCCACCTCGACACACTCCACAGTCTCGTCACTCACCAATCACTCCACCCCGACACACTCCACAGTCTCGTCAGTGATCATATCTGGCTTTATCAGGTCTTTATGTACCACAGAGCCGGCTGCCCCAGTGTCAATTAAAAATTCTGCCTCTTTCCCCCCTGGCATGGTTATGGTCGTAAGTAAGGTGGGACCAGGTCCTGAGGGAACGAAAACAGGGTACACATTTGTCACTGGGTTGCCAGTTTCCTAGGTCAGAGGCAAGGGAGGAGGGAAATCAGTCTGCTCACTCTCCTTTTTGGAGTTTTTGCACTGTCTGGCATAATGTCCATTCTGTCCACAATTCCAGCACTGTACGGTCGCTCGGTCACCTGGTGCCCCCCCCCTCTGTTTCCACTGTCTTCCTTGTGCTCTAGCATACATAACTGGTCGCTTGCATTTTGTCAGTTCAACCCCCTTAGCTACTTGCAGAAGGTCTGTTGGGTCCATGTTTCTCCACTCAGGTCTGGCTGTCTGTACTGCTTCTCGTAAAAACTTATTCATACCGTCAATGAATGTGTGGCGCCCCTGACCTGGTCAGGCACCACTGAGTACTGCACCCATGCTGGGGACAGTACAATACAGGTAATCCAGAAGGCTGACCGGGGTGTGGTACACAGGCGCATAGTGATCAGCTCTCACACATGTACCCATGAGAGGACCCCTGGGGATCCCAGGAGGGGGAAAAGCCTTGACCTTCACTGGAATAGTGGAGGGGGCCAAAAGCCTCCATCTCCTCTCAAGGGGTGTGGTAAGAGAGTCTGGTTGCTAGGTGGCGTAGGCAAGAACAGGAGAGGAGGGGCAGTGAGTCAGTTAGAGCAGAACTCCATAGGGCTCAGTGAGGAGCAGACCTGTGGGGCTGTTGCTGTCTAACAGCGCCCGCGCAGTGGCTACTGACGGGGGAGAACGGTCAACTAGGAGTGCTACCCGAAATCCATCTTCAGCTAAAGAGAGAGCAACGGAGTGGGAAGTAAGGAGACTGCTAGAGAGTACCAGGCCCAACCGGGCGGCAGATCCCGAAGCGGAGATAGATCCAGCTTTCTTTTGCTAAACCTGCCGGTGTGGGGCTCTCAAAGCCCACGCCACAACACCACAAAAAGCCGCAGCCACGTAGCCACAGTTAGGGCCCATAGCTCACAGGAGGCAAGAAGCTGGAGTGATCTGGCCCAGGCGACAAGCACACGGCGAACGAAGGGGAGAGAGGCTGCAGCATCTTCCCTGGGTGACCCCCATAGGGACTCAAAGTCGGGGTCACCCCAAACCACCAAGGGCTAAGGAAGGCGAGTTGGTAGTCACCCTCATAAAGTCAGCCTGAAGGATACCTGGTTCCCACCTGGTTCATCTCAGCTACGCCCGGGCTACTCACCCTGCCATCAAATGTGAGTAAAGCCCTTGAAAGACAGTTCTGCCTGTGTGAGTCATTCTGCGACTTGTAGTACTACGCATCTACACCGGGCCCTGGGGCTTGCCTCACTCTCAGGAGGCTATTCCAACTAACTGCACACACCACCAGCCCCAGGCGACCCTCAACCTGCAGTGGCGGTCCCCCACTGACCGCAATACTGAGAGTGGCGTCACGACAAGAAGAAGATCTCCTACCTGTGACCAGATCCAGCTACGTGGAGTCCCTGAAGGTAATGCACCGACACAACACCTGTGGGGCTTCACAAATGCATTCACCAATATTTTGATATCAAGGTCGTTTCTTGCACTGTACCCCATGTCTGTCCACTTCAGCTATAACCTCCCAAAGTACGTCTCTATACTCTCCCCTTTTTGCTGTGTCACGTCAGTCATCAGTACAGACTGCTCTGTTTGTTTCTTTGTAGCCCATCCTTTCAATGCCTCACAGTACGTCATTCCAGACCTCTCAGACTCAACGTCCATGACCCATGATTGCTCCTTCATCATATCAGTATGCGTCTTAATTATGTGTCCCAGCACGTCACCTGCTTTTGCAGTCACCAAACTCTCGAGGTCTGCCCAAGTGCATTTATAAGTCACCTGTATTGTCTGTATTTGCCTGTAAAATGGGAAAGGTTGGTTTTCAGGGTCAGGTAACTGTTTCAACATAGCTAGCTGGTCAGAGGGGCTCCAGGGGTAATATTCCTGTGTCTGTCTGATTCTTGTGACCTTCCTCGGTCGGGATGTATCTGATTTTTTTGTACTGGTCCCAGCGCGTTCTTTCCTTTCCTCACCATCAGCTTCCTCCGCAAAACTCAATTCCTTCACTACCTCTGTCTCAGTGTCAGCGTCCTCTGTCATCACATGTGATCTGGTTCGAACAGGATTTAGTGCAATCCGCTTAGGGCGAGTAACATTACATGTAGCACAAGTACCTCTCCAGTCTGGGTTTTTCTGACTACAATGTTTACAAGTCCATTCATCTGGTCTGGGTTTCTGCTTATGTGAAGGGGGGGGGCGGTAGCAGTCACAATTCCTGCTTTTGGTGCATTAAAACATTCATAATACACCTTATCTCCCGCTGTGGTCTCTTTATATCCACAATGCTGCACCTCTTCAGCCACACGACACCATTTATTTACTTGTTGCTCTACCCTCTTGTCTTTTATCCAACCTCTCTTTTCTTCCCTGAATCTGTGCCATTTCTCAACATCCAAACATCCGTACTCTGGCATGTCTGCCTTTTTGAGTATCGGTCTGACATTTTTCACTGCTTCCTTGCCTTCTCTTTCTTGCACTATCTGTTTGGCTGTTTTGGATCCTGCTGGAGCCCCACGCTGCACACTGAACAAGTTGCCCATGGCTTCAACTTATTCCCACACAGCCCACCTTTCTGCAAATGCCCTCTCAGTGTCCCTGAACCTTGTTAACAGGCCACACGTCTCCTGGCAAGTCAGAATGGGCTCTCAAGTGGTAGCAAGAAGGCTCAATCAGCATTCACTCTCACCTGCTACACTTGTAGGGCGTATTGGGAAGGGTTAAAAACACCTCTCACCCAATAGACCAGATGACTAAAGCAGGAAGGACCAGGTGTGATAGTCCTCTCACCTGCTAGACCACCTCCATGTAAGTGGGAAGGCCACACGGCTCTCTAACCCACTTGACCTGATGTGTGCAGTTTGGCTACTCCATGCTGGTCCTTTACAAAGTATTTCAGCAACAAACGTAAGAGTTAAACCAAAACAATTAACAGAGCTGACTTCTCACAGAGGGCAGAAAATCGCGCAGCTGTTCACTTGACCCCTCCCAAAAGAATGTCAGCAGCGCACAGTTTGTTTAGCAAGAGTCTTATCTCGTTCAGATTCAGCTTTCCATAACACAATCCTAATACCCACTGGTATAATACACAATCCCTGCAGAAAATTGAGACCACTTATATACCTTCACAGCACTAATATTCTACTTTACTATAAAACCTTCATCCCCATTTTGAGGGGAAGAAACACACAATATCTCACTATAAGGACAGATCCCAGGACAACTTGTCCTACTCATTCATTGATTCCAGAAGCATAGGTAACAATACACCTTCCAAGGATCAGTTAACCTCACATGCAAATAAAATTATCTAAACCGCTCTTGACACTGATGGGAAAACATACATATGTCAGGTATCCACTCAAATACTCTATATGGCTATGCCCTGTGACATTTCACAACCGGAACATCTTTTCACAGTCCACAGTATGGCCTATAACCATTAGACTTATACATACATATTATTTCACCAAGTCTCTTATCACAATTACTTGTCACTTTGTTATTCAGAGGCTTCTCATCAATATACAACAACCTATTGCCTCCCTACTTTATCTAGGCATTAATATGAAACCACTTATGAACACATATCCCTAGACCAGAGTATTGCCACAAAAACACAAAACACAGCAACACAGCAAATGCAATTATACAGAGACTATCCCAAATTCCGTGCTATGCACTCTATGCAATCAGTTAATGGACGGACAACAGATTATCTTATTACTCTATATTTCAACTCTCATTCAGACATGCATGAAAAAAACAATACTCACTGGTGATGCCAGAGTTCTTGAACCGTGTGTACAGCCTTACCCGGAATATTCGGGAAATCAGAGAGAGTGAAATGAAGTGTAAGAATAAAGCTTCTCACCTTGCTGCAGCTGAAATTTCACTGTCTCAAGAGTCCCCAAAACTTCTTCCGAATAGGCTGGTTGGCCACGGCTCCACGTTGGGCACCAAACTGTTGTAGCTGTTCTGTTTTGTCACAAGTCAGCTTATGGGATCACCAGTGAGGTCCTCTTGAGTTAGGCCTCTTCAGACCTAATCAAGATCGAGCGCTCGGAGAGAAAAGACCAGCATCCATGTGGGCATGATCAATTTCTTCTGTTTATTTCATCAAAGTACAGTTTATTTATACCATTTACAGATCAATGTGATATTGCAAAAGAAAAAGAAAAAAACTTCGAGCTGAACTTTACTAATTGTTCATATGACCTTTAAGTTTTAGCAAAACAAAAATGTAGAGTCATGCATATGAGATAAGAAGAACATTTAGAAACCATAATAATCCTTGAGTCTGTCTCTTATTCCGTAGGCTCCATGACTATAAACTACCATCAGATATACTTACTAATAACAATAAATCTTTAATAAAGAAAAAGAGAAACTATTAACCCTTCTATATCAATAGCATGAGGTCCTTCGGGGTTTTGGATTCGTATATAAAGCATGAGGAAAGAAACTATTAAATTTTATATATTTAATCTGAAAATAGGCAGTGTTTAAAAAATATACAAGAATATACAAAAGGGAACAACACGAATGCAGTATAGAGAGTTGCATAAAAATAAGAGGTATAAACATGAAAATTACTAAACTTGTGCCATAGAAGTGATGTCTGAAGTTACGAAGGGAGGGACTCAAAGAGAGGATGTTATAATCAGCCAGCATCACCCTTACTGATGCCCTCCAGTACTGACTGACCCCCCCCCTCAAGGAGCTAGTTGCTTTCATGCCCTTAGCTAACCACCCCTCTCTGTGACCTCATTTTACAGTCTCTTGTGGGCTGTGCTGAGATGGTCACACATTTCCTTAATTCTAACTTTTTACATATCTTTGCTCCTGGGCCACACAGGTGACAGATATTAGCGTCATATTTTATATCTCGATTTTACATTTACATAGATACCAAACACAACGCATCTAGCACGATTTTACTGGCCAATACTAATTTCTCGTGATACTGGCGATCTCCCCGTCAAGCGAAATGGTGCGTTGGGTTCAGCACTCCACAGGGATTCTGGAAATATGTTTTTCATTTTCTAGCATTAATGTAGCGCTTAAACTGTTTTAGGAGTTTTTCCCTCCAACAGCACAAAGGATTGTCTTTCTCTACATCCCTTGGCTTAGCTAGACCATCACCTGAAGTCATAAATACCTAAACTTTCAGGCCGATCAGATAATCGTCATGACGATCTGTGACTGATGGCAGAAAAGAGGGGGGTGAGGACCCTTTGAGAGTTTTACATGACACCTCCCTTTTTTTGAGGTAGCATGGGAGATTGGCAAATCAATCGTCTCCTAAGCCTACCTTGCTGGCATCCCCCTGCCGGGACAGCCCATCAGCGTTGCCATGCTCAACACTCTTCCTGTGTTGAATGGTAAAATCATACTGCTGTAGTGCCAAGCTCCGCCGCAGTAGCTTACCATTGTCGCCGGCCACCCGGTGTAGCCAGCTGAGAGGGTTGTGGTCTGTTACTATGGTGAAGTTGCGTCCATATAGGTAGTGTGACGACATGGACTCTCATGGGTTAAAGTTTCTTAAAATCCAGCCAGACAGCACGATAGATTGTCTATAGATGGGGGAGAAGTCCCTCATTGTTTTTACAAGACTCTTGTTGACTCAATGTAATTGTGTTGGCCACTGAAAGCTAGACGTATTGTTCTCCAGACTTTTCCAGTAACCATTGTGTGACGCCCTGGGCAAGCCAGTGGTCACAGGTCATAACACCACCACACCCTACACCCCAGATAGGAACACCAAGGCTAACCTAAAATCCTTCTTGCCTTCCTCCAGGGGCTGATGTCCACACCAGGGGGTGGGCCAGGTGGTTGGCTCCGCCCACCGAGGAGTTCACAGCCCTGGAGGCGGGAAAACCAGGCAGTTCAGTTAGGGAAGTGAAAGTAGAAGGAAGTGAAGTGGTGGAGGAGCAAAGGAGAGGAGCTGAAGAAAGGGAAAGTGACAGTTAAGACAGCCTGAAGCCGGTCCGGGTGTGTGCCCCGGACTGAGAGACAGCAACGTCAGCAGACGGCGGTGATTGTCCGCAGGGGTGACTGCTCGGAGGTTGCTGGAAGGACCGCGGACGGGTGGTGACCCGGCGGTCTGGAGCAGTATACGAAGAACAGTCAGCACCAGTGGCAGGGGCCTTTCGGATCCCGGCAAGGCTAGGAGTCGGTCAATTTGCCAAATCCGTCAGTGAAGGGGACGACTGTCTCCCAACAACCAAGTCCCGATTGAAGGCAACATTCCAACCGTTACAGAGAGACACCGCCACCGCCAGGGCACCAGTTTCTCAGGGCCAGCGCCTGCGGGCAAAAGTAGGGCTCCTCCGGCCCATATCCAAGTTGGGGAGCGGGTTACCGGTGGGAACCCATCGCAACCATCATCATCTTAGGTGCAGGAAAAGGGACCGTCACAGTCAACTACTGGGGAAAAGCAAGTGCAGCCGTCCGTGGGAACCATCTTTCCAGCCGTGTGTTTTACCGAGAACTGTGTTATCGTCTCAGGCTGAGTGAGTACCACAGTGCCGCAAGGCACAGCGCTGCCTCCGCGTCCCTGCGCCCACCAGCCCTGCATCTCTGACCTCATCACTGGGCCCCGGGACAACCAACTCCCTACCCACGGAGGGGAGAACTAACATCAAGCTGCTCCATACCATCACTCCCGGGATCCCCAGTCAGAGCAGCGGTGGTATACATTCAATCACCACAACCGTGGGTGGCGTCACGGACAATAAACAATCCCCACACCCAAAAACCCCCTTTCACTCACGGGCGAGGAGCGTCGCTAGAGTCCCCGGGATCCGGCCCATCGCTCGAGCCACCGAGCAGCAGCAGGCCGCAGCGGCAGCCGGACCCAAGCAGTGGGAGAGCGCGGTGTTCCCTCCTCCGCCTGCGACAATTGTATTGTAGTTGTGTATTGATAATGTGATTACCTTAGTAGCCATTGTCTAGTTGTCTGTGACTTGTCGACTTCATGTAGATATACTGAGTCTTTCTATGCACATCATTTAAATGAACATTATCCATGCAGCTTGAAATTCATCCAATGGGAGAAGCAATCTTGTCCAACCAATCGATGAGGACGCAGTGTATCCTAAGGGAAGGTTATGGCTATAAAAGGGACTTCTTTAAGCCACCAGGGTGGATGAAGGTTGATGGATGCTGATGGATCCAGTCTAAGCTCTTTGGAGCTGACTAGAGGATCAGGATGTCTTATGGCTTCAATATAGGGATTCCGGTCCCGGTTGGAGACCATATCTACAGCCTAGGGATTTCGACTCCAGCTGCCAGGATTTTAACATCAAACCAGGACTACCTAAGGAGGACACTCCGGTTTGGACAGTTCAGTCACCTGTTACAGACTTTGCAGACCTCAGACAGCTTAGAACCTGTGAGGCATGGACATTCTAAATCCCTGGTGAGCCAGCGGAAGGGTGAGACTCTGTTGCCTGTTACATTTGTGTGTTTTGCTGGTTATGTGTTATGTGCTGTTAATTGTTTGAGGATCCAATAAAGTCTAATATTGTGGTTCCCTCACCCTGTGTTGTCTGAGTAGTGTTACGCCCATGGTTAAGGAGGCCGGCGTTCAGTTGGGATGAGCCCTGAGCCACGCTGTCTTTCTAAAGGCAGCGGGTTTTAGTGGACGAGAGCACCCACTGAGCCCGTGTCTCCACAGGTAGGGCTGCAGTTTCTGCAGGGCCCACACTATAGTGAGGCACTCCTTCTCCACAGTGGCGTAGGCCACTTCCCAGGATAAGAGCTTGCGGATGAGAAACACCACCGGATGCTCTTCTCCCTCCCCATTTACCTGGCTGAGTACTGCACCCAGGCTAAATGCACTGGCATCTGTCTGAACTATGAACTGTCGGGTGAAGTCTGGGACTTGTAGGATTGGGGAACTGGCGATGGCAGCTTTCAGTGCTCTGAAAGATCGTTCAGTCATCTGTCCAGGTGACTACTTGCGGTAGCTTCTTTTTGGTGAGGTCCGTCAATGGCTTAGCAAGAGCACTATAGTTAGGAACAAACTTCCTATAGTACCCTGCTGTACCCAAGAAGGACATCACCTGCTTCTTTGACTTGGGGCTAGGCCAGGAGATGATGGCGTCAACCTTCCCTGGCTCTGGTTTCACGGTCCCACCACCCACTCGGTGTCCGAGGTACTGTACCTCCGTCATGCCAATCTGACACTTCCTTGGATTTATAGTCAGACCAGCGCTTTGGATCCGCCTGAGCACCTGCTCCAGGTGCCCCAGGTGTTCCTCCCAAGTGGGACTAAAGATGGCAATGTCATCCAGGTAAGTGACTGCAAACCCTCCTAGTCCCTCAAGCAGATGGTCGACCAATCGCTGGAAGGTTGCAGGAGCATTTCTCATGCCAAAGGGCATGACAAGGGATTCATACAGCCCGAATGGGGTGATGAAGGCGGCCTTTCTTGAGCTTCCTTGGACATAGGAATCTGCCAGTTGTCACCAGTCTGCATAGTGACGGGACCTTGGCCTCTTCTGCCGCAGGCCCTTCCATCAACCAGCCTCTCCGGAGACTGTAGGACCTGAAAGGGTGGTCCGGGACTATTTAAAACACTTAACTTTGCTGCCGGCGCAGCCTCCTCCAGCCACTTTCCCGCAGTCCACCACAGGGCAGCACGAGTCCCCAATGCCACTTTCACTCACAGTGACACTGTCCAGAAAGACCCCATCTTCCACTGCCTACAGTGCGGGTACGGTAAACCGGGCTCTGTAACGGGAACTGTCCTTACTCCAACTTAACTAGCTTGCCTTCCTCCACCAGGGGCTCCTACCCCTGGTGGCGCCCTCTGGATCTCCATCTGCAGCGGTGTTCAACAAGGCAGGCAACTTCTCTTTCCCTTCCACCCAGTGTGCTGGATGGCGTCTCCCGGGGAACTTGGGGATGTTCAACAAAGGGGCTAAGAGTCTATTTTAACAGGAGCAGGTGCTGTACTTAAAACTTTTTCAACTTTCAACTTCAGGGGTTAACTTACAGATGCAGCTACCATTGTAGGGGACCATACTGCGCCATCTTCAGACGGGTTATCGGGCTCCCCTTCCAGGTGCAATAGATCCCTGGACTATGGACCTCCATCGGGAATGGCGGCGGGGGCAGCGTAAATGGTACCTCTTCTTCCATGAGTTGCGCTACTCCGGGCTCACTGGTCATGGTCCTGGCAGGCTCCAGCTCCCAGCTGATCAGGGACAACATGGGAGTCTGCATAGCTTTGTCCCGACGCTGCACGGCTGCGGCGGCCCTCTGCTCACGGGCCCACACAAAGGCAACCATTCTCCGGACCTTCGCCTTCCAGTCAAGCACTTGTTGCAAGGTTTGCGCTCTTACCTGGATGCAGAATCGGCCCAGCTCTCACTCCAACCAGGCAGCGGTTCCCGCGGGTTCTCGTTCGGGTCGCGGTCTTCTGCATCGAAAGCTACTCCGCCTCTGCCGCTTCTGAGCCCTGTCACTCCAGTGGCGGGCGCTGCTCCGCCGACTTCATTCTGCATCCACATCTTTACGCATCTCCCCCTTGGTCTTTTCATGGCACTCGCTTCTTTTTCTTTCTAGTTTCACTTGCCGTGTTCCCAGGGGGTGGGGCTTCGGCTTTCGCGCCCTTTCTGCGGGGAAGAAGACTCCGGCGGGAATCTTTGCGCGAAAAGATGGCGGCAAGATGGCAGATTCTGAAAACTTTGCAACGGATCACCGCTGACTTCAACTTCAAGGCGCACTTCACCAGGTGAATGAATAGGTAAGTATCCTGTTCGTGTCGCAAGAAGAGTTGATGTGTACCGCCCCACACTCGGCTGCAGCCAAGCCGCTCGGATCCGGGCTTGTTGGTGGGTGGCTCGAGTGCCTCCGGACCCGGGGTCACTTCTCTCTGAAAGGGTGCTGGCGCTACTTAGGGGGTTGGTAGGTAGGTGTACGGCCGGAGCCGCGTTTGAGTTCGTGACGCCACCCACGGGATGTGGTGAAGGTGGACACCACCACTGCGGTTACTGGGCACCCGGGGCAGATGGTGATGCAGCAAGGTTTTAACCCCTCCGTGGGCAGGGGTGGTGGCCCCAGGACCCGTTGGGCTTTGCTGGGCCGTGCAGGGCGATGTGCGCAGCCGGAGGGCACTGTTGTACTCACTCTTATTGACACACACAAGTCACTGGTAAACCAAGTTGATGGTGGTCGGTGCCCGCAGCCGGCTGCGGTCGGGTCCCCCACCCGGATGGTGGTCTCTGCCTTTCTCCTGCACCGTGTTGTGTAGATGTAGACTGCCTGCGCTTCAGCGACGGGAGTCCGCTCCCCGGCTGTGTATATGTCGGGAGAGCCCGTTTGTCCGCAGACGCTGGCCCGTGGGATCTCTCTGCCTGTGCGGTGGCTTTCTATCCCCCTCGGTGGGCTGTTGTCTTCAGTCGGGACTTGGGTGGGAAAGGACCTATAGTCCAGAACGCAATCAGTGAATTAACTCAGTCCAGAGGATTCTGGACCTCGTTTCAGGGTCTGAGTACCCCCTGTGTGCTCCGGTTTCCGAGTCGGTTCCCCGGGTCGGTACCGGCGGGCCACTACCCTGTCCCAATCCACCACGGTTCCACCGAGCCATCTTCCCGGCTCCTGCAGCAGAGGTCTCCACTTGCCTCCTAGCCAAAGGTGCCCGGGCTCCAACTCCGGCACCTGTCAGTCTGTTACAGGCCTGTCACACAGGCCTGACCTCCTCTACTCCACTCTTAACTCAACTCTCTACTACTAACTGTCGTTTCCTGCCTCAGGCTCTCTGAACTCCTCGGTGGGCGTGCCAACTGCCTGGCTCCGCCCCCCTGGTGTCCATCAAGCACTGAGGGAGGTGACTAGGGTTGGCTGATGACTCCTTTTTTAAGGGACAGGTATAGTGCGGGGGTCTACCTGTGACTACCTGGCTAGTCCAGGGCATCACACTAGCACTGTTACTTTGCAGCACTGGGGTCCTGGGTTCAAGTCCCACATCTGCCAGGAGCTTGTATGTTCTCCCCATGTTTGCATGGGTTTCCTCCCACACTCCAAAAAGACATTAATAGGGAATTTAGATTGTGAGCCCCAATGGGGACAGTGTTGCTGATGTGTGTAAAGTGCTGTGCAATATGGTAGCGCTATATGAAGATTATTATTGTAAGGGGCGCACCATGCCACTAGATCAGGGTTTTACAAACAATCCAAAATTTATCACCATAAAACCTTTATTTTGCCCAAAACATGATGATAATAATTAGAGAGCAGCAATGACTGTAGAGAGATGATCAGTAAATGTTCTGCAGGTAACAACAGTCACAATCAGTAGGACGTGCACCGGCCGTCACTGTGAATGACTTCATCTGTGGCCACAGGACATCACTAGTCTCTCACACTGCTCTGGGGGATTTTGGCCCACTCTTCTTCCAGTCTCTTCCACAGGACATCACTAGTCCCTCACACTGCTCTGGGGGGATTTTGGTCCACTCTTCTTCCAGTCTCTTCCACAGGACATCACTAGTCTCTCACACTGCTCTGGGGGATTTTGGTCCACTCTTCTTCCAGTCTCTTCCACAGGACATCACTAGTCTCTCACACTGCTCTGGGGAGATTTTGGTCCACTCTTCTTCCAGTCTCTTTCACAGTTCTTTGACTGTTGTGGGTTTCTTGGCCATTACTTCGTCACCAAGGATTTTCCATAGATTCTCTATTGGGTTTAGGTCAGGACTCTGCGCTGTGGCTATTTCATTGTTTCCAGGAGCTGTTTTCCTCGTGTAACAGGGGGCATTGTCCTGCATAAAAATTGCTGGCTGATTGAGTGATGAACACAAGTAAGGAGCCGCGTGTTGTGAAGAAGGTTCTGATCCACACCTGCATTCACTCTGCCATGTAGTTGTATGAGAGGTCCGACTACTGCAGCAGAAAACATTCCCCAAACCATGACCCTTCCTCCACCGCCTTTCACTGATTTCTTATCACACTTTGGGTTCAGTCTTTCCCCAGTTTGTGGAAGAACATAATGTTTCCCATCAGACCCAAATAAATTGAACTTGCTTTCATCCTTAAAATGAGTTGCAGTCAATTCTCCTCTGTCCACACAACATGCTCCTCACCAAAGGAGTCGAGCCTTGTGATTCTTTCTGCTAATGAGAGGTTTGGTCACTGCAGAGTGGGTTTTCAGTCCAAATGCTCTTACACATTGTGACACTGTATGATGAGACAGATCCTTACCCTGTTCAGTGCTGAACTGGTGGCAATTCCACCTGCAGTAATGAAATGATTACCCATGGAGATTCTCCACATTATCCTGTCCTCTCTTGCATTTGTCTTTCAAGGGTGACCAGCCTTCTTTGGGACGTGAAAAAAATTGTGATGTTGTAAAGATGCAATATTCTGGAAATCACAGATTGGAATGGCCATCTTTTTTGCTGTGGCTGATAGGGTCACATATTTGGCCTTCATCTGGATAACCTGCTACCGGAGGGTTTCAGTCACTTTGGACTGGCACACCATTTTTGCAAAGTCATTGAAAACTGGAAAGTTAGGCTGCAGTTACATAGGGTTTAATAGATCTGGCCCCTTTTGCTAATTTCCTTAACACCAATAACTTGCAGGTCTCTGTGAAGCTGGTGTACTGCTCTGCCTACTCCAAACCTGCAAACCTGTTATGTATATATGAAGTGTACTGTGAGATTATGATACAGTGTAATATGTGTGCGGCCACGGTGGACTGACAGCTCCTCTTGGTACTCGGGTAGAGAGGGTTAATGACAGGGAGGAGTCCAGCTAACAAAAGGGAGAGGGACACAGGAAGAGGCAGGAGAGTCCCAGAGTGAGAGGAACTAGTAACAGACCCCAAGCAAAGCTAATGTCTGACCCGGTGCCGGACACGTGGGGTCCTGGTGAGAGTTGACCTGTGCTTACCATGTTTCAAGAGGGTGATGTCCAGATAGCTTAGATGGTGGTCACCCCCTGACAGATACCCAATGAACCCCCTTAATCGGATGAAGGTCTGTGTGCTCCCACGGCGGGACTGGGTCCTGACAAACTGGACACAGTGGAGTGATGTCCCTGAAGATTCCCATCCTAGCTTATAGCCAAAAATCCCTGTGGGTGGGATGACGGGCTATTCAGAGGTCTATTTGAATCTGCCTGACAGAGTGAGGCTGACAGAAGGGATGGGGGGTCGGAGACCCAAGTACCAGGGGAGTGTCTGGCCGGCAAATTAAGAGTGGCTCCGGTTGCTAGTGGCAACCACAGTGGAGAACCGGAGCGAATGTCCCAAGGACTGTGTGAAATAATGTTTATACCCCATGAAAAGGAAAAGCAATGTGCCCATTGCTGGCGAGATCTTACCGGTAAAGTGATGTTCTTGGTTAAAAAAAGACGGTGTCAGTGTGTGGTGTTTGAGGGCACTGTGATCTGCTGCAACCGACAACTGGGAAGCCGTCCCAAAGAAAGAACAAGCCATAATCTTTAACCTGCAAATAAGTGCCCCGCACCACAAGTCCCAGCAACCCTGGTTGTGATCCGTGTTCTCTGATTGTGATCCGCGTTCTCTGATTGTGATCCGCGTTCTCTGATTGTGATCCGTGTCCTCTGATTGTGATCCGTGTCCTCTGATTGTGATCCGCGTTCTCTGATTGTGATCCGTGTTCTCTGATTGTGATCCGCGTTCTCTGATTGTGATCCGTGTCCTCTGATTGTGATCCGTGTCCTCTGATTGTGATCCGTGTCCTCTGATTGTGATCCGTGTCCTCTGATTGTGATCCGCGTTCTCTGATTGTGATCCGTGTTCTCTGATTGTGATCAGTGTTCTCTGATTGTGATCCGTGTCCTCTGATTGTGATCCGTGTTCTCTGATTGTGATCCGTGTTCTCTGATTGTGATCAGTGTTCTCTGATTGTGATCCGTGTTCCCTCATTGTGATCCGTGTTCCCTCATTGTGATCCGTGTTCTCTCATTGTGATCCGTGTTCTCTCATTGTGATCCGTGTCCTCTGATTGTGATCCGTGTCCTCTGATTGTGATCCGTGTCCTCTGATTGTGATCCGTGTCCTCTGATTGTGATCCGTGTCCTCTGATTGTGATCCGTGGCCTCTGATTGTGATCCGTGTCCTCTGATTGTGATCTGTGTCTTTTACATTTTTCTCATTTACATTTTTATTATTATTTTTATTTTATTATTTTGCTTTACAATAAATTCAATTTATGAAATAAGCGAAAAATCCTGCGAGTTTCCTCATGTTGTTGTTGTTGTTGTTATTGTTATTGTTATTATTATTATTTATTATTATAAAGGATGACACAATGACTGCAACATTTAGGAAATTGTGCATTGTTGTCTAATTTTGAACTCGAGTGTATGTGCAAGTAAAGTTCCAGCAATGCACTGGGGTTTTTTTTGATTGACAAGTGCAACAGGGGCGGGAATTTGTGGGTGGGGTTTTGCTCTCTATTCCTGCCCTTGTCTGCTGCCTGGCCTTGGTAGATATTAGACGTTATGGGCTGCATTGTGAACACCTCCCTATCATGTGACAGAAATGATGCATACCTGAAAGGAGCCCATACAGTCTAGCAACTACCAAGGCCAGGCATCAGACAGGGGCAGGAATAGATAGCAAAATCCCACCCACATATTCCCAAACCGCTGCACCTGTCAATCAAACAGCAGTGCATTGCTGAAAATTTAATTGCACCTATTTCTTAAATAAAACATCCAATCTCAGAACTGAAGGTAAGCCTAGATTCAGCATCCTAGAGCCAGTACAGCACTGGCTTTACTTTATATATGAAGATCCTGATGGTTGGTTCTCTTTACATAGCCTGTGAGAGTCACTGCTTGTTCACTGTCATCATTGGGAAAGGGCAGTGATGCAAATTTCACAGCATTATAAAAACCCAGCTTCCTCTAACTTTGTGACAAAAAAAAGTCGCCATGGGTTCTTCTAAGCAGCTGCCTAGCACTCTGAAAATAAAAATGGTGGAGGGCCACAATGCACGTGATCTATAAGAAGATAGCAAAGTGTTTTTAAGTTGCCCTTTCCTCAGTTCAAAATGTAATTAAGAAATGACAGTTACCAAGAACAGAGGAGAACAAGATAATATCTGGAAGTCCAAGCAAAATTTCTGTGAGAGCTGCTTATATGATTGCTAGAGGCAAATCAGAACCCCTGTGTGACTGCAAAAGACCTTCAGGAACATTTGGCAGACTCTGGAAAATACCTCTCCTGATTCCTTAACATAAAATTCAGCATCAGAAGTCTGCAAAAGAACATGTAAACAAGCTGATGTATTTTGGAAACAAGTCCTGTGGACGAATGAGGTTAAAACATAACTCTTTGGCCACAATAATCAAAGGTATGTGAGGGAAAAAAAGGCACAGAATAATAGGAAAATAATAACTCGACAACCATTAAGCATGGGGGTGGAGCAATCATGCCTTGGGGTTGTGTTGCAGCCAATGGCACAGGAACATTTCACGGGTAGAGAGAAGAATGGATTCAATGAAATTTCAACAAATTCTTGATGCAAACATAAGACCATCTGTAAAAAAAGCTGAAGTTGAAAAGAAGAGAGGATGACCTTTACAAATGGATAATGATCATAAGCACACTTCAAAATCCACAATAGACAACCTCAAAAGGGGCAAGCTGAAGGTTTTACAATGGCTTCACAGTACCCTCATCCAAACATCATTGAAAATCTGTGGCTAGATGTCAAAAGAGCAGTGCATGCAAGACAAGCCAGGAATCTCACAGGACTGGAAGACTTCTCCAAGGAAGAGCAGTGCATGCAAGACGAGCCAGGAATCTCACAGAACTGGGAGACGTCTCCAAGGAAGAGCAGTGCATGCAAGATGAGCCAGGAATCTCACAGAACTGGAAGACGTCTCCAAGGAAGAGCAGTGTATGCAAGACGAGCCAGGAATCTCACAGAATTGGAAGCCCTCTCTAGGGAAGTGCAATGCATGCAAGACATTGAAAATCTGTGGCTAGATGTCAAAAGAGCAGAGCATGCAAGACGAACCAGGAATCTCACAGGACTGGAAGACTTCTCCAAGGAAGAGCAGTGCATGCAAGACGAGCCAGGAATCTCACAGAACTACAAGACTTCTCCAAGGAAGAGCAGTGCATGCAAGACGAGCCAGGAATCTCACAGAACTACAAGACTTCTCCAAGGAAGAGCAGTGCATGCAAGATGAGCCAGGAATCTCACAGAACAGGAAGACTTCTCCAAGGAAGAGCAGTGCATGCAAGAAGAGCCAGGAATCTCCCAGAACTGGAAGACGTCTCCAAGGAAGAGCAGTGTATGCAAGACGAGCCAGGAATCTCACAGAATTGGAAGCCCTCTCTAGGGAAGTGCAATGCATGCAAGACATTGAAAATCTGTGGCTAGATGTCAAAAGAGCAGAGCATGCAAGACGAACCAGGAATCTCACAGGACTGGAAGACTTCTCCAAGGAAGAGCAGTGCATGCCAGATGAGCCGGGAATCTCACAGAACTAGAAGACGTCTCCAAGGAAGAGCAGTGCATGCAAGATGAGCCAGGAATCTCACAGAACTGGAAGACTTCTCCAAGGAAGAGCAGTGCATGCAAGATGAGCCAGGAATCTCACAGAACTGGAAGACGTCTCCAAGGAAGAGCACTGCATGCAAGACAAGCCAGGAATCTCACAGGACTGGAAGACTTCTCCAAGGAAGAGCAGTGCATGCAAGACGAGCCAGGAATCTCACAGAACTGGAAGACGTCTCCAAGGAAGAGCAGAGTATGCAAGACAAGCCAGGAACCTCACAGAATTGGAAGTCCTCTCTACGGAAGTGCAATGTATGCAAGACGAGCCTGGAATATCAAAGAACTGTAAGACTTCTCCAAGGAAAAGCAGTGTATGCAAGACGAGCCAGGAATCTCACAGAATTGTAAGCCCTCTCTAGGGAAGTGCAATGCATGCAAGACATTGAAAATCTGTGGCTAGATGTCAAAAGAGCAGAGCATGCAAGACGAACCAGGAATCTCACAGAACTGGAAGACGTCTCCAAGGAAGAGCAGTGCATGCAAGATGAGCCAGGAATCTCACAGAACTGGAAGACGTCTCCAAGGAAGAGCAGTGCATGCAAGACGAGCCAGGAATCTCACAGAACTGGAAGACCTCTCCAAGGAAGAGCAGTGCATGCAAGATGAGCCAGGAATCTCACAGAACTGGAAGACGTCTCCAAGGAAGAGCAGTGCATGCAAGACGAGCCAGGAATCTCACAGAACTGGAAGACGTCTCCAAGGAAGAGCAGTGTATGCAAGACGAGCCAGGAATCTCACAGAATTGGAAGCCCTCTCTACGGAAGTGCAATATATGCAAGACGAGCCTGGAATATGAAAGAACTGTAAGACTTCTCCAAGGAAAAGCAGTGTATGCAAGACGAGCCAGGAATCTCACAGAATTGGAAGCCCTCTCTAGGGAAGTGCAATGCATGTAAGACGAGCCTGGAATCTCACAGAACAGGAAGACTTCTCCAAGGAAGAGCAGTGCATGCAAGAAGAGCCAGGAATCTCCCAGAACTGGAAGACGTCTCCAAGGAAGAGCAGTGCATGCAAGAAGAGCCAGGAATCTCCCAGAACTGAAAGACGTTTCCAAGGAAGAGCAGAGCATGCAAGACGAGCCAGGAATCTCACAGAACAGGAAGACTTCTCCAAGGAAGAGCAGTGCATGCAAGAAGAGCCAGGAATCTCCCAGAACTGGAAGACGTCTCCAAGGAAGAGCAGTGCATGCAAGAAGAGCCAGGAATCTCACAGAACTGAAAGACGTTTCCAAGGAAGAGCAGAGCATGCAAGACGAGCCAGGAATCTCACAGAACAGGAAGACTTCTCCAAGGAAGAGCTGAGCATGCAAGAAGAGCCAGGAATCTCCCAGAACTGGAAGACGTCTCCAAGGAAGAGCAGTGCATGCAAGAAGAGCCAGGAATCTCCCAGAACTGGAAGACGTCTCCAAGGAAGAATGGAGGAAAATCCCTGAAACAAGAATTGAAAGACTTTTGGCTGCTACAAAAAAAGTGTACAGGTTGTGATACTTGCAAAAGGGATGCTACTAGTTACTAGCCATACAGGGTGCCCAAACTTTTACATCGACCCATTTTACTTTTTTGTTATTTTAAAAATGTAAAAGAGGAAAAAAAATTATGTTTTTGCCTAAAGTAGAATACGCCCCTAGCCTATATCAGAGGACGCATGAGTCTCCTCAGTCTGTTCGGTGCCATTTCTAGTGACCAAGAAGAGACTTCATATCCGACTGTGTCTGGTGTGGATTCTTTTACGCATGCACTTGGCCCATACCAATTTGGCCAGGCAGTAGGCAGCTAGTGATCTCTGGTTAAGAGTTCACCCTAACACAATGGACATGTGTAATCTTTACTTTTTATGCCTTTTATAGATCATTTCATCTTCATCTTGCTTAACTGTTCACAATGACAGTAATTGTGACCAGGGGTGCACTTACTTTTGCATGCCAGTGTAAATCCTCTTGACAGATTTAGTCCTGTGTGGAGGGGATAAGATTGTAATGCATTTATATTCCCAGACCCTTCAATATTTGTGATTTAAAGTTGCCTTTTACTGTGACAACATCCATATTGTTAGTTGTGTCCTGGAGCACAGGAATGTTTGGCCGCAGGTAAATGGGTTTTTGTGATGAGACCTTCTTCTCAGTTTCTGTCCTGTTATACCATCAGAGACCCCTAATAGCACATAATGTGCACAGAATATAGTGCAGCACATAATGTGCACAGAATATAGTGCAGCACATAATGTGCACAGAATATAGTGCAGCACATAATGTGCACAGAATATAGTGCAGCACATAATGTGCACAGAATATAGTGCAGCACATAATGTGCACAGAATATAGTGCAGCACATAATGTGCACAGAATATAGTGCAGCGCATAATGTGCACAGAATATAGTGCAGCACATAATGTGCACAGAATATAGTGCAGCGCATAATGTGCACAGGATATAGTGCAGCGCATAATGTGCACAGAATATAGTGCAGCACATAATGTGCACAGAATATAGTGCAGCACATAATGTGCACAGGATATAGTGCAGCGCATAATGTGCACAGAATATAGTGCAGCACATAATGTGCACAGAATATAGTGATGCACATAATGTGCACAGAATATAGTGCAGCACATAATGTTCACAGAATATAGTGCAGCACATAATGTGCACAGAATATAGTGCAGCACATAATGTGCACAGAATATAGTGCAGCGCATAATGTGCACAGGATATAGTGCAGCGCATAATGTGCACAGAATATAGTGCAGCACATAATGTGCACAGAATATAGTGCAGCACATAATGTGCACAGGATATAGTGCAGCACATAATGTGCACAGAATATAGTGCAGCACATAATGTGCACAGAATATAGTGCAGCACATAATGTGCACAGAATATAGTGCAGCACATAATGTGCACAGAATATAGTGCAGCACATAATGTGCACAGAATATAGTGCAGCACATAATGTGCACAGAATATAGTGCAGCACATAATGTGCACAGAATATAGTGCAGCACATAATGTGCACAGAATATAGTGCAGCACATAATGTGCACAGAATATAGTACAGCACATAATGTGCACAGAATATAGTGCAGCACATAATGTGCACAGAATATAGTGCAGCGCATAATGTGCACAGGATATAGTGCAGCGCATAATGTGCACAGGATATAGTGCAGCACATAATGTGCACAGAATATAGTGCAGCGCATAATGTGCACAGAATTTAGTGCAGCGCATAATGTGCACAGGATATAGTGCAGCACATAATGTGCACAGAATATAGTGCAGCACATAATGTGCACAGAATATAGTGCAGCGCATAATGTGCACAGAATATAGTGCAGCGCATAATGTGCACAGAATATAGTGCAGCGCATAATGTGCACAGAATATAGTGCAGCGCATAATGTGCACAGAATATAGTGCAGCGCATAATGTGCACAGAATATAGTGCAGCGCATAATGTGCACAGAATATAGTGCAGCGCATAATGTGCACAGAATATAGTGCAGCGCATAATGTGCACAGAATATAGTGCAGCGCATTTACACTCCCGGGACATTCACATGTTCCTCTTCCGGAGTCCTGCGGAGTATTGGGGACTGATCTCTTTTCTGTGGTCTCTTCATGTTGTAATTCTATACAGTGGCCACTAGATGTCCTCAGTGAGGTTAGTGTTATTTGGCTCTATGGCTGTATTGGATGTGTGGCATTTTTCGGCCACTAGGTGTCACTGCAGGGACTTCTATATTTCTTGCTTATACAGCACCATTTATTGCACAAGATTACATACATCAATGGGGCTGAGACTGTCACAAATGTCCCATATATCCTACATAATGTCACACAGAATCCAGCCTAATCTTCTACAGGAGATACATTGATGATCTGTCCATGACGTGGAATGAAGCGACGCTGTGACATTCTGTAAGGCTGCAATCTCCAGCTTTTAGTGGATTCAGGTCACTCTCAATTTTCAAAATAGAAAAATAGAATTTTCAGGCATCATCGCAGGAGACAATGAAGAACGTAACCATTTGCCAAATAACCACTGGGGGCAGCATAAAGACTCCAGCAGCCAGTACAAGGCGAAATGTCGCCTGCAGCCAGACTCTCACATCTTAATTTACTTTTTAATGTATTTTTCCTACATTAAAATTGATGACATCCAATAATTATAAACATACTGTTAGTGAATGTAGAATGTGAACCCCGATGGGGACAGAGATGATGTCTGTAAAGTGCTGTGAAATGAATGATGCTAAGTGACGTAAATCTGTCAGCAGGATTTTTCTGTGTAATCTGAGAGCAGGTGCATATGAGATGTAGGTGCATAGACCCGGATTACAGCAATGTCACTTACTGGGCTGCTTGGTTTAGTCCCTGTTTTTTCTGCTGTAGATGTAGCAGTGCTCAGAATTTTGAGCTGGGTATAACCCCGCCCCACAACTGACTGACAGCCTGCTAACCATACACAGGATATACCGGAAGCTGCCAGTCAGTGGTAGGGGCGGAGTTCATAGATTTGCCTTAAGGCCCCGTCACACACAGAGATAAATCTTTGGCAGATCTGTGGTTGCAGTGAAATCATGGACATATTGTTCCATTTGTACACGGCCACAAACCTGGCACTGATTGTCCACAATTTCACTGCAACCACAGATCTGCCGCAGATTTATCTGTGTGTGTGACTGGGCCTTTACTGTTTTGCACATGAGATAAAATCCTGTAGTGATAATCTCCTGCTAATAAAATACCGATTGCATCAGGCTCCCTACATTATGCTGCTCTCAGATTAAATAGCAAAAACCTGCAGACAGATTCTTAGTCAATTAAAAACTAACCACACTGAGGGCATCTAGTGGTCACTGCCAGTACTACAATATTGAAATATCAAAAAATATCTACAGTGACATCTAGTGGCCTCAGGAATAATTACATCCAACACAGAAAATATTAATAGCAGTCACGCTGAGGACCCCTAGTGGTATCCAGAAGAGACAATGCCTTCTCAGTCTGAATTTTGATCTTTCGGCCTCCTCAGCCCATGTTTTGGACCTTTGTTCTGATCTTTTTCTCTCCTTCTCATCTTTAAATGTCAGCTGTAATCCACCGGATCCCTCTGATTCTTACCTGATGAACGTGTGACGCCTTGGACTAGCCAGGTAGTCACAGATAGCGCCCCGCATAACACCTGTCCCTCACAAGGTAAAACCAGCCAACCACATTAAACCCTAGTCACCTGCCTCAGGGTTTGATGGACACACCAGGGGGGCGGAGCCAGGCAGTTGGCTACGCCCACCAAGGAGTTCACAGATGGCGCTGGCTCGGAGATGTCATCGGCTTGGAGTTGGCGCTGGCTCGGAGATGCTGCTGCCTCAGAAATGGCGCTGGCTCGGAGATGGCACCGGCTTGGAGTTGGCGCTGGCTCAGAGATGACGCTTGCTTGGAGTTGGCGCTGGCTCGGAGATGCTGCTGCCTCAGAAATGGCACTGGCTTGGAGATGGCACCGGCTTGGAGATGGCACCGGCTTGGAGATGGCGATGGCTCTGAGTTGGCGATGGCTCTGAGTTGGCGATGGCTCGGAGATGGCATTGGCTCAGAGATGGCACTGGCTCGGAGTTGTTGCTGGCTCAGAGATGGCGCTGGCTCAAAGATGGCGCTGGCTTGGAGTTGGCGCTGGCTCAGAGATGGCACTGGCTCGGAGTTGACGCTGGCTCGCCGTTGACCCTTGCTCGGAGTTGGGGCGGGCTCTGAGTTGGCGCTGGCTCGGAGTTGACGCTGGCTTGTAGTTGGCGCTGACTCGGAATTGACGCTGCCTCAGAGTTGACCCTTGCTCGGAGTTGGCGCGGGCTCTGAGTTGATGCTGGCTCGGAGTTGACCCTAGCTTGGAGTTGGTGCTGGCTTAGAGATGACCCTGGCTCGTAACTGGCATATATGTTGGCTGTAGATCTACGTACACATTTTCTGGGCTTGTCCACACATTGGCTAGGAAATTGTAGACTGGCTGGGAGGTTGACTAAATGTTGTCTTGGCGTTTCACCCATTTATCGCAGCATCAGGAGATCCCTAGCAGCACATAAGATCACTTGCCCTCTTTGGTCTAGTGGTATGATTGTCACTTGGGCTGCGAGAGGTCATTAGTTTGAATCGCAGACAGAGCTCATGGATTGTGACAGCCCATTGGGCTGTGACTCATGGTGCGTTCCAATGCTGGAAGATGCCTCCAAGCACATAAGATCATTAACGTGCTGTTGTCTACATATCTGATAGAAGAACAAGGCTAGAAAATGTTCTTAGAGATGACTGAACCTGTTTGATAAAGATTCACCAATTTCATATTTGGTACCAGCCTGAGTTTGTTCGTTCAGGCTCAGCACAACCGAGACCCTCCCCCAAACCTTGGTAATGTTCATTTTCTGCCCTTGAACGCTGGCCGCGTTCCCAAAAATGTTTTTTTAATAGAATGTTCTGCTTCTGGATACGATTGCAGTGCTGTTTGATGCGGGGAAGTGTCAAATCAGTGGAGGAAGCTGGAGCGGGAGAGGCCAGATGTGCGGTGCCATTTTTTTGGGTTTTTTTCCTAATTTTGTCAATGTTGCTGCAGCCAATCACGGCGCAGCAAACATTCTCAAGGTTTAGATACAAGGGCTTCTGTGATTGGCTGCCTAAGTCACATGTCCATATGCATATAAATCGCGGACATGCTGCTTTGCCACCATTTTGTGAATGTGAAACAATAGGGAAATTGCTGCCATGAGGGCTGCTAGATAGTGGGCTTAGCTGGGGAAATATGTTATATAGATAGGAGAGCGATAGTGTACAATAGTGATGTGATGTAGGGAAAGCTGTGTGCTACATATCGGCACATTTCATGATTGAAATAAGCATTGATACTTGTAGTGCCGGCTAAAGAGTTGCCAGTGAAACATGTAAATAACTTTTGCTAAGTATTACTGCCTGCTCAAAAGTATGCAAACACAGTCATAGGTATTGTTACTTGTTAATGCCTGGCCTAAAAAAAACTGCAAGTGAAGAATCTAAAAAGTGGTTCTGGGCACTTTTAAGGGCGGCTTTGCACACTACGACATTGCAGGTGCGATGTCGGTGGGGTCAAATCGAAAGTGACGCACATCCGGCGTCACTTTCGACATCGTACTGTGTAAATGCTAGATGATACGATTAACGAGCGCAAAAGCGTCATTATCGTATCATCGCTGCAGGCTCCGACATTTCCATAATGCCGGTTCCGCGACAGGTCCGATGTTGTTCCTCGCTCCTGCAACAGCACACATCGCTGTGTATGAAGCCGCAGGAGCGAGGAACATCTCCTTACCTGCCGCCGGCGGCTATGGAAGGAAGGAGGTGGGCGGGATGTTTACATTCTGCTCATCTCCGCCCCTCCATCGCTATTGGCCGCCTGCCGTGTGACGTCGCTATGACGCTGCACGACCCACCCCCTTAGGAAGGAGGCGGGTCGCCGGCCACAGCGACGGTCGCAGGGCAGGTGAGTGCATGTGAAGCTGGTGTAGCGATAATTTTCGCTACGCCAGCTATCATACGATATCGTACCTGCAACGGGGCGGGAACTGTGGCGTGCGACATCGCAGCATCGGCTTGCGATGTCGCAACGTGCAAAGCCCGCCTAATTGCCTGCTGAAAATTATGCAAACAAATTGATAGGCATTGGTAGTTAGCCGTGCGTGGCTGAAAAAGTAGCTAGGGAAGTACAGTATCTAAAAAGTTCTTGCCAATTTTAATTGCCTGCTCAAAATTCTGCAAACACAGTTATAAGTATTGCTACTTGAAATTGCATGGCCTAAGACAAATCCTAGGAAATTATCTAAAAAGTGATTTTGGGCAATTTGAATTGCCTTCTGAAAATTATGCAAACACATTGATAAGTATTGGTAGTTAGCTGTGCATGGTAGAAAGAGTTGCTAGCGAAGTATCTAAAAAGTAGTTCTTTGCAACTTAAATTGCCAGCTCTAAATCACACAGTGAAATACATCTATAGGTTTTGTTAGTGGTGCCTGCAGAAAATTTGCTATTGAACAAGCTAAAAAGGTCTTCTTGGGACTTTTCTGTGCCTGGGTTTGTAGGTAGTGATGCTTTTCAGTACTTCACAATGTTGCCAACTCAGGCAGTAACTAAACAATTTATCTTTTGTGTCAGGTGTCTGAAAGGTGTAGGTGTAGATTTGCAAAACATCGGGAAGGGTATATCAACCATGAGCGGGAAATCATGATGAAGTTGTCATGGAAGGGGGAATAGGCGGTGTGTTGGAGGTGCACGTGTGGGAAGTTCTGTTAAGGGGGCTTTACACGCTGCGACATCGCTAATGCGGAGTCATTGGGGTCACGGAATTTGTGACGCACATCCGGCCGCATTAGCGATGTTGCTGCGTGTGACACCGATGAGCGATTTTGCATCGTTGCAAAAACGTGCAAAATCGCTCATCGGTGACATGGGGTCCATTCTCGATTATCGTTACTGCAGCAGTAACTATGTAGTTCGTCGCTCCTGCGGCAGCATACATCGCTATGTGTGACACCGCAGGAACGAGGAACCTCTCCTTACCTGCCTCCCGGCCGCTATGAGGAAGGAAGGAGGTGGGCGGGATGTTCCGGCCACTCATCTCCGCTGCTATTGGCCGGCCGCTCAGTGACGTCGCTGTGACGCCGCACGGACCGCCCCCTTAGAAAGGAGGCGGTTCGCAGGTCACAGCGACGTCGCCGGGCAGGTAACTATGTGTGACGCATCTGCGCGATGTTGTGCGGCATGGGCAGCGATTTGCTCGTGTCGCACAACAGATGGGGGCGGGTACCCACGCTAGCGATATCGGGACCGATCTCGCAGCGTGTAAAGTAGCCTTTAGTCAAAGGTCTAGTGAGCAAACGCCGGCTCATCCTATTCCCATAGAAATGAGAACAACTTCCGGTACTGGACAGCCTACTACACTAGATTTTCTTTGGCAGCCGCACATCGCTTCAATTGCAAAATGAGGCTGATGGACAGCAGGTGCTGGAGTGGATGGCAAGCGCTGCATCAAGTGGCCTCTCCTCCTCTTCCTGCACCCCAACATCACACACAGTTCATTCCCCATTGCCTGTGGCAATGAACTCTGCTGAACTCATGACTTTACCACTCATCACTAAGTTGCATGCCTGCGGGCATTTTCACGCGAAATATCACGAGAACCCACAGCTGTGATGTGTGGTGTCGTTGTTTGTTCTCGCGTGATTTTGTGTGAGAAAGGCCGCGGGCATGGAACTCAGTGATGAGCAGTGACATCACTAGATCAGCGTATTCATTGCCACTTGCATGATATCCCCGCTTGTTACTGCCCACTGCCATTCACATATTGCTGTGTGAGCTGCTGAGGTTACCTGTTGTGACCTTATTAGGTTATTTTACGTCACTGCAGTGGTTATCACACAGCACAGTGTGCGAGGCAGTTGAGACAGTGAGTCTGTGGACATCATAGGACCCTCTTATTGGATTACACTGGACCCAGATTAGGGATTTGTGACGCCCCTGGACTAGTCAGGTCGCCACAGGGTACTGCACGCTCTTTATCTCCCAGTGCAGGACTCAACCCCCATGATTCTGGGTTCCCAACTTGCAGCACTGCCTCCATCAGCATCCAAAAATCTTAATGACACCTCGCACCACACCCTGTCAGGTACACCAGTGGGCTGCTAAGCTGAAATAGGGCCGCCCACCTAGGGGTCAGGCCGGGAGGTGGGAGGTGACAAGTCAGAACAGTGGTAGCCCTTGAGCTAGGAGGAAGCTGGGAGTTGGAGCTCCCAGGGGAGAAGTAGATTGGGTTGCAGACTGTGGTCTGGACCCGGAGGAGTCGGAGACCTGGTCGCGAGATATTGGGACTGGGTGCCTGGCTTAGTCTAGGAGGACAGTCGGCAGCTGCAGTCCAATAGCCGGTCTGGGGCCGAAAACACGTCGGCGTACTGGACCCTAGGTAGGGGAGAGGCTTCAAGCAACCCAGCAATTAACCTGCGAAGGATAGGGCCTTTATGGACTGTCCCCACAAAGCTCAGAGATCGGGGGCACTAGCGCAACGAGGGGGATAGGGATTTCCAAACAAAGCAGCCCACTGAAATCCCAAGCGTGAGCTCCTGAGAGCACAGCTCCTCAACTATCCATAGTAGGGAGTGAGGCCTGGACAACTTCAAGCTTACGAGCCACTTGGACACTACTAAAATTCTGTGCACGGAGGCAGGCTCCGGACCATTAGGAAGTACTGCAGGTGACAGAACCCGGATGAGCTCCCCCAAGAAGGCAACGGCACCCAGAGACTTGGTTTACCACGTTGCCAGCGTCTCCTTTCCTTCTGAGTGAGTACCTGATAAGCCCCTGCTACCAGCGAGCCAGCGCTCCCCCTGCAATACATCCCACCATCCAGAGTCCCGGTGCCTTCCCTACCCATGGAGGGTAACGTCATCTGGCTGCCCCACTCCATCACCCCGGGTACTCCCAACGGCAGTGGCGGTACTCCCTATTACCGCACACCACGGGTGGCGTCACAAACTATCTAATTCCCCTGTAAATAACCCCCATCACGTTTTAGAGTGATCCTGAGCCACAGGGTCCGGAGACCCTCGAGCCACGATTAGCAACGGATCCAGATCTGAGTGGTTCGACCGCTGCTGGGGCGGTAAAGATTTGCCAGACAAAGTGATGAAAGAGGGTGTCCCTTGTCTTTCGTTTCATTTTTTACTAATTTTCTCTTTATATGTCTCTCAGGTTCGCCTTTGGGAAACGATATAGGACGTCGCTATGGATTGTCGGACATTTTTTAATTTTTTTTTTTTTTTTTTTTAAACATAGAATTTTAGAATCATAGAATGATAGAGTTGGAAGGGACCTCAAGGGCCATTGGGTCCATCCCCCTGTGAGTGCAGGCTTTCTTAAATAATCCCAACTATATGTTTATCCAGTTTCCGCTTGAAGATTTCCATTTATGGAGAGCTCACTAACTGCTGTGGTTCCACTCTCTGACTGCCCTTACTTTCTCCTGTGGCTGCCTGTTCTACTCCCTGACTGCCCTCACTACCTCCTAGGGCCGCCTGTTCCACTCCCTGACTGCCCTCACTGTCTCCTGTGGCTGACTGTTCTATTCCCTGATTACCTTCACTACCTCCTGTGGCTGCCTGTTCCACTCCCTGACGGGCCTCACTACCTCCTGTGGTAGCCTGTTCCACTCTGACTGCCCTCGCTGTCTCTTGTGACTGCCTGTTCCACTCTGACTGCCCTCACTGTCTCCTGTGGCTGCCTGTTCCACTCTGACTGCCCTCACTGTCTCCTGTGGCTGCCTGTTCCACTCCCTGACGGGCCTCACTACCTCCTGTGGTAGCCTGTTCCACTCTGACTGCCCTCACTGTCTCCTGTGGCTGCCTGTTCCATTCCCTGACTGCCCTCACTACATCCTGTGGTAGCCTGTTCCACTCCCTGACGGGCCTCACTACCTCCTGTGGTAGCCTGTTCCACTCTGACTGCCCTCACTGTCTCTTGTGGCTGCCTGTTCCACTCCCTGACTGCCCTCACTACATCCTGTGGTAGCCTGTTCCACTCTGACTGCCCTCACTGTCTCTTGTGGCAGCCTGTTCCACTCTGACTGCCCTCACTGTCTCTTGTGGCAGCCTGTTCCACTCTGACTGCCCTCACTGTCTCCTGTGGCTGCCTGTTCCACTCCCTGACTGCCCTCACTACATCCTGTGGTAGCCTGTTCCACTCTGACTGCCCTCACTGTCTCTTGTGGCAGCCTGTTCCACTCTGACTGCCCTCACTGTCTCTTGTGGCAGCCTGTTCCACTCTGACTGCCCTCACTGTCTCTTGTGGCAGCCTGTTCCACTCTGACTGCCCTCACTGTCTCTTGTGGCAGCCTGTTCCACTCTGACTGCCCTCACTGTCTCCTGTGGCTTCCTGTTCCACTGTGACTGCCCTCACTGTCAGAAAGTTTTTCCTAATGTCTAATCTGAATGTCCTTCCTTTAAGTTTCCTTCTTGTACTTCCTTGTGCTAATGAAAATAGGGTAAATAAAATAAATTGGTGAATGAGGGCTGACGTTGGGGGAGTTTGTCCAAATAAAATTTAAATTCATTTTTTCAACTACTGAATTTGTAATGGGGGGTCTCTGCTAGAAGCCCACCCATTACTAATACAAGAGCTTGATGCCAACTAGCAATTCATAGATGACGTCAACCCCATCTAATGGATGCACCACTTCTAGGGGGGCTGCAGACTGCAATTTTAGGCTGGGGAGGTCCCAATAACTGTGGGCCGCTCTGGTCTAAGAATACCAGACCCCAGCTGTCCACTTTACCTTGGCAGTTGATCCAATTTGGGGTGGACACCCCATTTTTGTTTTTAAATTATTTACTTAATTTTAAATAAATGATTTAAAGCAACAGCAAGGGATGACCTTTGTTTTGGAGTACCAGACTAAAGCTGCCAGCAGCAGTCTGCAATCTGCAGCTGTTTGCTTTACCTTAGCTGGTTACAAAAAATAAGGGGAACCCCACATCTTTTTTTAAACGAAATTACTGAATTTGGGGCTAAAATTAAGGTTAAACACCCTTAAGTGCCAGATGAAAGGGAAAGGTTGCAAATTTACAATATGTAGGGGGGGCATTATATATTTGTTTCACATCCGCTCTTACAGTACAGAGCTCTATACTGCGACCGCTCTTACAGTACAGAGCTCTATACTGTGACCGCTCTTACAGTACAGAGCTCTATACTGTGACCGCTCTTACAGTACAGAGCTCTATACTGTGACCACTCTTACAGTACAAAGCTCTATACTGTGACCGTTCTTACAGTATAGAGCTCTATAGTGTGACCTCTCTACAGTACAGAGCTCTATAGTGACCGCTCTACAGTACAGACCTCTATAGTGTGACCTCTCTACAGTACAGAGCTCTATAGTGTGACCTCTCTACAGTACAGAGCTCTATAGTGTGACCGCTCTACAGTACAGACCTCTATAGTGTGACCGCTCTACAGTACAGAGCTCTATAGTGTGACCGCTCTACAGTACAGAGCTCTATAGTGTGACCTCTCTACAGTACAGAGCTCTATAGTGTGACCTCTCTACAGTACAGAGCTCTATAGTGTGACCTCTCTACAGTACAGAGCTCTATAGTGACCGCTCTACAGTACAGACCTCTATAGTGTGACCTCTCTACAGTACAGAGCTCTATAGTGTGACCTCTCTACAGTACAGAGCTCTATAGTGTGACCGCTCTACAGTACAGACCTCTATAGTGTGAGCGCTCTACAGTACAGAGCTCTATAGTGTGACCGCTCTACAGTACAGAGCTCTATAGTGTGACCTCTCTACAGTACAGAGCTCTATAGTGTGACCTCTCTACAGTACAGAGCTCTATAGTGTGACCTCTCTACAGTACAGAGCTCTATAGTGTGACATCTCTACAGTACAGAGCTCTATAGTGTGACCTCTCTACAGTACAGAGCTCTATAGTGTGACCTCTCTACAGTACAGAGCTCTATAGTGTGACCTCTCTACAGTACAGACCTCTATAGTGTGACCTCTCTACAGTACAGGGCTCTATAGTGTGACCTCTCTACAGTACAGAGCTCTATAGTGTGACCTCTCTACAGTACAGAGCTCTATAGTGTGACCTCTCTACAGTACAGAGCTCTATAGTGTGACCTCTCTACAGTACAGATCTCTATAGTGTGACCTCTCTACAGTACAGAGCTCTATAGTGTGACCGCTCTACAGTACAGGGCTCTATAGTGTGACCTCTCTACAGTACAGAGCTCTATAGTGTGACCGCTCTACAGTACAGGGCTCTATAGTGTGACCTCTCTACAGTACAGAGCTCTATAGTGTGACCTCTCTACAGTACAGAGCTCTATAGTGTGACCTCTCTACAGTACAGGGCTCTATAGTGTGACCGCTCTACAGTACAGAGCTCTATAGTGTGACCTCTCTACAGTACAGGGCTCTATAGTGTGACCTCTCTACAGTACAGAGCTCTATAGTGTGACCTCTCTACAGTACAGAGCTCTATAGTGTGACCGCTCTACAGTACAGAGCTCTATAGTGTGACCTCTCTACAGTACAGAGCTCTATAGTGTGACCGCTCTACAGTACAGAGCTCTATAGTGTGACCTCTCTACAGTACAGAGCTCTATAGTGTGACCGCTCTACAGTACAGAGCTCTATAGTGTGACCTCTCTACAGTACAGAGCTCTATAGTGTGACCTCTCTACAGTACAGAGCTCTATAGTGTGACCTCTCTACAGTACAGAGTTCTATAGTGTGACCGCTCTACAGTACAGAGCTCTATAGTGTGACCTCTCTACAGTACAGGGCTCTATAGTGTGACCTCTCTACAGTACAGAGCTCTATAGTGTGACCTCTCTACAGTACAGATCTCTATAGTGTGACCGCTCTACAGTACAGAGCTCTATAGTGTGACCTCTCTACAGTACAGAGCTCTATAGTGTGACCTCTCTACAGTACAGAGCTCTATAGTGTGACCTCTCTACAGTACAGGGCTCTATAGTGTGACCTCTCTACAGTACAGGGCTCTATAGTGTGACCTCTCTACAGTACAGAGCTCTATAGTGTGACCTCTCTACAGTACAGAGCTCTATAGTGTGACCTCTCTACAGTACAGGGCTCTATAGTGTGACCTCTCTACAGTACAGAGCTCTATAGTGTGACCTCTCTACAGTACAGAGCTCTATAGTGTGACCTCTCTACAGTACAGAGCTCTATAGTGTGACCTCTCTACAGTACAGAGCTCTATAGTGTGACCTCTCTACAGTACAGAGCTCTATAGTGTGACCTCTCTACAGTACAGAGCTCTATAGTGTGACCTCTCTACAGTACAGAGCTCTATAGTGTGACCTCTCTACAGTACAGGGCTCTATAGTGTGACCTCTCTACAGTACAGGGCTCTATAGTGTGACCTCTCTACAGTACAGAGCTCTATAGTGTGACCGCTCTACAGTACAGAGCTCTATAGTGTGACCTCTCTACAGTACAGGGCTCTATAGTGTGACCTCTCTACAGTACAGGGCTCTATAGTGTGACCTCTCTACAGTACAGAGCTCTATAGTGTGACCTCTCTACAGTACAGAGCTCTATAGTGTGACCGCTCTACAGTACAGGGCTCTATAGTGTGACCTCTCTACAGTACAGAGCTCTATAGTGTGACCTCTCTACAGTACAGAGCTCTATAGTGTGACCTCTCTACAGTACAGGGCTCTATAGTGTGACCGCTCTACAGTACAGGGCTCTATAGTGTGACCGCTCTACAGTACAGAGCTCTATAGTGTGACCTCTCTACAGTACAGAGCTCTATAGTGTGACCTCTCTACAGTACAGAGCTCTATAGTGTGACCGCTCTACAGTACAGGGCTCTATAGTGTGACCTCTCTACAGTACAGGGCTCTATAGTGTGACCGCTCTACAGTACAGGGCTCTATAGTGTGACCTCTGTACAGTACAGATCTCTATAGTGTGACCTCTCTACAGTACAGAGCTCTATAGTGTGACCTCTCTACAGTACAGAGCTCTATAGTGTGACCGCTCTACAGTACAGAGCTCTATAGTGTGACCGCTCTACAGTACAGAGCTCTATAGTGTGACCTCTCTACAGTACAGAGCTCTATAGTGTGACCTCTCTACAGTACAGAGCTCTATAGTGTGACCTCTCTACAGTACAGAGCTCTATAGTGTGACCTCTCTACAGTACAGGGCTCTATAGTGTGACCTCTCTACAGTACAGGGCTCTATAGTGTGACCTCTCTACAGTACAGGGCTCTATAGTGTGACCTCTCTACAGTACAGAGCTCTATAGTGTGACCTCTCTACAGTACAGAGCTCTATAGTGTGACCTCTCTACAGTACAGAGCTCTATAGTGTGACCGCTCTACAGTACAGGCTCTATAGTGTGACCGCTCTACAGTACAGAGCTCTATAGTGTGACCGCTCTACAGTACAGATCTCTATAGTGTGACCTCTCTACAGTACAGAGCTCTATAGTGTGACCTCTCTACAGTACAGAGCTCTATAGTGTGACCGCTCTACAGTACAGAGCTCTATAGTGTGACCGCTCTACAGTACAGAGCTCTATAGTGTGACCTCTCTACAGTACAGAGCTCTATAGTGTGACCTCTCTACAGTACAGAGCTCTATAGTGTGACCTCTCTACAGTACAGAGCTCTATAGTGTGACCTCTCTACAGTACAGAGCTCTATAGTGTGACCTCTCTACAGTACAGAGCTCTATAGTGTGACCTCTCTACAGTACAGAGCTCTATAGTGTGACCCTCTCTACAGTACAGAGCTCTATAGTGTGACCTCTCTACAGTACAGAGCTCTATAGTGTGACCTCTCTACAGTACAGAGCTCTATAGTGTGACCTCTCTACAGTACAGAGCTCTATAGTGTGACCTCTCTACAGTACAGAGCTCTATAGTGTGACCTCTCTACAGTACAGAGGCTCTATAGTGTGACCTCTCTACAGTACAGAGCTCTATAGTGTGACCGCTCTACAGTACAGAGCTCTATAGTGTGACCGCTCTACAGTACAGAGCTCTATAGTGTGACCGCTCTACAGTACAGAGCTCTATAGTGTGACCTCTCTACAGTACAGAGCTCTATAGTGTGACCTCTCTACAGTACAGGGCTCTATAGTGTGACCTCTCTACAGTACAGGGCTCTATAGTGTGACCTCTCTACAGTACAGAGCTCTATAGTGTGACCTCTCTACAGTACAGGGCTCTATAGTGTGACCTCTCTACAGTACAGAGCTCTATAGTGTGACCTCTCTACAGTACAGGGCTCTATAGTGTGACCTCTCTACAGTACAGAGCTCTATAGTGTGACCTCTCTACAGTACAGAGCTCTATAGTGTGACCTCTCTACAGTACAGAGCTCTATAGTGTGGACCTCTCTACAGTACAGAGCTCTATAGTGTGACCTCTCTACAGTACAGAGCTCTATAGTGTGACCTCTCTACAGTACAGGGCTCTATAGTGTGACCTCTCTACAGTACAGAGCTCTATAGTGTGACCTCTCTACAGTACAGGGCTCTATAGTGTGACCTCTCTACAGTACAGAGCTCTATAGTGTGACCTCTCTACAGTACAGAGCTCTATAGTGTGACCTCTCTACAGTACAGAGCTCTATAGTGTGACCTCTCTACAGTACAGAGCTCTATAGTGTGACCTCTCTACAGTACAGGGCTCTATAGTGTGACCTCTCTACAGTACAGGAGCTCTATAGTGTGACCTCTCTACAGTACAGGGCTCTATAGTGTGACCTCTCTACAGTACAGAGCTCTATAGTGTGACCGCTCTACAGTACAGAGCTCTATAGTGTGACCTCTCTACAGTACAGAGCTCTATAGTGTGACCGCTCTACAGTACAGGGCTCTATAGTGTGACCTCTCTACAGTACAGGGCTCTATAGTGTGACCGCTCTACAGTACAGAGCTCTATAGTGTGACCTCTCTACAGTACAGAGCTCTATAGTGTGACCTCTCTACAGTACAGAGCTCTATAGTGTGACCGCTCTACAGTACAGAGCTCTATAGTGTGACCTCTCTACAGTACAGAGCTCTATAGTGTGACCTCTCTACAGTACAGGGCTCTATAGTGTGACCTCTCTACAGTACAGGGCTCTATAGTGTGACCTCTCTACAGTACAGTGCTCTATAGTGTGACCTCTCTACAGTACAGAGCTCTATAGTGTGACCTCTCTACAGTACAGAGCTCTATAGTGTGACCTCTCTACAGTACAGGGCTCTATAGTGTGACCTCTCTACAGTACAGGGCTCTATAGTGTGACCTCTCTACAGTACAGAGCTCTATAGTGTGACCTCTCTACAGTACAGAGCTCTATAGTGTGACCTCTCTACAGTACAGAGCTCTATAGTGTGACCTCTCTACAGTACAGGGCTCTATAGTGTGACCTCTCTACAGTACAGGGCTCTATAGTGTGACCGCTCTACAGTACAGAGCTCTATAGTGTGACCTCTCTACAGTACAGAGCTCTATAGTGTGACCTCTCTACAGTACAGGGCTCTATAGTGTGACCTCTCTACAGTACAGTGCTCTATAGTGTGACCTCTCTACAGTACAGGGCTCTATAGTGTGACCTCTCTACAGTACAGGGCTCTATAGTGTGACCTCTCTACAGTACAGAGCTCTATAGTGTGACCGCTCTACAGTACAGAGCTCTATAGTGTGACCTCTCTACAGTACAAGGCTCTATAGTGTGACCTCTCTACAGTACAGGGCTCTATAGTGTGACCTCTCTACAGTACAGGGCTCTATAGTGTGACCTCTCTACAGTACAGAGCTCTATAGTGTGACCTCTCTACAGTACAGAGCTCTATAGTGTGACCTCTCTACAGTACAGAGCTCTATAGTGTGACCTCTCTACAGTACAGAGGCTCTATAGTGTGACCTCTCTACAGTACAGACTCTATAGTGTGACCGCTCTACAGTACAGAGCTCTATAGTGTGACCTCTCTACAGTACAGAGCTCTATAGTGTGACCTCTCTACAGTACAGAGCTCTATAGTGTGACCTCTCTACAGTACAGAGCTCTATAGTGTGACCTCTCTACAGTACAGAGCTCTATAGTGTGACCTCTCTACAGTACAGGGCTCTATAGTGTGACCGCTCTACAGTACAGAGCTCTATAGTGTGACCGCTCTACAGTACAGAGCTCTATAGTGTGACCGCTCTACAGTACAGGGCTCTATAGTGTGACCTCTCTACAGTACAGAGCTCTATAGTGTGACCTCTCTACAGTACAGGGCTCTATAGTGTGACCTCTCTACAGTACAGAGCTCTATAGTGTGACCTCTCTACAGTACAGAGCTCTATAGTGTGACCTCTCTACAGTACAGGGCTCTATAGTGTGACCTCTCTACAGTACAGAGCTCTATAGTGTGACCTCTCTACAGTACAGGGCTCTATAGTGTGACCGCTCTACAGTACAGAGCTCTATAGTGTGACCTCTCTACAGTACAGAGCTCTATAGTGTGACCTCTCTACAGTACAGAGCTCTATAGTGTGACCTCTCTACAGTACAGAGCTCTATAGTGTGACCTCTCTACAGTACAGAGCTCTATAGTGTGACCTCTCTACAGTACAGAGCTCTATAGTGTGACCTCTCTACAGTACAGAGCTCTATAGTGTGACCGCTCTACAGTACAGAGCTCTATAGTGTGACCTCTCTACAGTACAGAGCTCTATAGTGTGACCGCTCTACAGTACAGAGCTCTATAGTGTGACCTCTCTACAGTACAGAGCTCTATAGTGTGACCTCTCTACAGTACAGAGCTCTATAGTGTGACCTCTCTACAGTACAGAGCTCTATAGTGTGACCTCTCTACAATACAGAGCTCTATAGTGTGACCTCTCTACAGTACAGGGCTCTATAGTGTGACCTCTCTACAGTACAGGGCTCTATAGTGTGACCTCTCTACAGTACAGAGCTCTATAGTGTGACCGCTCTACAGTACAGAGCTCTATAGTGTGACCGCTCTACAGTACAGAGCTCTATAGTGTGACCTCTCTACAGTACAGAGCTCTATAGTGTGACCTCTCTACAGTACAGGGCTCTATAGTGTGACCTCTCTACAGTACAGAGCTCTATAGTGTGACCTCTCTACAGTACAGAGCTCTATAGTGTGACCTCTCTACAGTACAGAGCTCTATAGTGTGACCTCTCTACAGTACAGAGCTCTATAGTGTGACCTCTCTACAGTACAGAGCTCTATAGTGTGACCTCTCTACAGTACAGGGCTCTATAGTGTGACCTCTCTACAGTACAGAGCTCTATAGTGTGACCGCTCTACAGTACAGAGCTCTATAGTGTGACCTCTCTACAGTACAGAGCTCTATAGTGTGACCTCTCTACAGTACAGGGCTCTATAGTGTGACCTCTCTACAGTACAGAGCTCTATAGTGTGACCTCTCTACAGTACAGGGCTCTATAGTGTGACCTCTCTACAGTACAGAGCTCTATAGTGTGACCTCTCTACAGTACAGAGCTCTATAGTGTGACCGCTCTACAGTACAGAGCTCTATAGTGTGACCTCTCTACAGTACAGAGCTCTATAGTGTGACCGCTCTACAGTACAGGGCTCTATAGTGTGACCGCTCTACAGTACAGGGCTCTATAGTGTGACCTCTCTACAGTACAGAGCTCTATAGTGTGACCTCTCTACAGTACAGAGCTCTATAGTGTGACCTCTCTACAGTACAGAGCTCTATAGTGTGACCTCTCTACAGTACAGGGCTCTATAGTGTGACCTCTCTACAGTACAGATCTCTATAGTGTGACCGCTCTACAGTACAGAGCTCTATAGTGTGACCGCTCTACAGTACAGACCTCTATAGTGTGACCTCTCTACAGTACAGAGCTCTATAGTGTGACCTCTCTACAGTACAGAGCTCTATAGTGTGACCTCTCTACAGTACAGAGCTCTATAGTGTGACCTCTCTACAGTACAGAGCTCTATAGTGTGACCTCTCTACAGTACAGAGCTCTATAGTGTGACCTCTCTACAGTACAGAGCTCTATAGTGTGACCTCTCTACAGTACAGGGCTCTATAGTGTGACCTCTCTACAGTACAGGGCTCTATAGTGTGACCTCTCTACAGTACAGAGCTCTATAGTGTGACCTCTCTACAGTACAGAGCTCTATAGTGTGACCTCTCTACAGTACAGAGCTCTATAGTGTGACCTCTCTACAGTACAGAGCTCTATAGTGTGACCTCTCTACAGTACAGAGCTCTATAGTGTGACCTCTCTACAGTACAGGGCTCTATAGTGTGACCTCTCTACAGTACAGGGCTCTATAGTGTGACCTCTCTACAGTACAGAGCTCTATAGTGTGACCTCTCTACAGTACAGAGCTCTATAGTGTGACCTCTCTACAGTACAGAGCTCTATAGTGTGACCTCTCTACAGTACAGAGCTCTATAGTGTGACCTCTCTACAGTACAGGGCTCTATAGTGTGACCTCTCTACAGTACAGAGGCTCTATAGTGTGACCTCTCTACAGTACAGAGCTCTATAGTGTGACCTCTCTACAGTACAGAGCTCTATAGTGTGACCGCTCTACAGTACAGAGCTCTATAGTGTGACCTCTCTACAGTACAGGGCTCTATAGTGTGACCTCTCTACAGTACAGGGCTCTATAGTGTGACCTCTCTACAGTACAGAGCTCTATAGTGTGACCTCTCTACAGTACAGAGCTCTATAGTGTGACCTCTCTACAGTACAGAGCTCTATAGTGTGACCTCTCTACAGTACAGAGCTCTATAGTGTGACCTCTCTACAGTACAGAGCTCTATAGTGTGACCGCTCTACAGTACAGAGCTCTATAGTGTGACCTCTCTACAGTACAGAGCTCTATAGTGTGACCTCTCTACAGTACAGGGCTCTATAGTGTGACCTCTCTACAGTACAGAGCTCTATAGTGTGACCTCTCTACAGTACAGGGCTCTATAGTGTGACCTCTCTACAGTACAGAGCTCTATAGTGTGACCTCTCTACAGTACAGGGCTCTATAGTGTGACCTCTCTACAGTACAGAGCTCTATAGTGTGACCTCTCTACAGTACAGAGCTCTATAGTGTGACCTCTCTACAGTACAGAGCTCTATAGTGTGACCTCTCTACAGTACAGGGCTCTATAGTGTGACCTCTCTACAGTACAGAGCTCTATAGTGTGACCTCTCTACAGTACAGAGCTCTATAGTGTGACCTCTCTACAGTACAGAGCTCTATAGTGTGACCTCTCTACAGTACAGAGCTCTATAGTGTGACCTCTCTACAGTACAGAGCTCTATAGTGTGACCTCTCTACAGTACAGGGCTCTATAGTGTGACCTCTCTACAGTACAGAGCTCTATAGTGTGACCTCTCTACAGTACAGAGCTCTATAGTGTGACCTCTCTACAGTACAGGGCTCTATAGTGTGACCTCTCTACAGTACAGAGCTCTATAGTGTGACCTCTCTACAGTACAGAGCTCTATAGTGTGACCTCTCTACAGTACAGAGCTCTATAGTGTGACCTCTCTACAGTACAGAGCTCTATAGTGTGACCTCTCTACAGTACAGAGCTCTATAGTGTGACCGCTCTACAGTACAGAGCCTCTATAGTGTGACCGCTCTACAGTACAGAGCTCTATAGTGTGACCTCTCTACAGTACAGGGCTCTATAGTGTGACCTCTCTACAGTACAGAGCTCTATAGTGTGACCTCTCTACAGTACAGAGCTCTATAGTGTGACCTCTCTACAGTACAGGGCTCTATAGTGTGACCTCTCTACAGTACAGAGCTCTATAGTGTGACCTCTCTACAGTACAGAGCTCTATAGTGTGACCTCTCTACAGTACAGAGCTCTATAGTGTGACCTCTCTACAGTACAGAGCTCTATAGTGTGACCTCTCTACAGTACAGAGCTCTATAGTGTGACCTCTCTACAGTACAGAGCTCTATAGTGTGACCTCTCTACAGTACAGAGCTCTATAGTGTGACCTCTCTACAGTACAGGGCTCTATAGTGTGACCTCTCTACAGTACAGAGCTCTATAGTGTGACCTCTCTACAGTACAGAGCTCTATAGTGTGACCTCTCTACAGTACAGAGCTCTATAGTGTGACCTCTCTACAGTACAGACCTCTATAGTGTGACCTCTCTACAGTACAGAGCTCTATAGTGTGACCTCTCTACAGTACAGAGCTCTATAGTGTGACCTCTCTACAGTACAGGGCTCTATAGTGTGACCTCTCTACAGTACAGAGCACTATAGTGTGACCTCTCTACAGTACAGAGCTCTATAGTGTGACCTCTCTACAGTACAGATCTCTATAGTGTGACCTCTCTACAGTACAGAGCTCTATAGTGTGACCTCTCTACAGTACAGATCTCTATAGTGTGACCTCTCTACAGTACAGAGCTCTATAGTGTGACCGCTCTACAGTACAGAGCTCTATAGTGTGACCGCTCTACAGTACAGAGCTCTATAGTGTGACCTCTCTACAGTACAGATCTCTATAGTGTGACCTCTCTACAGTACAGAGCTCTATAGTGTGACCTCTCTACAGTACAGGGCTCTATAGTGTGACCTCTCTACAGTACAGAGCTCTATAGTGTGACCTCTCTACAGTACAGAGCTCTATAGTGTGACCTCTCTACAGTACAGATCTCTATAGTGTGACCTCTCTACAGTACAGAGCTCTATAGTGTGACCGCTCTACAGTACAGAGCTCTATAGTGTGACCGCTCTACAGTACAGAGCTCTATAGTGTGACCTCTCTACAGTACAGAGCTCTATAGTGTGACCTCTCTACAGTACAGAGCTCTATAGTGTGACCTCTCTACAGTACAGAGCTCTATAGTGTGACCTCTCTACAGTACAGGGCTCTATAGTGTGACCTCTCTACAGTACAGAGCTCTATAGTGTGACCGCTCTACAGTACAGAGCTCTATAGTGTGACCTCTCTACAGTACAGAGCTCTATAGTGTGACCTCTCTACAGTACAGGGCTCTATAGTGTGACCTCTCTACAGTACAGGGCTCTATAGTGTGACCGCTCTACAGTACAGAGCTCTATAGTGTGACCTCTCTACAGTACAGAGCTCTATAGTGTGACCTCTCTACAGTACAGAGCTCTATAGTGTGACCTCTCTACAGTACAGGGCTCTATAGTGTGACCTCTCTACAGTACAGAGGCTCTATAGTGTGACCTCTCTACAGTACAGAGCTCTATAGTGTGACCTCTCTACAGTACAGGGCTCTATAGTGTGACCTCTCTACAGTACAGGGCTCTATAGTGTGACCTCTCTACAGTACAGACCTCTATAGTGTGACCTCTCTACAGTACAGAGCTCTATAGTGTGACCTCTCTACAGTACAGGGCTCTATAGTGTGACCTCTCTACAGTACAGGGCTCTATAGTGTGACCTCTCTACAGTACAGAGCTCTATAGTGTGACCTCTCTACAGTACAGAGCTCTATAGTGTGACCTCTCTACAGTACAGAGCTCTATAGTGTGACCTCTCTACAGTACAGGGCTCTATAGTGTGACCGCTCTACAGTACAGAGCTCTATAGTGTGACCTCTCTACAGTACAGAGCTCTATAGTGTGACCTCTCTACAGTACAGAGCTCTATAGTGTGACCTCTCTACAGTACAGAGCTCTATAGTGTGACCGCTCTACAGTACAGAGCTCTATAGTGTGACCGCTCTACAGTACAGAGCTCTATAGTGTGACCTCTCTACAGTACAGAGCTCTATAGTGTGACCTCTCTACAGTACAGGGATCTATAGTGTGACCTCTCTACAGTACAGACCTCTATAGTGTGACCTCTCTACAGTACAGAGCTCTATAGTGTGACCTCTCTACAGTACAGAGCTCTATAGTGTGACCTCTCTACAGTACAGAGCTCTATAGTGTGACCTCTCTACAGTACAGGGCTCTATAGTGTGACCGCTCTACAGTACAGACCTCTATAGTGTGACCTCTCTACAGTACAGAGCTCTATAGTGTGACCGCTCTACAGTACAGAGCTCTATAGTGTGACCTCTCTACAGTACAGGGCTCTATAGTGTGACCGCTCTACAGTACAGGGCTCTATAGTGTGACCTCTCTACAGTACAGAGCTCTATAGTGTGACCGCTCTACAGTACAGGGCTCTATAGTGTGACCTCTCTACAGTACAGAGCTCTATAGTGTGACCTCTCTACAGTACAGAGCTCTATAGTGTGACCTCTCTACAGTACAGACTCTATAGTGTGACCTCTCTACAGTACAGACCTCTATAGTGTGACCGCTCTACAGTACAGAGCTCTATAGTGTGACCTCTCTACAGTACAGAGCTCTATAGTGTGACCTCTCTACAGTACAGAGCTCTATAGTGTGACCTCTCTACAGTACAGAGCTCTATAGTGTGACCGCTCTACAGTACAGAGCTCTATAGTGTGACCTCTCTACAGTACAGAGCTCTATAGTGTCGACCTCTCTACAGTACAGAGCTCTATAGTGTGACCTCTCTACAGTACAGAGCTCTATAGTGTGACCTCTCTACAGTACAGGGCTCTATAGTGTGACCTCTCTACAGTACAGAGCTCTATAGTGTGACCTCTCTACAGTACAGAGCTCTATAGTGTGACCTCTCTACAGTACAGAGCTCTATAGTGTGACCTCTCTACAGTACAGAGCTCTATAGTGTGACCCTCTCTACAGTACAGAGCTCTATAGTGTGACCTCTCTACAGTACAGAGCTCTATAGTGTGACCTCTCTACAGTACAGAGCTCTATAGTGTGACCTCTCTACAGTACAGGAGGCTCTATAGTGTGACCTCTCTACAGTACAGGGCTCTATAGTG